>NW_020174057.1:409919-562162 GCF_003031525.2 Neophocaena asiaeorientalis asiaeorientalis
AAAAAAAAAAAAAAAGCTTCTGATGAACCTGGGGCAGGACGGGAGTAAAGACACAGACCTACTAGAGAATGGACTTGAGGACACGGGGAAGCAGAAGGGTAAGCTGGGACGAAGTGAGAAATGGCATGGACATATATACACTAACAAATGTAAAATAGCTAGTGGGAAGCAGCCACATAACACAGGGAGGTCAGCTCGGTGCTCTGTGACCACCTAGAGGGGCGGGATAGGGAGGGGGGGAGGGAGATGCCAGAGGGAGGAGATATGGGGCTGTATGTATATCTGATTCACTTTGTTATACAGCAGAAACTAACACACCATTGTAAAGCAATTATACTCCAATAATTCATCTATGTTAAATAAAAGAAAAGAAGAAGAAAAGAGGAGGAGGTCAGAATAGGGTCACAAAACTGGCTTCTATCAGATAAAAAAAAAGACATGGGATGAAGATTGTAATGTCAGTGGGGAGAGATTTAAAAAAAAAAATAGAACGCAGGGGAAGGGGAAACAAATGTTCCAATCTTTTCAAACCTAGATTAGAGGTAAATCCAGAAAGAATTTCCTCTTTTATGAAGCCATACAGCATTCAAATCCCTACCCCACAACCCAAAACCTGGAGCAGGGACCATGAAATGTGCTTTCTCTTTTCTGCAAGCTATGCTCATAAATGCACCGCTTCTCAGTCCCATTCCTTTGAATCAATTACTGCCTCCACCTGATGGAATCGAGTACCCAAATCATGTTGAAATTCAGCTGAAAGTAATTTTTGGAGTTTTCAAGTGCATAATGATGTCTCCAGTTCCCTGTGTCATGCTCTGATTCTAGGAAGTCCCACATTAGCACTTCAGGAAAGGAAAGATCCACGCTCTGCTTGAATCTTGCTGGTGTCATAAAGGATGCTTAATGCCTTGTAATGCAGACTTCTGTTTCACAGAAAAATTTCTCAATTTGTTTTGCACTGGAAAACTGCAAATGGATACCCTTAATCACACAGTCAGAGGGAAATCACTTGCGAGCAGGAAGATGACTTTACTGAGACCTAATATGAGGGACCTAATTTAAGTGGTCATTTGATGACAAGGAAAGGATCTCTGCATTCTGCCAGCAGGTCTATTAGTGAGTGAGGCCTGGAGAGTTAATGAAACAGTATCTGGGTGTATGACTTCTAGACAGACTCACTATACATTACCTGAATACACCTTAAAATAGCGTATTACCTCTCTTTTTCTTTTGCCTCTAAATTTACAAGTCACCATCAATTTTGTGCCTTTTAGCTGTGATTCCCATTGAAGACCAGCTCATCTTTCATGTTAAAAAAAGAAAAAAAATAAAATGCTCACCAGTAGACTGCCCAATTGATACTGAGGATGACCAGCACGGTCTTCTCAGTGGCTTCGATTGTGAAATTCATTTTACTTTGTACGTGGCAGTTTTCAATGTCTTTGAAAAACACTTAGGGTCAAATTCAAGGTCAGACACAGGGGCCTAAGAACATTCATCCTGGTGAGGTACAAACCCCTCCATCACTACCAGCAGAGCAAGCAGACATCCTTCCTAGAAAAAAATATGTAATTGATTTTGCCTGCCCAAGGAAAAGAAAAACGTCCATTTGTGTAAGTATGTGGATATTCCTTGTCAGGTGAAATAATGCGTGAGTTAACTTTCCGTCTTCAACTTGAAACGTCTTTGTCCCATAATGGTCATCCTGATCTCCCTGCAGTCATACATCCGCTTGAATTGGCTCTCATCAGCTTAATATTTTTCTATCTTTCCAACCAGATTACTTACTTCTGAATTTAACTCTCGTTCTAAATTTTAGTCTCTTTCTCCTAAAATATGACTTCCTCCATGTACCTAATTTTTGTGTGTGTAATAGTTGGTAAAGCAGTGAAAAAATATTGTGAGCAGGTGCTATCAGGTGGGGAAAAGGAGAAATGAAATTAAGGCTCGGTTCTTTACTGTTACAAAATAGTGGAAAAGACATGAAACCCATATGTACGATAACAATGAGAAAAAATTTTGATCCAAAACACAAAGACAATTGCAAATTGAGAGAGAAAAATACTACAAATTGTGCCAATTTAAAAGTTCAAGTACAATAATAAATGAGATGTTTTGTGAGAATTTTCAGGTACTGCTTCCTGGAAAAAAGCAAGAATATGGTTTACTTCAGTCTGTGTGTTTGGGGGGGAGGGGCATTTCACCTCTCTTTGGTGTTAGCTTCCTTTATTTGCCAAAGGCACATTAATTTTATTTACCTTGACATTTATTTCCCTCCATTTGCAATCAGAACTCTTAATCCTAAAAGAGAAAATAGAAAATGCTTTATTTTATATCTGCTCTGTCTTTTCTATTTCCTATTATATTTATATCACTTCTTAACTATTTAATCTGATGGTCTCATATTACTGTTGAATATTCATATTTTGGTCTCAATGTGTTATTCATTACCACTCAAACCCACTTTCATCCTTTTAGAATTCATTCTCTTTCTTTCCTTCATCTAGGCTCCTCAAGTTTATTCATTACCTCCCATCCTGATCTCTGTAATTCACCCATGTTGGTCTTTTGACATTCTGTCTCAAAACACTATTGAAACCCTATTTAAAACCTTGAATCGCAAATAATTTATTCCCCTACTCCATCAAGTCTACTGATTTCTAGTTCATCTCTGCCTCACATTCAAATGGCTGACTCTCATTTCCCCGTAAGCACTTTATAAACCTTTAACTAACATTATCTATTTCTTCCACAAAATTACATGTATTTTCATCTCTTTGTGAAGCCTGTTTTCTAATTGGTTTCGTTTATTTAGCTTATCTCTCCAATTGTCTTCTTTTATAGTCATTTTTCATAACTCTCCTTATTGTGCCACTTTTAATCACGGAAATGCACCTTGGTTTAAATGACCTGCAGATAAACACTGAAAATGCATATCTGCATAGTCTAAACTTGATTACCTAATGGTTTGGGTGAGGATAAAAGGAACATGAAGATAAATAGTCACCAGCCAGATTTAAATACATAACAGGCTTTGGCATTTATACTCCCATATCCAGTGCCTCCTATGGCCCCTCATCACTCATCTTTCTCAAGGCTAGAAACAGCAAAGTAATCCAAGATGCATTTTTCTCCCCAGTCCAAATGTTACTTTTCATTGGTAGAAGCTAGGCTCTTCAAACATGGAACAGACCATTTGTAAATCAAAAACTGAGTTTTGACCAAAGACAAAGAAATTTTAAGAAACTTTATGGTTTCTTAATGGTTCCATCCACACCTATTCACCTTGCATTGTTTTCAAATCACTTCCATGATTATACTTTACTGAATCCACTGACATTCAATAAAAGGTGTTGATACAACAGTTAGGTCAAAAGCAAAAAAATAAAATTAGTCACCTAATGAAATTGTAAACGTGATGCTAACATCATTTCTTAAAACCCTAAACAATTTTTTTTTACCAGCTGAGCAGATCTCAATCAGCACTTTGCAGAATGATTCTGCTCAGAACATGGGGCCATTTGAATTCTTCTAAATTCACAATCCGGCTTATACCAAGGCAGGCCAAAGTACCAGGCATGTTTTTCTTCACTTAAATGGTTGGCAGATCTTCTCTTTATTTCTTTGGAGAAAGAGATTCTCATCAGCAGGATACATCATATTCACAGAAAACAAATATTCCTACATCTGGTTCTGGGTTGTTTATAAATCAAAGGTTAAGTGCTTCACTGCTTCTAAACCAAAGATGTTCCAGTCCAGCCCCTGAGGCCTTCCTCTTCATGTTAGTCCGTATTAACATTTACACCATTTGCCCTTTCAAAGCTCAGAGAACCTCGACTCGATCCAGTGCTCAGTTACACACATTCTGTACCTGTGGGCTTCACTAGGATTTTACCAGTGGCCATTGCCGCGTGTATAAAATAGGAGGATCGTTGGGAATTTGCTAAAATTGTATTAAAACCTGCATGCATTTGCCTAAATTATGACATCTATCCAATGCAGTTTTACAATGGAAATTGAATTCTGGCTATCTCTTGGGTAGGTGCCTCCCTAAAAGTAGTTATCAACTCAAATGGCTGCAGAGAGGGTGCAGACAGATAATATACATGAGTGGGGCAGGCCAGTAGCTAAGAATAAAAAAATAGTGGACACTTTAGTGGACAGAGGGCAGAGCCTCAACAATAATCACTTAGCCAAAGAAAACACATCTCTGATCCATAAGCAGCTGGAGGTACAGACCTACAGTTCTTATTACTATACAGGCAGAAACTGCTCCTGAGCCCCTCCCACAAACACATGTATAAAATGATGGTTTTCTCTACAAGGTACCCACTCCTCCCTCATGCGCAGTCACCTGTATTTACTACAAGCACCTAAGGCACTTGAGATTTCAACTGGTTTGGAGAAGCAAGGAGCATTGGGTGGGACCTTAAGACTGAGTGGTGAATTATAAAGAGGAACTCACCCTGCAGGCCCTTTCCTTTGGGAACCCAGACCAGCCAGGATGTGTGGGATGTATTCTCCTTCAACAGCAGCCATGTCTCCCAGGGAGAGGGCTGTAGGATAAAATATAGGACACCCAGTTCAATTTGAATTTCAGACAAACAAGAAATGATGTTTTAGTATAAGTATGTCCCAAATATTGCATGAGACATACTCACAGCAAAATATTAATTGTTATTTATCTGAAATTCAAATTGAACAGGGCATCTTGTATTTTTATTTGACACATCTGGCAACCCTCCCACTTCTTTCTGGGTAGTGCCTTCAGCCCCAGGTTGTCGTAGTCTCATGTGACAGCAGCAGGAAGATGGGGCAATCACTGGCAGAGTAGCGGTGGCGTGATGTGAACTCTAGAATCAACTGTACTGCCTAGGTTCAAATCCCCGCTCCACAACCTCATGAAAATGTATTTAACACCTGTACATCTATTAGCTTCCCAGTCTGCAGAATGGGGATGATGGTAAACACCCTACTTTTTGCATCTATTGAAAAGAGGAAATGAGATAATCCATACAGAAGTGTGAGGTTCCATGCCTGGCACACAGTAGGCACTCAATAAATGCTATAATCTCCACCGCCTGCCTTGTCTGGTACAGACAGTAATCTACTTGCTAATTATGGCTGCATTCTAGCCGATATTTAAAACTATTTTACTGATGTGATAAACACTTATTTGGCATCTCCCACATGCCCCTTATCTGGAAGAAAATATTATTTTAAATTCATATTTAGAAAAATACAGTTTTAAATTCTAATACAGAGCACCAGAAAATTCTTAGGTTACATTAAACTCACAGGATAGACTGTCAATTCTTCATTTGTTCCTCAGTCCTATTTATCTTTTTTGTCTCCCCCTCGCTTCAGCTTATCAGAAGGAAATGTAAGAGCAGCAAACAGTCACTTGTTTTATCCACTAGACAGAACAGGACGCTATCTCCGTCGCAAATGATTTACTTGCCCCCCAGACACTCCCCGCTGCAACAGACACACACACACACACACACACACACACATCCGCCTGTCCCACCTCTATCCTCACCCTGGAACTCTGTGTCTTGGGACAGTATTGTTCTCCTCTTAACATAATAAGCAGGAAACCTGCTCAAGGGGGCACAGAGGGAGCCAACTGGGGAGCTGAAATTGAGACTGTCCCAGTTCTTGGCTCCCTGCCCAGTGCTCTGTCCAACAGACCATAGTGGACACCTGGGTCTGCTGAATAGGGGCCCCACGGTTGCTAGGGCACAGGATGAAGCCAGAGTTGGAAAACTCTTATGATGCTCCCCATGGCGATTAATCTGTTTGAAGGTCTGGGCTCTGAACCTTGGATTCCAGGTCTGCATTCCTTCATAAAAGCTTATGTTTTGAAAGCCACAGTCAATGACCCTGTGAATTTAACTAGACGCATTCTTACAAAGAAACATCATAAAGGAAAGCTTCTAAGTGATCGGAATCTGCCAACCTGCTGTCTTGTGCTCCTGGCTCCCAGTATGGGGGCCCGGGAGAGGAGGATCCCATGCCAAGTCAATTTTCACTGCTTGGGCTACCAGTGTGGAATGCTGGGCTTCCTTAGAGGCATGGCTGTCATTCTGGATGCTCTTCTTAATGAAGGCTTAGGCACTAATCTAAAAGGTCAGTGCCTGCTCACACCACAGCACTGGTGGCCACGCTTAAATACATATCCACGGCTGGCAGGGTAGTGTCTCTTTCAGACATGAGGAAACACACATCTCTCTAACCCAATAAGATGAAATCTATTTGCTCTTTGCTTTTAAAAGCTTCTAAGTCTTTATCCATTTCAGTGGATAAGCTAAAGGACAGGTAAATTCAAGTGCCACAGCCTCCTAGAAAGGACACTGTGACCTTTCTCTCTCTCTCTCTCTCTCATTAACTGCTTTCATGAGAACTAAGGAAACACAAGAAAAAATGATCAAATGATTCTGGTTTAGAAAGGAAAATGTTCTCCATTGTGTTTAAGATTCTTCAGAAAGGTAGCCTCCAAGAAAGTGTGCTATACTTATTCTGATTAAATACATTCCATTCAGTCATTCAACCTTATTTACTGATCTGCCTCCTACCAGCTGTGTGCCTGCAGCTGAGCCAACGCTTCTACTTAGAGGGACATTAGAAGCAGGACCATGTGCATCAGAGACCGTCTGCCTAGTTGAGGCATCTGTGATTAATTGGGCCTGAGTAACCTAGACCTCTACAAAAGCAAGGCCAGCTGTAGACTCATGGCTTTTACCTGCATAGTGTTCATTTTAACGAAATGTGATAACATTCTGATTTTCCTTTCAAGAACTATGCTTCCCTCCCATTCTCAGTCTGTGGGACTGAGATGCGACTAATCCCACCTGCAACAGGGCATATAACCTAGGCTTAGGCAGTCAGCATTTTCCTTTCCTTTTGCCAGAATCATTGGTTTTACGCTGTGCCTGAGACTCCACTCAGACCAACCAGAGTCAGGGGGGACTTTGCTAGAACTGTGAGGAAAACGGCACTCTCCTCCCACTGGGCTTGTGGGGCTGGGAGATCATGGATCACCACCCCAGACGGAAAGTTGACCTGAGTGAGATGAAGAAAAGCAGGGAGAAGCAGTGCTGAGCGATGAAGAGAGACTGATTTCTATCGATGTTAGAGACATACCTAGAGCCAACTTTGCAGCAAGTCAGTAACAGCCCTGGTGATTTCAGGTACAAGAGCTGAGGCACCCGTCCTTTGGCCTGAGCCAGTGTGGACTGGGTTTCATCACTTGCAGCTGAAAGACTGTTGATAATGGTGCAAAAACATGTTGTGGAGACTGCCTAGATTCAAACTCTATAGTGAGAATTAAATGTACTACACATACTTATATGTATAAGCAACTACAAAGGACGTATGTGGCTTCTATTCTTAGTCTCTGCTTCTCCTCACCAAAATGAAGGAACAGTCCCCGTCTCTATCCCCACCCCTTCGTCAGAACAGCTAAGCAAATAATTCTTGCCCATTCTGTACCCTTTTCACTATCTTCTACGTTGGCATTGTCCCAGATAGCTCTACTAGGTGACTGAATTTTTCGTATTTTTTGATTAGTTGGTTCTTTCTGTTTGTTTATTTGTTTGGGAGAAGGAGGTAGGTTTGGGGTTTTTTTGCTTTTTTTTGTTTGTTTGTTTTGGGGGGTATTTTTTGCTTATTAATGATCTAGATCAGAGATCAGACAACTATGGACTGGTAGACAAATCTGGCCCACTGCCTGTTTTTGTAAATTAAGTTTTATTCGAACACAGCTATGTTTGGTTTTTCTCATATTGTCTATGGCTGCCCTAGCACTACCAGGGCAGTGTTGAGTAATTGTGACAGAGACCACATAGACCACAAAGCCTGAAATATTTACTCTCTGGTCATTGATGGAAAAAGTTTCTTGACCTCTCATCTAGATTATTAACCTGGGAATGACTGCAGCCTTTAGCACATGTGTGTTTTGTGTCTGCAGTGTCTTTGGTAGCTCTATTCTCCTTACACTCGGCATTCTTTTGCAGGCTATGGTGATGACAGGGGGAAGTTTAAACTCCTTTTGATTATAAAAGTCACTGCCGGGTCATATGGTAGTTCTATTGTTAGGTTTTTAAGGAACCTCCATACTGTTCTCCATAGTGGCTGTATCAACTTACATTCCCACCAACAGGGCAAGAGTGTTCCCTTTTCTCCATACCCTCTCCAGCACTTATTGTTTCTAGATTTTTTGATGATGGCCATTCTGACTGGTGTGAGATGATATCTCATTGTAGTTTTGATTTGTATTTCTCTAATGATTAGTGATGTTGAGCATTCTTTCATGTGTTTGTTGGCAATCTGCATATCTTGTTTGGAGAAATGTCTATTTAGGTCTTCTGCCCATTTTGGGATTGGGTTGTTTGTTTTATTGATATTGAGCTACATGAGCTCCTTGTAAATTTTGGAGATTAATCCTTTGTCAGTTGCTTCATTTGCAAATATCTTCTCCCATTCTGAGGGCTGTCTTTTCATCTTGTTTATGGTTTCCTTTGCTGTGCAAAAGCTTTTAAGTTTCACTAGGTCCCATTTGCTTATTTTTGTTTTCATTTCCATTTCTCTAGGAGGTGGGTCAAAAAGGATCTTGCTGTAATTTATGTCATCGAGTATTCTTCCTATGTTTTCCTCTAAGAGTTTTATAGTGTCTGGCCTTACATTTAGGTCTTTAATCCATTTTGAGTTTATTTTTGTGTATGGTGTTAGGGAGTGTTCTAACTTCATTCTTTTACATGTAGCTGTCCAGTTTTCCCAGCACCACTTATTGAAGAGGCTGTCTTTTCTCCATTGTATATTCTTGCCTCTTTTAAAAAAAGGTCATGAAGAATCTAGGGGCAGGATGGGAATAAAGACACAGACCTACTGGAGAATGGACTTGAGGACACGGGGAGGAGGAAGGGTAAGCTGGGACAGAGTGAGAGAGTGGCATGGATGTATGTACACTACCAAATGTAAAACCGATAGCTAGTGGGAAGCAGCCGCATAGCACAGGGAGATCAGCTCGGTGCTTCGTGACCACCTAGAGGGGTGGGATAGGGACGGTGGGTGGGAGGGAGATGCAAGAGGGAGGAGATATGGGAATATATGTATATGTATAGCTGATTCACTTTGTTATAAAGCAGAAACTAACACACCATTGTAAAGCAATTATACGCCAATAAAGATGTGGAAAAAAAAAGTCACTGTCTACCTAGAATGGAAATAGAAGCTAAAAAAGGATTTTCCTCTCCCTTCTCCCACCGCACTATGAAGAAACATGGACGCCATCTGTGCCAGATTGTTGGCAATTTGTTACTATTCTCTCCTTTAGATTATCCCATGTATCTTACAGCAGGGGTCCCCAAACCCCCGGCCGTGGACCTGTAGCGGTCCTCGGCCTGTTAGGAACCGGGCCGCACAGCAGGAGGTGAGCAGTGGGTGAGTGAGCAAAGCTTCATCTGCCACTCCCCATCGCTCCCCATGGCTTGCATTAAAGCCTGAACCATCCCCCCCTCCCCTGTCACCCTCCCCATCCGTGGAAAAATTGTCTTCCACGAAACCAGTCCCTGGTGCCACAAAGGTTGGGGACCGCTGTCTTACAGGCTAAACGTCTAGAAACTACATTTCCCAGAATCCTTTGCTAGCAAGTTTCCAGACTAGTTGGCAACAATAAAAAGAACTCCCATGAAATGTAGAAGACAGAGGAGAAACAGAATGATACTAGTGCTCTTCCAGCAGAATGGGGATGGGAATGCATGGGCTTTAGGTGGTGGGCAAAAAGTTTTGCAGTGGTCTCTGAAGGTCACATAATTTATTGTACCAAGCTGTGGTGAACATTCTGTGGGTCTTGCAGGAAACTTTAGTAGGAACCTGAGATCTAGCAGAGCCTTTTTCCTGACCTTTCAACCTCCAGATCTTCCAGTAGTTTTTTTTATGCATCCATTCCTAATTTTAACACCCCTCCTGTTTGAAATACCTAGAACAGTTTCTGTTTGCCTGTCTGAGCCTTGACTGATACACCCTGGATATTCCCTGGATAACACAGTGTAATATTTCCATCAGCCCCAGAAGCAATGGATGACAGTGCTGTGGTTTCTTAATACCCCTGCATGTTTAGTTAGTGCGCCAGTGTTTTAAATCACTAGGTGACGGATCCTAGCGATCTGCCAATTGATCATTGCTGGGCAGGCATTGTACGCTACCGCTAAGTGCCACTATTGTTACGATCTTTCTGGCAGAAGGTGTGGTGTGTGCAAGGATGCGAGAGTGAGACTAGATGTGTACAAAGGACAGAGAGTAAATGTGGGCCCCTGAAGCATGAGCCCTGGGAAGACTAGAGAGGATGACGATGGAGGAGAAACTTCTATGCTAAGCCAAAGTATTTAAAGTTAATATGACTGCCTGTTTCCTCAGCCTCCTGGAAAAGCAGAAGAAAGTAAATTAATGCACAAACCAGTTGGCATTTATCTGACTGTATTTTCAAGAAAACTCAAAGTGACATCAAACTAGAGATAATGGGAATGGTGACCTGACTGCTGGGACACTGCATATGACAGTGACAAAAGCCCTGAACTGATTTCAGGAAAGGCAATTTCCAGTGCAGCTGCAGCCACGGCTGCCTGAATGACCTTGGCTGAGTCACCCTTCACAAGGTCTTAGCCCTTTTCTCTATGCAATGAACTAGACAACCTCAAAGGCTTTCTTTTCTTTTCTTTTCTTTTTTTAAGGCTGTGATTCTATTATCCATGGCTTAAAGGGGATTGAGTCAATGGAGGGTCTCAGGAGCTGTGAGCAGATTAAGGCAACAGAAGCACAAATCTCACCCAAAGCACAAAGTTCTTTCTACCCTTGATAAGTTATCACAGACTCAATCTCACTCAATGGACACCAGCGAAAGAGCCAAAGCGGCCATCAAGGTTTGCCTCCCTCCCTCCCTGTCTCGTTCCTGCTGTCCCATCTACAGCAGGATGGGTCTCTTTTTCTTTCTTTCTCTCTTTCTCCCTCCCCCCACCTCCCCCCGCCTCTCTCTCTTATACACAGGAAGGCCTGACTTCAGCTGGGGAGAGAGAAAGCCAGGGGTAGGGGGAAATTACCAAAAAGAAAACAGACTATTACTAGCTTTTGGTATTCTCTCTGCCAGTTGTGCACTGACATCACTGTCACTGTCAAATTTGCTTTTCTGTAGGGAAGAGAAAGAGAAGGGACAAAGAGAAAGACAGTAAAGATGCTAACATGCTTTGTTAGGAAAATTTTTAAATTAACCTGGAACAGAGTCTACTGGAGTAGGAACATCCTCTACAGAGGATTTATATTCTCAGCTGTTTTCAAACTGTGACTTCTATAAAAATTAAGCTGTATAAAATGTTTTTTAAAAATATTTTTTCTATTCATTTACAGCTGATTTATTCAAAGCACTGCCCCTTTTTTGGAGTAGGGTGTCAAACTAAAAACATTATATATTTGAGATTTGAAGCTGTCATGGAATTATCAGAAGAGATTTAACACTTGATTCCAAGTGTCCTTCTTTCTACAAAGGCAAACAGTGCTTTCGTATTTTAAGTGAGCCAAGTCCTTTTAATTAAGGAAAAAAAAGTCTTGTTATTTATCCATTCCCAAGCAATCCTGCATTTCTTTGTATGATTTATTAATTTATTTACAAACATTATTGGTGACCATGTGTTTGTTCCATTTGGGAAGGCTGCATGGCTGTCATCTGTTTAGTGTCTCTCTACAAGTCACTGTTTTGATAAAACAGGACAGTCTGCATGTATGAGTGTCAAAAGGGACTTCAGCAAGGACTTCAAATTAGACTCGCCAGCTGTGTGCTCCAGGAAATGGGAACTTATGGGCCCGTCTCACTGTCCCTTGACTCTGACAGTCTTTGCCTAAGCCAGACAAGGAATTTCAATATCTGAGTCTCTTGTTTTTTCAATGTTTGGAAAGCGGCCCTTGTGGTCATCCAGATCAGCCAACAGTTCTAAACAGAACCCACAGTTAAGCCAACTAAAGGAGGAATATTTGGGACAGAGCACATGCCAAGAGGTTATTTCTGGAGGGAACACCAGGTTGTAGACTAGGGAGATGTACAACATCATCATCCTGACTACTATTTCCAATGTACCTACTGTGTGCCAAACACCAGGCAAGCCAGGTATTTCATACATGTTAACCCATTTGATCTAAGTCTTACCACCAGGTACATGTGCCCATTTTATAGATGAAGAAAACTGGTTTCACAGAAAAAAAAAAAAAAAGACTTAGCCCATGGGCATATAGCTACTAAGAAGCTAAGTCAGCATTAGAAGCCAAGTGTAAGACCATAGCTTGCCTATTGAATGGCTTTGTGCAAATTAGAAAAAGATGCCCAAGGGCACATGGCTTGCCGAATAGACGGTGCCTGTGTACCAATTAGTACAAGGTGCCTTTCCTGCTAGTAGGTGCAGTCCTAGTTCAGGGCACATGGCTTGGTGAGTAGCACACTGACTACTGTCAGTGCCCACTCGCTCACTCAGCACAGTGCATTTGTGAAAGGCGTGGACTGAACAATCCTTCCTGGCAGCCCTCATGGCGGGCCAGATATGTCTAACCCTCCTAGAGCGATGCTTAATTTTATGTGTCAACTTGGCTGGGCCATGGTGCCCAGATATTTGGTCAAACAATATTCTGGAGTTCTGTGAAGGTGTTTTGGATGAGATTAACAGCTAAAGCAGTGGACTCTGAGTAAAGCAGATTATCCTCTATTATGTGGGTAGGATACCATTGTTTCTGTTTCTCTGAAGAGCTCTAATATAACCAGAATCTAGAGTCTAGATTCTTCTCACAACTCCAAAGAAGTTTTTCTCGATATCCATGGAAGATGACCGGAGTGCAAATAAGAAAATTCTTAGCTAGTTGCAACACTTTACTGAAAGAGTACCAATTAGTAAAACTATGTCAATGTAGAAGGAAATCTTTAGGACATGCTTCAGGGCTCCACACTTGGTGCTGTCCTATTCAACACTTCTGTCAGTGGCTTATGATGTAGGATCATGCAAATCCAATCTGAGGATGAAATGAAGCCAGGAAGGGCTAACTAACACGACAGATGACAGATCAAGATTTTGACAGGTTGAGTTACTGTGCTGAAACTAACAAGAAAGATAATGGTAAAACCTTACATTTTAGATTAAAAAAGTCAATAGTTAGAGCACAGCTATAGATTTAGATTTATAAGGGTATATTTTAAATGGAAAATTGGAATTTTGTTCTTCTCGAGTTCAAAATGAATCCACAAAGTGGCACAGTTCCTATAAAACGTTAATAGTATTAAAATCAAAAGATAAAAATATTAATGCATCCTATGTAATGGTCTTTCTGTAATTTGCATAAGTCTGAAAATATCAAAAATATCACAACTGATTCTAAGTGAAGATTCTTCTAAGTGAAGAGTCCACACTTCATAAGGGACATGACAAAATAAAGAACCAAATAGACGGACAACTGGAAACGTTTAGAATTTATTTGGAACGAAGAGCAGTGTGGGAAACTGAGGGTTGATGTAACAGAGGAGAAGATATCGGACAAAAGAAAAAGAGGGATCTTCAAGTACTGAAAGGAAGAAGAACTAGCCTTCTTTCCGTGCACTTCCCAAACAGTAGAACTAAGATGCGAATATAGAAATCCCAGGTCAGTAAAAAGAAAGACTTTCTAAACATTGGAAACAGCTAACGAGAAATCTAAGGTACTCTGGGCAAAAGAGAGGTTCCGTGGCTGAAAGTATCCAAGTTAGGCTACCTGATCACTTTATCCAGTGCCTTTCTAAAAGGACAGACCATGTCAATAACATTCCCCTACTCCTTCCATCTCACAAAACTAACAAAAGGGACAGGAAGTTAATTTGGCATGATCTGTTCTTGGTGAGCCATTGCTGACTCTTAGGAACCACCTAATTCTTTTCTAAGTGACTGCAAGTTGGTTAATAATTTTTCTTACATTTTCTAAAGAAGGGTGTCAATTACACCATCTATTAATTTGGAATTAAATAATTGTGTTTTCAAGAATTATTTTCCTATAATCATGAGCACGAATAACTACCGTTGCTATTTTGTCTTATCATTTCTATCACTAGGCCATTCACTGTGATGTTTTAAATATTTAATCTCATGTAAATCTTGCAACAATTACCTGAAGCTCAGAGACCTCGGGTCTCTACCCCAGGACACTAGCTTGCAAAGAACAAAGCTAAGATTTAAGCCTAAAGCCATCTGATTTCAAAGACCCTGATCTGAGCTGCTATAATTTGTGGGCCTATCTCCACCAATGCCATACATATCCTTATTTTCCACCATGCTTTCTTTACGATGTCACCTACAGTGCTTTTCTGCCTCCTCTCAATGCTCCCTACAAGATGCAGCTCACTCTCATCTCTGAGATAAAGTCTGCCCACACGGATTAGCTCAGGCTACAAAGACCTTTTCTTTCTGTGTTAGATATTTTAGTTATGAGTGGAAGAAAATCAAGTTGGACTACTTTATGCAAAACGGAGAACGTTTTTAACTCACAAGAGCAAACAGCAGAAAAGAAAGGGAGTAGATCCGCTTTTTGAAACTTCAGGAGCAAGAGACCAGAACCTTCCGATTTTCCCTCTCCCTGTCTCTCATCTTCACCTCTGTGTACGTCAGCTTCTTTGTCTCAAACTGGCCTTCCCCATAGGGCTAGAACTGAGGCCTCAGGCAGCTCTGAGTGTATATTCTCAGCCTCAGACCCAGAGAAAAAGTTTTTGGATTTTTTTTTAATTACCTATATTGAGACATATTTAACATACAATAAATGTACCCATTTTAAGTGTACATTGTAATGAGTTTTGTCAAATGTGTATGTCTATACGTAACCATCATTACAGCCTCAATATAGACTAGTCCCATCATGCCAGCTCAAGTTTTACAAAACCAAAAGAAGGACTCTGGTGAGTTTTGCGTCAGTACGTGCTCTGTAAACCAATCACAAGGAGGCTGAGAACTAAGATGGACAGCCCCCACTACCATCAAATGCTGGAGTAGAGAAAGAACAAAAAGTTAAGGTCTATAGCCTAGAAAGAGCCCTTGGAGACATCATTATGAGTTTGAGGTGGTGGGGGAGGGAAACACACCCTATGTCATTCTTGGTCTAATTAGGAGACTGAAATTACGCAGTAATTTTAACAGGTAAATTTTAAATATAAAATGCATTAACTATAACAAGGGATTGGCTAATAAGAAGTAAAGAGAACTCTAAAGAGTATCAAAACAGCTATTATAAGGAGCAGCCACTATCCCTAGGGCTGAGATAGAGCACCCGAGAGAGAGGCTTCCCCTAGGGTTGAGGTCTTCCAGACCAGCACACCAGAACTAGGAAGCAAAACCCTTTCTTTCTACAATGACAAAGCTTAACCTCATGCCAGCGGGCAAACGAGAAATATTTAAAGGGCCCAGATCCATTTTCACAGACCAGGCAAAAGGGATATATTTGGAACTGAGAGATAATACATCAATAATCAGCTCACACCTCAGTTCGTTTCTAGTAATCATCCTCTGAATTCCAACAGTACCCACTGGAATTTAATATTGATTACCTGCCTCCCTAGTTATTTCTTATATGTATCTGTACATAGACACACATAAATTGGTCTTTCCAACTAAGGAATTCCCAGAAGATAAGAAACATGCCCTAAATTACTGTAGGCTTCCCTTCTACCCATCCCCATAGTATTTAGTACAATGCTAGGCCCACATGAGTACCTTTAATGCATGTCATGTATTGGCAGAGATTGTAAAATAACCCCAAACCTCTACACCAGAGTTGTAAAGCGGAAGCCTCCAGACAAATCCATCCCACAAACATGCTTGTTCATTGTTTAAATATTACTTGCACAGCATTTTTTTAAATTAGCGGTCAATATGCAAAATTGGAAATTTCACATAGAAACTGAGCATTCAGGAAAAATGGAAGGTGATGCAACAACAGGCCTGCACAAGTTGGCTGGAGCTGACCATCAGCCCCTCCTCTCCTTTGTCATAGTCTTCAGATGCCCTGTTCATCTGAATCAAAGGTTTGGATCCTGTAAGTACTTGAGTTCTCTACCCCTTCTCTATAGGACAGATCCCCTTAACTCCTTTTGTGGGTCAAGGAATGTGGAAAATAAGCACTAATTCGATATAAATATTTTGTAAATACTGATGATTTCTTAGTCCCTTCTTTTCACACACACATCAGAATTGCTGAGTACCTGAGTTCATAAGAAAATTAACACAGGTTTTGAATTTAGGATCATTGATAAGGTATTGGAAGAAAAAATAGACAGAGAGTCTAGTTTTAAGAGCCATCACTGCTATTATCTAGCCAATAACCCAGCACATCTCACACTCTCCCTGATCTCAGTGTCCTGATCTGAAAGTAATAATAGGGCTAGTTCTGACACTGTGACTCTAAGAGGTTGTTACAAACAGAGGCTCTACTCATTTTGAATAATATGAGGACCCTGGCCTGGTAAAAGAATGCTTAATTAGGCAAGAGTTTTAATTAATTACTCAAGCTTTTAAACTTTTCTCTTTGCTGCTTTAAGAACACCATCTATTAACACCTGCCTCTCTTGTGGATTGACAACTTTGCCATGGCTCTTTTATTACCAGGAAAACCACCATAACAGCCTTTGAAAAGAGGCATCTATATTGTAGTCTCATCCACAAGAGTAGGAATCTCAAGGAAAAAAAAAAATCTAAAAATGCAACTGGAGTTGTTTAATTATCAAATATTTATTGACTGTCCAGCACTATACCAGCACTCTCCTGTATGCTGTGTATTCATTTGGGCCACCTCAGCATTATTACAAGCTATGCATCTCATTTACAATCAACACACACGTTAAACTTGGGTCCGAAGTGTTAATTATACTTTTAAAAATGAAGATTATATTTTAGTCAAGTGCATTAAAAATAGACCCTTCAGAGTGTGCCGATTTATTAATAAGGTAACTTAATTACTTTATCACACATTCAGATGTGTAAGGAAAATGTAGCTTCTTATTTATTTATTAAGATACCTCACCCTCCCTCTGAGATTCTTCCTGCTGGGAAGAACCTTTTAATCCAAAAGGTAAATCAATCCAATGAAATTATTTCAGCAGTTCCTTTCACTGAATGCTATACCTTGCTATTTCAGACCTCCTGAACCTTGCCGTCTCCTTCCGAGTGATGACTGGATGTGTGGAGTTGACCCGTGGAGAGATGGCAAGAACCCTGAATGCACAGAGGGTCCTCTGGATCCTTGCTGGTCTCTGTTACAAAGTGGCTGGACAGTGCTCCTCTCTGTTCCCTGAACCATCAGTCACACTTGACATAACTGATTACTCCCTTCTCCTTCAAAGGCTTTCTTCATTTGGTTTCTGGCTACCTGTCTTAATCAGCTCAGGCTGCTATAACAGACTACCAAGGACTGGGTGGCTAAAACAACAAACATTTATCTCTCACAGTGCTGGAAGGTGGAAATCCAAGACCAGAGTGCTAGCATGGTTGGGTTCTGGTGAGGACCCTCTCTCTGGTTTGCAGTTGGTCATCTTCTGGCTGTGTCCTCACATGGGGGAGAGCAGAGACAGAGAGAGAGAGAGGGAGAGAGGGAGACCCATGTCTCCTCCTTTTAAAATAAGGGCATTGATCCCATTAATGAGAGCTCCACCCTCCTGACCTAATTCCTCCCAAAGGCCCCACCTCCAAATACCATCACACTGGGTATCACCACATCAACAGCTGCATTTTAGTCCACACATTCAGTCCATAACACCACTATTCTCTGCTGGTCTCCTCACTGGCCAACCCTTCTCAGTATCTTTTGTTAGCTGCTCCTGATCTCCTGACTTCTCAACATTACAGTCCCCAGGCTTCAGCTCTTTGTCCCCATCTCTTCTCTATTTACATGTATTCTCTAGGTGATCTTACCAGCTTCATGGTGTTAGAAAGCATCTAAATGCAGTAACTCTCAAATTTATATCTCTAGATAACTCCTCTCTCTGGAAGTCCAACTCATTTGTCCTACTTTGACCCACAATTTCAGTTAGAAGGCTCAAAGTCATCTTAGATTCAACATGTCCAATTCTGAATTCCTGACTCAGAATTGTCCCCAGATGTGTCCCTCCTATACTCTTGCCCGTGTCATGTACATATCATTCCAGATGCTCAGGCCATAATCTTTGGAGCCATTTTCAACTCCTCTCTGATCTTATTTGCACCCATAAGTAAACCTGATTGGTTCTGCCTTCAAATATATCCAGAACCTGACCAGTTCTTATCAGCTCTTCTACCTGGTCTAAACCACCATCATTTATCACCTGGATAAATGAAAAGGCTCTATAATTGGCCTCCCTGCTTCCACCCTTGTTTCTCAATCTATCTGCACCCAGCTAGTGTGATCCATTTAAAATATTATTTTTGAGTTCAAAACTCTGCTCAAAACCTTTTCATCTTACTTAAAGTAAAAGCCTAGGTGCTTATCTGCTCTGTATCTTCTACCACCTCTCTGATCTCACTTTCTTCCTTGCTGATTCAAGTCAAACTGAGCTCCTAACTCTTCGATAAAGAGGGCAAGCAAACTCCAACCTCAGGGCCTTTGCACCTGCTGCTTCCCTAATGTAATACTCCCTTAAGATAGCCATATGGCTTCCTTCTCCATACCCTCAAGATCTGTATTTAAATATTATAAGTCCTTCCCAGATCACCCTTTATAAAATACTAATTCCTTTATCTGATACTTCTCATCTAATTCCCGTACTTTATTTTCTCCATAACATCTATCACCATCTGACATATGCCCTATACTTGCTTATTTATTTGTTGTCTATGTTTCCCCCACTGGGATAAAGCTTTTTTAACCATAGGGACTCAACTGGTTTTGTGAACTGCTGTACCTCCAGTACCTAGAGCACTGTACAGCACACAGTAGATGATCACTAAATGCTTGTTGAATGAATGAATGGACAGGTGACCTATGACATTTGTCTGAGCCTTAGCTCTTGAACATGATGTTAACACCCATTGTGTGGGTCTTTTGACCAAGTCTTGGCCTTTTGCCCCTAATTTCATTGCCACCTACAATGGCCTCTTCACCCTGGGCCTGAAATGCCATTCCTAGGCACCTTCAGCACCTTCACGTCCCCATCCTGGGGCACATGAAAACCTCTGCATAAGAATATCAAAGTCAAAGCACAAGGAGCTCTGCCTTGGACACATCTATCCACACACTTTTGGCTGCTACCCCAGCGCCCTCAACCCACGCCATGTGGAAACAGCTGTGTATGTAGCTTCACCTAATGAGCTACAGTCTTCCCCTAGTAGTCGGGGGATGTGTGCTCTTAGTCTGAATGCTCTGTGGCTCCCCATACTTAACTGGGCCTTTGAAAAGATTTCCTCTTATGAGAAACCTAAACACACAGCACAGTTGGGAGAATTTCACAGTGAAGACTTATATACTCACCATTTAGTTTCTACCATTAACAAATATACTTTATCACGTATCTATCCATCAGCATACCTATCGTTAATTAGTTATATTTGTTTACGGTTTTTTATTTTGATGTAAAATTTACATACAATGAATTACACAAATCTGAAGTGTATATTTGTGGGTGCTGACAAATGCATACACATACTTATCTCTGTGCTACCCAAACTTTTATCAGGATATCAGACCATTATCACCATCTCAGACAATTCCCTCAGGTCCCCTCCCACTCGGCTGTCCCCCACCATGTCCTCACCTCCCCAGAGGCAACAAGTGCTCTGATTTCTACCTCCCATAGGTTAGATTTTCCTTTGCTAGAACTTCATATGGACGAATACTATTTGTGCTCTTTTTCATAAGGTTTCTTTCACATAACTGAGCAAACAGAACTAGTTGACAGTAAGTATGCTGAATTATTTAGCAGGAAGCATACAGATGTCTGCAATTTACTTTGAAATACATCAAAAAATAAGATGATGGATGGATGGATGGACAGATGTCTGGGGGATTCATCCACGTTATTGCATGTAACAATACTCCATCTTTTTTATTATTAAATAGTATTTCAGGGTATGACTATACCGCATTTTGTCAGTTTTCCTATTGATGGACACTTGAGCTATTTAGGCCTGTTATGAAAAAGCTGTTCTGAACACTCCCGTACAAATCTTTTTGTAGACATATGTTTTCATTTCTCTTGGGTAAATTCCTAGAATTGAAATCTCTGGGTCATAGAATATCCATATTTTTAGTTTCACTTAAAAAAGACAACAACGACTGCCAGACATTTGTCAGAGTTTATGCCACAATACACTCTCACCAACAATGTATGAGATTTCCAGTTACTATCCAGTGACTGGGTAGCTTTAATGCCCAAAACATGCCTCCCTAGCTTCTGCTCTCAGGGGAAAGGAGAAAAGAAATGACCTGCTCCCTTTACCTGCATTCCCTTCTTCCCCAAATCCCTCCTTCTTTACTTCCCTTCCCATCTCCCTGCTTTGTCCACTTGCTCACAGGATCAGGGAGGGCCGTCTTCAGCTTTTCTATTTCCTCTACACCATGTCTTGTAGCAGTCTGGGTCCAACCAGGAGAGAGAAACCACATAGTAGGTTAAATGGGGGAAATTTAACATAAGAGTTATTATCTTTGATTAAAGAGAAACTGTAAGAGAAAGGAAATTCTATCTGCTACCCTGGGGCTGAGGGAGAGCACCCAAGGAAGGACAAACTTGGAAGGGGTACAGACCTCATGGGAGGAGGGGTGGTTTGGTCCTTGGATAGCAGAGAAGCGAGCTGGCCTGGAGTTGCTGGGCAAACACTAGGCGACCCTATGGCGAGCAGGCAGGGGAGCAGACAGTCAGCAACCAGTGACAGAGGTGTGCAGTGAAAGTCGGGGTGCCAGAGGGTCTGGAGCAGAGGTCGGCAGAGTGCCCAGTCTGCCCAGGGTGGTGGAGAAGAAGGCGGTGCTTGCAGAAGGGATCACAGCTCGGTGTGTGAGTCTCTGAGCTGTAGGCAGTCTGTAGGTTGCACAGGGTTTGGTTTCCACGTGGAGAGGGCTGCAGAAAGGTTATCACCGGGCCAAAGCTGCAAAGTCACACAGGGACCCCAGAACTCTGGCTAGGCAGGCTCTCTGGGGTGCCTCACACCCACGCTGCTGACCTCAGTCCATCAGCAACTGCAGAAGTCTCTTCCTTTTGTAATGTCCCTCCAGTGCCCTCTACTGAGAAATCTTACCACCGTGCTCATGGTAAGGAGGAACGTTTACAGAATTTCACTGGCTCTCACAGAGCGTATATATTGAAGGGTGCGTTTAGAGCTGAGAGGCAACAAATCGATAACTGACACAATGTCCTTCTTCTCTATTCCAGGCTTGGGCTCAGCCTTAACGATTAATGGGGAGTGGTACAGAGAAAGATGGGCTTTCCAGCTGCGGTAGACTGCATGCACAAAAAAAACCCACAATAATTCTTTCCTTCTCTGCATTCACATCCCCTTGCAGCTCTCACCCTGAAGAGGGACAGTCTCTTTCTTCAATCCTTGAATCTAGGTCGGCCATATGTCTTGCTTTGGCCAATAAGACATCAGCAAACCAACAAAGACTTGAAAAGTGCTTGTTCATTGGAGCTTGCTCTCTCACCACTGGGAACAGAAATGCCACCACATGCACAAGCCCGATTGCCTTGGAGGATGAGGAACCACGCAGAGACAGGACTCAGTCATCCCAGCTCAGACCATCCTAGACCATCTGGGCCCAGTGAAACCAGCCCAGACCAAAAGAACCACCCAGAAGACAACTCACAGAACAGAGGGAAATAATAAATGTTTGTTGTTTTAAGCCACCATGCTTGGGTATTTTTATGGAACAAAAATGACACAAAAATAATAAAACTTGTATTGAGAGTTATTCTAAAAATGTATGCTAATATATTAATATCATGAACAGTAAGATACTAACATTAAGAACTTAATTACAAGAAAAAAAAGCTTTGTTTCCCCTGAGGAACAGGTATGTTTGTTCCTTGAGGATCATTTGTCTTAGGAAATTGATCCTGCTTCCCTTTTCATTTGGATACCAAGAAACACAGAGCCAATCTGTGCTTATCTTTAGCAACTGTGTCCTCTTATTTATGTTCAAACTCTTCCCCAAGTTTGACTCCCTATTCTGTTCCTGTTCCTGATTTATAACTCATTTATAATGTGTGTATTTTGGTTTATGTATTTGTATAATCGGTCTCAAATGATTGTTTGAAATGAGATTAGATATAAGCATATAAAATGAATGTAACCATTTACAGATATAATATTCAAACCATAAAATTCGTAATACTCTCTTCTGTAATAAAGTTACTATGCTTTATTGTATGAAGTGTTCTTTTTGCAAAAGATCAAAATAAAATTGGTAAGCTCTGGATTAGAGGCAATAATTATCTTAAACTGAAAAGCACACAAACAAAAAATTTCCATTTTTATAAAATTTCAAATTTTTATGAAATTGAGAAGGATGGCTCTGTGTAGTTAGCATAAGTCAGAATACGAGTCCAAAACAAAACAAAACTGAGTTTCATTAAGTCTTTAGACACAAAGTAAAACAATCTTCTAGTTTTCAAACATTCTAGTGCTTCTATTACTGCTGACCTAAGCTTGAAAGAACTTAGTTGTTTCTGCTTTTTAAAAACTATATGTAATTTTTAACCAGACATTTGGATAATGTTAAAACATTTTGCTCTGTTGCTCCATTCCTTTCCCAATCAAATTGTTCTTGAAAGAAATATAAGAAAGTTAATAGACCAAAACAAGTTACAGATCTTGAATTAACAAGAAGTGATCTTTTTAAAATGACAAGATTGCCCTTTTATGATAACAAATGTGGATCTACTATTTGAAAGTGGACCAGAATCCCAGACTGGGAGAGGGAGGCCAGTCAACTGTGAAATAGGTTGTCAAAAATATAAGTCTAAAATATGATTCAACCAGAAAAAAATAAAAATCCCAATTGTGTTGGAAAGTCTAGGATGTTCATTTACTTAGCAGCACAAAATCAGCTGAGCGTCACTGGAGAAAAAGTTGGAATTCCACAAATAAAACTTTGCCACAGTGACAAATCTCCCCGTAATTGGAATTCTTCAAAATATTAAACATGTAATCCAAGAGTAATTGGAAGGCAGCACACGTTTCCATAATTAGTCCATCATTTTATTTACCTCATGTATAACACATGGCAGACCACATCGTGAAATAAATTAACAGCTAAATGTCAAACCTGCCCTCTTCTTTAGGCCATCTGCTTAGGTGTTCAGACTGACACCCACCGGCATAAGAAATTATAGAGACCACGGAAATCTGACCGTCAGAGAAGAGCTACTGGCAAATGGGTCAAACATCAGGACTTGTTCTTTCTGGCTTCCTCCTCCACTAGCTCCCCCACCATCAACTACCAACGTCTAAGGATTTTATTTATATTACTACTGTTGCAAGTCTTTTTTCTTTTTTTTTTTTTTTTTGCGGTACGCGGGCCTCTCACTGCTGTGGCCTCTCCAGCCGCGGAGCACAGGCTCCGGACGCGCAGACCCAGCGGCCACGGCCCACGGGGCCCAGCCGCCCCGAGGCACGTGGGATCCTCCCGGACCGGGGCACGAACCTGCGCTCCCTGCACTGGCAGGCGGACTCTTAACCACTGCGCCACCAGGGAAGCCCGCAAGTCTTTTTTTTTTTAATTAATTTATTTTTGGCTGCATTGCGTCTTTGTTGCTGCATGCAGCTTTCTCTAGTTGCATCGAGCAGGTGCTACTCTTCGTTGTGGTGCACGGGCTTCTCATTGCGGTGGCTTCTCTTGTTGTGGAGCACGGGCTCTAGACCGCAGGCTCAGTAGTTGTGGCACATGGGCTTAATTGATCCGCAGCATGTGGGATCTTCCCGGACCAGGGCTTGAACCCATGTCCCCTGCATTGGCAGGCGGATTCTTAACCACTGCGCCACCAGGGAAGCCCCTGTTACAAGTCTTGACATCTCAGGACACAGGGAATTGAATCAGATATTCTCTTACAAGAATGTGATCCTCACATTACCTTCAATTACATCACTGAAGAAAGAAAGACTATGGGTTCAGAGCCCATCACTGCCTAAGTTCCATCCATGAACCTTTCAGGAAGGAGAATTCTGGAGAATACTGACCAAGCTCCCTTTCTTCATAACAACCAGGTCTACTAGTATTCTTTCTCCTCTGAAATCAACATTGGAAACTCAGATTGGTACCCTGACATCAGAGGGCAGTCGGGAAGTCTCAACCACGGGGATGCCTAGGGGCTAAAGAGCAAAAGCTAGAACCACTGCTCCTGGGTCCTCCAGCCTTCCTTCTCCACTCTGGGATCCCTACTGGTACAGCTCAGGAGAGCCAGGCCAAGGGGTTTGTACCCTTATTACCTTCCCATCGGCCCAAGCAAGAGCAATATCACCGTTTTACCAATTACATAAACTTAGATTTTTCAAAAGCAAATTACTATCCAGCCATATCTGCCCTATTGCCTCCCACTGCCGTCCATCCTTCTCTCGCATAAACTTGGAGGCCCCTCTGATATATTTTCAAACTTCTCATCAGGTTCATTTCAGTAAGTGCCATTATCCAAAAAGGAAAGAAAGTGACTCAAGTGCCAATAATGCTGCTCCCCGCCCCGCAGAGTGGGAAGGGAAGCCAGCCGGTTGGTTTCACTCCCATAACATTGCTTTTGGGAGCAACCTGGATGAGAACCAGTAAGAAGGGCTGTGATACAACAAAATGCCAGATTAGGCTTGAATTTCAACTGTCATGCAAATACTTTCTGCGGTTTGGGACAAATTACATAACCATCTCATCTTCCTTCCAACAATAATAAAATAATAATTTATTGTAACACAACTTTCATCGCCGGAGCTCAAATGCTTAGATTAGCTCCCTACCTACCTATCCTGCTGTGATGGGAAAATTAATTAGCTAAATGTCTGTAAAGTGCTTTCAAGATGAAAAGTGCCATATGAGCGCTAAATGCCACCTATGAGTACCAATAAAGACAGCTGTCATAGAGAACATAATAGATCGGCAGGGGAATGAGGGAATAGTCAGCTTGAGAAAGCAAGGTGACAAAAACATAAATACAGTGACCATACAGAATAGAGTTCCCGCTTCATAGACTTTATTGTGCAAGGAAAGCAACAGGCACACAAATATGGAAGCAGACTTTTGGATCAGGACTAGAGCCAGTGGTATACTCAAAGGAGTGTCAGTAAATCCACAGGACACTCTTGGGGGATTTTAGCACACACAGATGTTCTCAGAAGAGGTGTAATTCAGTGGATACGATGGACTGTTTTCCTGAAGACCACTGCCTTTGTCTAGACAAAAGAGAGAAATAAATGCCTGTACTTATCCATAACTTTATACTTTTCCAAGTTCTTGCCTCATAGTCTGTCTCTCTTCACCTGCAGATGAACACTTACATCTGAGGTGGATAGACTGAGTGTTACTATTCCTGTTCTACAGATGAGGACATTGAATGTTAGGGATATTGATTTGATCAAAATCATAGGGTGAGCAATCAATGAAAGAAAGCTCCAGCCCAACCTTCTACCACAAACACAGTGCTCCTTCCAGGATGCCATATTAGTTAATGTGCATTGTACAATTATAAGGCATTGCCAACATATCTCAAAAGATTTCAATATGTGTGTATGCTCTATCCAAACAATCTCACTTCTAGCGACTTATCCTAAGTAATTAATAAGATGCTCACAGATCTAGCTACACAGATATTCATTGAAGCACTATTTATAAAAGTGAGAGATAGAAACAGCCCAAATGTTTACCAGAAATGATTGAATAAATACTATTACACCCAAAGATGGAATATTAGGAGGCAGCCAATTAACATAGCACAGAAATGTCTTTACTGACATGAAAATTTTCACCATATATTGTTAAATGTTGTACAATATCCTTGTAAAAATACTTTATGCACGCATCATAGAAAAATATCTAGAAGGCTATGCAGCCCACTATTCACAGTGAATACCCCTGGATGATGGGATTGTGGTGGTTTTCATTTTTGTCTATTGGATCATCTGTACTTTCAGATTTTATTTCATTTATTTGTACCCAAAAAATCACAAGAAAAAGCACTGCTGTAACCATTTAAGTCACTTGAAATCGCCATGAAGGGACTGGACTGCAGAAAGGCCAACTCATTTAAAATGCCTCCCTATAGGGCTTCCCTGGTGGTGCAGTGGTTGAGAGTCCGCCTGCCGATGCAGGGGACACGGGTTCGTGCCCCGGTCCGGGAAGATCCCACATGCTGCGGAGCGGCTGGGCCCGTGAGCCATGGCCGCTGAGCCTGCGCGTCCGGAGCCCGTGCTCCGCAACGGGAGAGGGCACAACAGTGAGAGGCCCGCGTACCGCAAAAAATAAATAAAAATAAAATAAAATGCCTCCCTATAAATGGCCTGAACAAAGGCTGCTACTAGGGAGTGAAGGCAGGATGGCTCCATCCCACTGCCATTGTGTGGGGGGAGGTATGTGGCTGTCTCTTCAAGATACTGCCTTCATTTCCTTCAGATATCTACCCAGGAGTGGGACTGCTGGATCATATGGTAGTTCAATTTTTAGTTTTTTGAGGAATTGCCATACTGTTTTCCAAAATGGCTGCAGCAATGTATCTTCCCACCAACAGTGCACCAGGGTTCCCTTTTCTCCATATCTTCGCCAGCATATCTCTTGTTTTTTTGTTAAAAGTCATCCTAACAGGTGTGAGGTGATAGCTCATTGTAGTTTTGATTGCATTTCCCAGATGAATAGGGATTTTGAGCATATTTTCATATACCTGTGGTCCATTTGGATGTCTTCTTTGGAAAAACATCCCTTCAGGTCCTTTGCCCTAAGCGGGCATTATTTTAGGTCACTATGTTTGTGGTAATTTGTTATGTAACAACAGAAAACTAATAGAGTTAGAAAGTGCTATAGAAACTATTTTGTCCATTTCCCTCATTTTATCATGAAGGAAGCCGAGACCCAGGAAGTTGTAGAATTTGGGGGGAAATTGTGGCAAAGCTGGAGCTAGAGTGCAGGTCACAGGGGTCCATAGTCCAGTGCCTTTTCCACCATCCTACTTCCCTGCTCCCAGCAAGCGTCCTAGGATCACTTTTATCCAGCCTGACTTAGAGTCTCAGAGGAAAGACAAGATTGTCAGTTGAGGTCCCTGCCAGCATTACAATTCTAATGTATTTCTTGATTTCTAAAAAATGAACTGAAATTGATATTGAACACACAGACACTTCTCTAATTTAAAACAATCAATAATATTTATAACTTTCACCCAAGATTTAATATGCTGACAATACCATACAATCCACTGCACTCTCCAGTAAGTGACAATTTCAGTTTTCAGTTCAGTGAAATTCAGCCAAATTTACCGTATTCAAATTCCCTAGGAGGTCACACATGGGAGACTCTTTTAAGGCAGGGTTCTACAGTTTTCCCTAACTGAAGTGACTTAAACTGTTTGAAAATATATGAAGAAAGTTAAGAAACTTTTATGGAGAAAAGCCTATAAACCTTTAAATGGCAAATATTTTTACACTGTTTCTATGACAGAATGTCAACGTACTATTACATGTATTTAATTCTAGTCACTTACTCTGAAGGCAATGCCATCGGTTTCATTTCTAGTAATTGTCAAGACTAAGACAGACGTTAGCTCCTGCTTCCCTTGGGATTAATTGAGTATCATTAATAAATGTAGCACAATTCGTGATGATGTGATGGATCACTGGGAACTTACATAAGCATGAGTAACCATGACTGAGTTTCCTCACTTTCTAAGGATGTTTAAATTCAGGTACATTCAAGAAACAACCAAATCACAGTGTGTTTGCAAAGGGCCAGTTTTAAGATGACTCATGTGGTTCCACGCTTATTTCAATTTCAATTGTATAATCCCACTTTGGGGTTTGGATTTGGGTTTGGTTTTCCCTCCATTGCAGCTCTTTGGGACTGACTCATGGCTCCCCAATGGGAAGCTGAGAGGTGATGCTGAATGGTGACTGATGATTCTTTCTGTTTACCTGAATATTTCATTCAAGAGGAGCCAAGGCCTTTAAAATGCACTACACAGTGCAATTTGTTCTTTTTCAATTCCTTGCTAATTAATTTCCACCAGCAGGGTCTGGTACTCACTTGACTGCACAGTTCTTTTCCTGTATTTTGCAGACCTCAGCTTCGAAATCCCAGGTTCTTTGCAGAGTTTACCCTAGGGCAGTGTTGCCTAATACAACGCTTGGCAGTGATGGTGGAAATGTTCTCTGCGTTGTCCAATATGGTAATCACTAGCCACATGTGGTTTGGGGCGCTTGGAATGTGGCTAGTGTGACTGAAGAACTGAATTTTTTATTTTGCCGAACTTTAATTAATTTAAATTTAAATAACCATGTGTGGCTAGTGGCTACCGCATGGGATAGCACAGCCCCAGGGATTTAGGTCAGGACCAACACAGGCTCTTTAAAAGTATAGCCAGGCCGGCACTAGGGGGTGGGGTGGTACAGACCCCTTAGGTGTGTGCTTCTTCAAGACCTCTCACTTACTTTTGCAGTCTTGCTTTGGCTTCATTATCTGGCCATTCAACATTGCTTGTAATAGTAATAATAATAATGGCTCCTATTTATAGATTGCCTGTTGAGGGCCAGGTATCATACCAGACACAACTGCATAAAATCTTCTAAGAAAGGTTTCTACACACATAGCTTCACGCATCTTACAAGTATAACAGTTGAAGCCAAATAAATGAATCCACCCTGGTTTAGATGTGTTATTTGCAGCATTTGATGTTTCCCTTATAGCCATATATTTTACCTTGCAATATACCCTAATACTCAAAATCGGATAAAGTATTAGCATTACGTTTCTCTCCGTAAAAGTAGAACATGTTATGTATAGTATTTCATCGTATAAAAGACATCTTCACTGCTTTCCTGCCAAGCTTTGGCTCTATTACTCTGTCAGTTTCTCCTGGTTTCTTTATAGCAAAGCACCAAGACCAATTGTGAGTGTGTGAAAAAAATTTAATCTGAAAGAGAGTTGGTGCCAAATACATGCCCCGAGATATTTTGGATGAACTTGCCCCCAGAAATGAACCGCTTAGGAGAGAGAACAAGTTTCTTGGCAGAAGGGCATGGGGCTGAAGGGTTTGACAACTGGACAATACGGTGACTAGGTCTAAAAATTCAGGGGGTACAAGATGCGGAAGACATCTGAGTTTTACGTAAATCTCTGGCTAAACCCACTCCTTCATTTTGAGAGGACCCAGAACTGAGACCTTTAAGGATGGCACCATTTCCTCTGCAGTGATGAAGAGCAACAGCCCCCACCAGCAATCCACCACTACTTACTACAGAGTGCTTTCATGTTTTGCTCTGAACCTTTTATACCCAGTAAAACATTAAGGTGTTTATGATCAAGTGTAATTCAACCAAGTTGGTAAAGTACTATCATAAAGCTGAAGACTTAATAACAACCCGGGTTCAGAGACCGGCTGTCGCCAGCAGGCAGAGAGCTATGGTGAACAAAAAACACCAGCGTGTGTGATAAAAGCTTGACAGCCTTGCCTACGCACAAACCAAAGAAAATAACGTGCCCGTGACAGCTACAACAGCAGCAATTTTAAACCTCTCACTGATGAAATGCATTTTGCAGTCATAACTCTTGCATAAATCTAGACGTCACTTTTTTTCACGTTATAATTTTGCGATCCAGTGGATCATTGTGTAGACCCTCTACCTGCAAATAAGCTCGATAATGCAAACTGTGCACATATCATTGAGCTATCAGTGACATCAGGGGTTTGGCTGCTGGGATTATTAACAGATATTTTTTCACCTAGAAGCACAGACTAAAATCAATCATTCTGATAACTAGGCATGGCATGAGCTGTCTGCACTTTCATTTCAATCTGATTAATCACATATACACAGACCTTTACCTTAAAGGAGCAATTGTTCACATTTAATCACAAAGAAACATTCGAGCATACCATCAGACATTACTAAATTTAACCACAATTTATGCTCCCTGTTTTAGCAAATATGTTTATGATAATATGGGTTCCTGCATTTAAATGCATTGTTTCATTCTCTTTACAAACACTAAAATCGAAGCTAAGTAAAATAGCCCACGGTGTTTTATATCGTGTATCATCTATTTGATGTTTTTGAAGTTTCCATTATAGTCATATATTGTATTGTACAATTTATACTGATAATCACAGTACAGGTACATTATTAGTATTATATTTTCTTTGGTAAAGTAGAACATGCTAGATATCAGATTTCATCATGTTACTTGTCCTACTCCTTGCAAAGATTTGGTTGTATTACCCTGTCAATTTCTCCTGACTTCAATAATGCAAGAAAAAAAAATACAGTTGTGGGCACAGGATTTTTTTTTTTTTCAGTCTGAAATAGAGTTGGGACCAAGTGAATCTCTCTTACGATCCTTACAACAGAGTTCGCAGGAAGCGTAACATTCTAGAAGGCACATCTGTTGTTACTATAACAACAGAAAGGCTGAGTCTAAAGAGACTCTGATGATTCTCTGATTCTAAAGAGAATCATCTGTCCTTGAGGGCCGTCCACACGCCAGGATGATTCCTGGGTTCCTCTCTAAAAAGCGAAAGGTGAATTTAAACAAAGCAGAATTTGAAGAAGGTTTTGATTTATGAATGGGGCATAGGGCAGTCAGAACTTAGGAAAGACAGAAGGGCAGCTCAAGAGTTACAAGCTGCTTCTGGACCAAAGTGCACAACTTCTATCAGAGAAGTCAGCTGCCAGAGCTGTAGGAAAATATCCTATTGCTGAGATATGTGTACAAAGTTAAGAACTGGTCAGAGGTGACACCAGCCAGAAGAAAGAATCACCCTCCAGTTGTCTGACCAAAGGACAAATAGCACTGCCTTCAGAAGGAAGTGAAGCCACTGGCCCAGGATTCAGTCCATCTAAGACTTTGCCTCTTTCCTGCCTTAGCTTCTGCTTCGTTGGCTTCTTCTCAGGTCCTTGATCTTCTGGGTCTTCTTGTCCCTCTTTCCATACTGGATTGATCCCCATTTGGGAGTCCACCCCAGCCTGTCTGCCATTCCAAAGAAAACCCTAGCAGGTCACTAATCCCACTCTCCATCCCTAGTCTATTGGTTTCAATTTCTTCCTACCTGAGCTCTAGTTTGGCCTCAACCTGGAGTTTTCTGACCCTCCCTGGATTGAACTTTGTCCCTTTTATGGTCAAACTGGGTCATTCGCTGATTCAGTCATTGTCCAGTGGGGGAGATTAATGTCCAGCCGTAAGTAAATAAACAGACACATAAATAAGATAAAAAATGGAGTGGCGTGAACCTCCTTTTGTAGGGTGGTCAGCAAAGATATCTCTAAGGAGGTGATTTTTAACTTGAGATGCAGGAAGAGGAGAAGTAGCCAGCCACATTAACTTCACGTGCAGAACCTTGCAGCACAGGAAAGAGGTTGTGGTCGTAGAACAGAAAAACCAAGTGTGGCTTCTCAGTAGTGAGCTCCAGGTGGAGGGTCAGGAGATAAAGGTGAGAGGTGGGTATGGGCCAGATCATGGAGAGATTTACAAGTCATGGTTAAAGAGTTTGGATTTCATTCTAAGTTTCTTGTGTGGCATGTTGTCACAAGACCCAAAGAGGCTTTTGGGACTCATTTCATCTGTCAGGTAGAAGGTAATTCTTTTGCTTTTTATCCATGCACCAACTTTTGTAAGTCAACTTGACTAATGTTTGTTTATAATTAGTGAGTAAACTGCTACTTTAATACTGCCAGCCTGGAAGAGGCCCCTTCAAGGCATGTTGAATTAACTGATGTGAATAGAAACAATGAATAAAAACACCTCCCTCTTTTAATGAGAACAGCAACTTCTATTTCCCTGGGTTTTTTCAGTCCCATAAGACCTTTTAAAGCAGAGTGAATGTATTCTGGTTCAAATGCTAGAAACATAACCCTCGTCTAAACATAACCTCGTCTCTCTCTTGCTGGGTTGTTTTGAGAAGCCATTTTAGATCAATCTTCTTGAGTACAGAAGCTCCCAGCAGCTGCGGCTAAAACATACCCAACACCACTGCCAGGGTGGTCATTTTCCCTCCAAAGCGGTTCTCACACGGAACCAAAAGGCATTGTAACCCTTTATCTGACACATGGACCCTCCATGCTCTGGAACTGTTGATAAAGAAGCCCCAGAGCTTGTGCTCTGTAAGGACCTGGTTTTCCATCCTGATCTCAATGCGAAAGGTTGGGTAAAATGCCACTTCTCTAATTTGCCATTTCTAGACGGTTATAAAAAGTTTACATGGAGGGCTTCCCTGGTGGCGCAGTGGTTGAGAGTCTGCCTGCTGATGCAGGGGACACGGTTCGTGCCCTGGTCCGAGAAGATCCCACATGCCGCGGAGCGGCTGGGCCCGTGAGCCATGGCCACTGAGCCTGCGTGTCCGGAGCCTGTGCTCCGCAACGGGAGAGGCCAAAACAGCGAGAGGTCCGCGTACCGCAGAAAAAAAAAAAAAAAAGTTTCCATATTCCATGGATACTTTCTGAATCTATTCACATGTTCTGTCTGTACCACCTCTCAGGTATTAGATTACGTATGTTTATTATTCACTTTACGAAGAAGCAAAGTTGTGAACACTGGATTTTATTCCAATTCTGTAACTAATCTGTTTTGTGACCAAGTACAACTTGTTTCCTCTCTAAGTGCTATTTTTATTTGCCAGATGACCTCTATAGATCCTTCCAGCTCTATTACTCTGTGGATCTCTATCAACAAGGACTCAAAAATAATGCCAGTATTAGTTACAGTAGGCTAAACTGCTCGTTACAAATAGACCCAAAAGTGCAAGTGCTCAAACAAAACAGAATTTACTTCTCTCTCACACAATGGTCCAAGACAAGTATTCTAGAGCAGCTGACAGCTCTGCCTCCCCTCCTTTGATTCAGGGAACTGCTGCAACAGTACTTGGTCTCCAAGGTCACTCTGCTAATAGCCCTACCAGCCCATCAGAAAGGGGACAAGTTGAAGTCCAGGGCCAGCTATCTCCTGCAAGGTAAATAGAGCAAAAATGATACACATCTCTCCCTCTTTCATTCTTCCGGCAAGAGCTTAAACACATGGCTACACCTAGCTGTAAGGGAGGCTAGAATGTACAGCCCCAGGCTGGATTCAGACAGAAGTCCATTACTAAGGAGGGAATGCACTGGGTGAGCAGACTGTAGTCTCTGCTTCATGTCCAACACCTGTAAGGTGCTTCAAAATCTATGAAGCTTTTCCATCTGTTGAATTTCTACCACAGCTTTGTAAGATAGTTATTAAGATCTCCATGCTACAGAGACGAAACTACGTCCCAGAGAGATTAAGTAAAATATATGAGGTCTTACAATTAAGAGCTGAGCTGAGCTTCAATTTCAGGTCTGCTGGTCAGTGCTTTCTCTATTACAAATACTAAATTGAAATATTTGCATAGGAAGTAATCATTAGCATAAATCTGCATGAATATGATGGGGTTTGAAGAACAAAGAGGCTTTATTATGAAAAGCAATGGGAGAAGCAAGTGTTAAGAGGTCTCCAGATAACCTGGAGGGAATCTAAAGTGAATATATTTTTTAAAAAGTTGATAAATAGTTTGCAGTTGAGGCACGTATACTCATTTTGCTCTCACTCTTAGTTGGTCTACAAAGCACATGTAAGGACACGGGAATTGCAAGCAACACTGTGGTTGGAAGTAAAAGTAAATCATTAAAGAAGGCCAGAGTCTAAAAATATTAAAAATAAAAGATATATATGGTCAGCTCACACAGAGAAGTGGTTTTGTAGTGGCAGTAGATTTGCAGAGAAAACAATATATACCTCCCTACCCCAACCCATCACAGGCACTCACAAATCATTTGCTGCTTCAACTATTTTATGCTTGCTATGAAAATCCAACCATAAACTGCCAATAAACCAACCTCATGTCTTTGGAAGGGACAGTCAAGCAATCCCTAAGCACAACACTGAAAAATTGTACCTGGGTTCTTCCTTAGCTTAAGCCAAATTTCTTTGAAAATAAAGAATCCCTAAAGAATACATTAGGTATAATTATTCCTAGTTTTAGTCTTCAAAAAGAATTGAAATAGTAGTATTTCAGGATGATTTCTCTCCCACCTCTCTCCCTATTCACATTAATATGATTTCACAGTTTAGAAGTAAAGGTCCCGTTTCTCACAAATCTGTTCAAAATTGGTCATTTTTTACAGGGACGGTAGTGTTACGGATGACCAACTCTATATAAGAAAGGTTGTGATGGGTCTCAGAGCTTGGCCGTCATTCATAAAGCATTCAAGATGAACTCTCAGAAAAGGGATATCAGTGAAGCTCACCAAGTCAGTTATAATGTACCAGATGTGACAAGGTAATGTATTATTTCATACAGCAAGTTAATACAGGGCTGCTGTGCCCTTTCTGAGAAGGGTAGGAAAACTTATCAATGGATATGATTCCTTATGGAGAATTTTAAGAATTATGCCACCCTACATCCTATCATGACAAAGACTTTGCTAAGTCTTCTGGACATTTTCTCCTAATTCATCTTTATTCTAGACACTCTGGGCTGTACCGAGACACCTTTTGTCATCATTTAAGGGAAGCTGGGAATTCCGCCAAACTGCACCATCATGGCCTTTAAAAACTCTAACCATAACCAACTTACTTTAGCAATTTTTAGTGCTGTTTTGTTTTCATATCCAAGCCTGTCACTGTCGGGTTATATTTATTGAACACTTGTGTGTTTATAACATTGAATTCAGCACATAACAGAGCAGAAAAGAGACAGAAGTGGAGGATTTTTACAAACTAGAGAAAAGAATCTAAATCTACTTCAAAAGCTAATAGCGTTTTATAAATGCAGTTTATCCTAATGCTAATTTCTCCGGTCTTTTGTTTACACAAGAAAGCTCCAGGCTGGTTTATGGTGTCACATTTATCAGCCAGTAGAATATAAGCAAATCCCATTACACACGGATTCAGCCACCCAAATAAACCAAAATGTGGATTACGACATCTTTTATGCTGCAATTTCTACTTAAAAACAGAAACGTGACTTTAATACTCAGCAAATACAAAAGAAAAGCCAACTGGTTTTCTCACAATTCCTGCTTTGACTCTCTCATTGTCTGAGCCCTTAGGCTCATCAGTAACTATATAAGAAGGAAAAAATTAAAAATTAAAACATGATCACAAAATGATCCAAAGCCAAGAAAGTACAGTCACGGTGCTAAGCAGCCCTCTTTAGATACTCAGACCATTCAGCATTCTCTCAAAATTCTGCAGGTTCTCAGATGTTTCCGTCCTTAGGTAACTTAGAAAATGCCTCTTCTTTATCATAATATCACTATTTTTCATAATATCCAGCCCCTTTATTCCTTTCTTCCTCCTAAGGAAAAAGCAAAGCCTCATCTCCAGTTTCAGGACAGACCAAGTTCTAGGTGACGCGGTCAGAAAGGACCAGTGCCCATATTTATTATACTTGTTCAAGGACTTTTACATGAAACACTCAGAGACCAAGGGTGTGGTTCTCCCACTGGGGTAATCGGGGCAGGTTTGTTAAAAACTTATCTACAGCAACTTCAATTAAAGGAGCTACCCTTTCAAACTTAAATGCCACAGGGAGAGTATATTGGTGAATATAAAGTTTCACCCTTTAAAATAGAAAAACCTAGTTCTGTTCAATCACCCCTCCTTTTGGTCTCTTTTTCTTAATGTATCTATCCATTAGAGCTTTGCCCACTTTTATCTAAATTACATTACCCTTTTTGCTGGTTCCAAAAGATCTCAAGGTCAATTATAAGAGCACAAACTCAACCATCACTTATACATACATTCATTCACTGACTATTTGTCACATGGATAACAGATCATACACACACACACACACACACACACACACAATCTTAGGGTTTGAGGATTACCAATACATAGCACTCTTCTTCCCCATTCAATTCTGACCCAGTTGGGAAATAAGGCAAAGGAGTAATAAATGAAGATCAAATTATCATTTTTTGCGTGTGATAAAGCTGCGAGAGGAGACTGTGTAATCTGCAGACAAGAGGATTTCTTCATGCCAAACACCAGATTAAGGGAGGTTTATCACCAAGGCACAGGGGACTCCAAATGACCACAGCCCTCCCCTGTGAGTTGCAAAGCTCACCACCTGACCGAGAGCATTCCAGAGCACAAACTCACAGACCAGAGTTTGCTAAGAGAAAGTGGGAAGGAAAGGGTACAGCTACGCACATGCAATTCCTTACGCCCAAATCCTACCAATCAGGCAAGTGACTCCTTTCCCCCAGATGAGTGAGGGGCTGGAACAGGGCCGGCAGTGTCACACTTAGCAACGCCCCCTCAAGTGGATGGAAATATGGAGCAGGGCGCAAGTGCCTACAACTGCCACAGCATCCCCAAGGGCTTTACCCTCTTAGCCACTATACTTCATTGCTAACCAGGGGCGTGGGTCCGCCCCTGGGAGAAAGAGATATCACTGTCAGGACTTAGGGCCCTGCACGTACAAGGCCCCTCCATCCCCAGCATACACTGCTCCTTTGCAGATACTCCTGGCACCACTGACCCCAGAAGGTTCCAAATTGGGCGGAGCCATATACCAACTAAACCCACACTTGCTGTTTCCCCAGGTGCTGGCATCGCTCACTCCCGTACCTTCACTCAATTTTCACCTCATCAAGGATGCCTTTTCTGACCACGCTATTTAAAACTGAAAGTGCTCAGCCATCTCAGCGCCCCAGCCCCCTTTCCCTGCTTTTATGTTTCTCCAAAGCATTGATTGGCACTTGACATGTCACTTTGCAATTATAAAAAATGTATTTGTATTGGCTGTCTCCCCAGCTCCAATGTAAGCTCTTTGAGGGCCAGGCTTTGGGATTGCTTTGGTTATTGCTACATTTCCAGTGCTGGAACAGTATTTGGCGGCTAGTAGACACTAGTTAATATTTGTTGGATGAAAGAATGAATAAGGAGTCCCTCAGTCGGGCACAAAGCACCACAGGCTGCTGGAACCTGCAAGCTAAGACTCGCAGGAGTCCAGCCTCCTCCCCAAAGTTTAAAGCCATCTGTCCAGCCCCTCCATCTTCTCCAAACCTAATCTCCTTGATTCTTCCCTCAATATTCCCTGCCTGTGCCCCAGATGTTGATACTCCTGAATTGAATTAACTTCCCAAACTTTAAAACTTTTGTTTAGAGGAGCAGGACAGAATATACGGTCTTTGGGGACAGGACTTTACAGAGAGAGAAACGGGGGAAGGGGTATAGCTTTGTGTACCCATTTCTTCACTCAGATTCTCTCAGTTAAGTCATTTATCTCCCATGCCCAACCTTATTCCAAGGGGCAAAGTCTAGAAGTATTACATGGATGGATTCCCCCCCTCACATGGAAGGAAGCATCAGATAGGGGGAATAAATCTTCCCAAACCCAAAATGTTATTTATAGTCCAGAGAATTTATGATCTAGAGACACAGACACATAAACTATTATTAAGAAAAATAAGTTAGGTAATAATACTGGTATAAAGTGTCATGGGAACATAAATGAGGAAACAACCAATTCTATGTAGTTTGCTTATATCTGCCAATGTACTGTAAACTCAGGCTAGCTTTTTTTAAACATTAGCTATGTAACCACTAGTATATATATTTGTCCTAGAATAATTCCTTAATTTTGTAGAGTCCTTAATCTATTTGCAGAGTAAATTCTTCCGTATCATCTCATTCAATCTGCACCTCCCCCGCCCTTGCCACTGAGGTATGTGCACAGCCTCACACACATGCAGAAGCACAAATACACAGGCCCTCATACACACATGCGTGTGTGCGCACAGGCACACACAGAGTCAGAGATCTGTGGTGTCCCCCAGGGATCACGCTCTCTTGCTTCAGTCACAGCAACCACCACATATACCTGAGCACATGGCTGCCCCAAATAAAGACCATAGTTCTTGATTGCCTTTCCATCTAGATGTGGTCCCAGAGTACAAGTACAATTGATGTAGGTAACTAACAAGGGATTGGGAAGAGTGAACTCTTCCCTTTGCTCCTTCCTGTCCTTGGGAACGTGGCTTTCATGGTTGGAGTTGGAAGAGCCATGATGAGCCATAAGGTAATTTTGAGAATGAGGTCACATCTGGCAGAACAAAATGGAAGAAACTTGTGTCCCTGACACGATGAAGTGCCACACTATCCCTGGGCCCTACTTTTAACCTTTATGTGAGAAATTAGTGAACGCCCATCTTGTTTAAGCCGCTGCTATTTTGGAATTTTAGGCATTCACAGGCAAAACGAATTCTAGTCCGCCCACCCACACACTCCTAACGCTGCCCCCGTGGTAGAATTCTGTGTGCTTCCCTTTGTTTCTGGCTCAGGTGCTAAGAATGTCTTTCTCCCACTTATTTCTAACCTCTCTTATCCCTCCGTTGAACAATCACCTCAAATGTCACTTCACCCCCAAAGCTTTCTTCTTCTCATCACTGGCCACTTTCTTAGACTGCCCAGGGCAACTTTTGCCAACTTTGATGGCCCACGGTGTAAGCTTCGATCAACTAACTTCTTCTCAAAAAAGTCATAAGTTTCTTAAAAGCAGGAATCAAAACTATTTTACTTGATATTCCCAGAGTCTAGCCACATGCCTGATGCAAAGACACAGCCTTCAGAGCATATTGGATAAAGTAGGCAGGGTAAGTATTAATAACCCCATTTTACAGATGGAAAAACTGAGGTTAGCCACCTAAGTTAATATTCAAACTGTGTTTTCCTACTGTACGAAGATTCAAATTTAAAAATAATTATGATTTCAGGCACTTGGATATATCTTTCTGTTCCAGGCCATAGCTTGTTCACAAATAGACCCAGGCTTGGAGGAATAATTCATGGATGCCTGCTATGTTAGTTTCCTTCACTACTTAATTTAGGGCCCAACACATATTCCACAGTCCTATCGAGCAGCTAAAGGACCTACTGAGTTAGGGGAAGAGAAATCTCAGTCTCTTTAAGATTGAACCACAGTCAAGTTTCTTCACTCACATTTATTCTTCTGCTTCTGAGTTGAGCAATTTGTGACAAATTTTTTAGGAGGTGATAACAACTTTCATGCAGCTGTAGCATTTAACATAAACGGATTTTAACTTTTCTTGCATAGTCAGAGCCCCGTAAACCAACCTGTACATTTATCTAAATGACACACAAATGGATTCATTACCAGATAAACTGAAAAATATGTTTTCTGATATGATATCCTAACAAATTCAGGAAAGATACCTAAATCCACGTATGAAAACTGGAAGACGATGATAAACTCCAAGGCCCACACTACTTAGGAAGGGAGTAGGCAGATTCCTCAGAAAAGGTCTGCCACCTTCTCTTTCTGCCCCTCTGTCTCCCAGAAGAGCCTGGCCACATGGGTAGTCACGCAGCCAGGTATTTACTAGCTTCCTTTGGGGTCTGTTCTCTGACTCCAATTCACCCATTCATCCCCCAAGAAGCAGGTGCTCCACACAACCACAGTGTGAACCTCTGCACATATGTCAGACCATTTTGCTCCCCTGCTCGAAGCCCTCCAGTGACCCTCCAGATGAGGGGGATTAAGTCCTCCCCAAGGCCCACTCAGCCCTGCTGCATGGCCTGGTCCCTGACTATCCCCATCCATTTCTCCTCCCTCTGCCCCCCTTGGCTCACGCCACCCCAGCCTCGCTACTCTTTGCAGCTGTTGACTTGCATTCCCTCTACCAGGAACAGTCTTTCCCAGGTATGTCATGTCTCACTCCCTTGATCCAATTAGATCTTTCATGAACAGGGAGGTGGTCCCTGATCACTAATCTAAGACAGCAGCCTCCATCAGTTTCTTCCTACTGGCCCTCCTGTATTGTTGTTTACAGCAATCATTATTCCTGACATTACATTAACATCGATCAGTCAATTGCTCTATTAATATCTCTCTATCATTTTCTTTTTTGTTTGCTTATTATCTATCTTCCCCACTGCAATGTAAGCTTCATGAGGGAATGGGCTTTGGTTGTCTTCTGCACCATAGAGCACTGTGCCTGGCATACGACAGACTCTGAGCAAAACAAAATTGATTAGACAACTATCTATTCTGTCTTAGGCCTTGTGCAGGATACGTACGATCGATACTGTCGCTGCTCTCATGATGTTGACAGTTTAAATGGAAAACAAGCTGCTATTATTTTTTAAGCATTCTGGGGAAAAATTATTTTGTCTCTGGTCTTAAAGGCTCCCTACCAATGTTAGGGGAACTACGTATCTAGTGTATTATTTGGTCCATTATGTAGAAGGTTGAAGAGCGAAATGCCCTTTAGGAAGTATATTTCAGCTATCTGTTGGTTCTATTTCCCCTTTGTGGTTTCAGCTATCGGGCTACGTAGGCAGAGACAGCTAATATGTCAGGTGGCTTCTCTCCCAGTTAATAAGAGAGAATTGGATTAATTCTAGTGTCTAGTTTTAGAGTTATCTTGGCCAATAAAGCAATATTATCAATAAATAACCGAATCTCTATAAAACATGTCCAGAATGCATAAAACAATATAAACGGCAAAGAGGACTCAAGAAATCTATAATAATAGATATAATAAAAATTAACGCCTATTGAGTACTTTGTGTTCTAAGAACTACAAAAATAAATGCACTTAATATATCACAATAATCTTAAGAGTTATCTTTTCACAGAGGAGGAAACTGAGGCACAGAGGGATTAACAACTTGCCCGATGTCACACAGTGATGTAAGCAGAGAGGCAGAAATGGCACCACGTGTGGCTCCATGCTTCTGTTTGTTCAGGCTGACGTGCTTTGGAGCTCTTCTGTCTAACTTGGCTTCTTCACCTGTGGGCACACTCCCGTCTTAAGGCACAGTCTTTGTTTCCCTTTCCCTTTCATGAATCTTGGGACTTTCCTGCTGTTCTGAGCTCTGCAGCGCCTTGTGCATTTTGTGACAGCTCTCCTTAGGTGACTGCTTCTGGCTCCTAGACTCTGCATGACGTTGCCTTTCCCTCTGATAACACTGACAGAGTGAGGAATCTCTCTGTGAGTCTGTTCCAGCCTGGTCCCAACCACACCTTGAATTAGACTTGACAGTAAGATCTCTTTCGAGATGTTGGGTCTCTCAGTTACAGCTACCAAATTCTGCCATATCGGTGAGAGCTGGAGTGGGGGAACGTGCACAGTGCGCCTCCCACCGGCATCCCAGGCCCTAGTTCCGCCCCTGCTGCTTTAGGATATGGACCACCGACAGCTGTCTTCTGGCTGTTCGACACATCACATACAGAGAACTCTTTACTTCCACTGCTTTGGTGGAGGATACAGAATGGCTGACAATCCTGATCACTTTGGCCAAAAATTGTTTCCTGGGATAACTAAGCACATGTTAAAGGTCAACACAGTGACCTGCTGGACAGTTATTCCTGGCAGTGCTGCCCCCCCACACTTGGATTGAGGTGAAGCGCGTCAGAGAAGAGAGAAGCAGAATTTCACATCACCTTGCTCTCAAGTGGGGAAATGAATCGTACTCATTGCTAAAGTGCACAAATTAGTCACCAAAGCAAAAATGTAGGTTTCTCTTTCTCTCCTTCTTTTACACACAAGGTGAATAAAAACCACTTCTGAGCAACAATTCAATATACCAGAAGTGGAAAATTACAGATACAGTTTGTAAATGTTCATGGATTGCAAAATACCAGAAAGAAAATCAATACAGTGATAAACATTGATTATCGTTGGGAGAAACTCATATTTATAGTTCTTTTCAAAAAATAAAACATGTTCCCCGAAGATGAAATTCTTCAAATATATATCAAAAACATGATTCAAGCAGTTATTTATTTGCAATCCAATGATGCTATCAAGAAACTTATAGCTTACATGTTTCGGGACTGTGTCTGGCTCTATGCATCTGAATCTATTATAGAATCTTCTAGTTGAAAGGAATAACTAGAGGTTGTCTAATCCAGGCCCTCTAATTCTGGGATGAGAAATATTTAAACCACCCATCCAATAGATTATCTAGTTCATATCCTATTTTAAAATCCTCCAGAGATGTACAGTCTCCAACATTTTTTAAATTGCCTATTTAAATATTATCAGTTTGGTTGCTGGGTAATTCTATAGAGCTATCTTGAGGAGGAAGGCAGGGAGATTCAGGAATTACTGATGTCCAAATAATGACACAACAGAGGTGGGAGTGTGGTGGGATAGAAGAAAATGAAAGGAATGATAGAGCTAGAAAAGTTTGGAAATTTTAAAGAATAAGTCAGACTGAGATTTCATTATCTGAGGAAAGAATAGAAAATATGCCTTACCAGGGATAGGGAAAAGGGATTTGTAGAAGTAAATTTATCCCATAATTTAGGAACTCAGAGCAGGAATCCTTCTATATGTGTCTGCCAATAAGGGTGCTGAGCAATCAAGCAGAAGTGGGGGGAAAAGTGTCTGCGTTCAAGTTAGCTGTTGTTGTGTAACAAAGCACTCCAAAACTTAGTGGCTTAAAACAACAACTATGTTATTATTATTGCACAAATTTGCAGGCCAGGTACCCCTTGGAAGAGTGGGGCACCTCTGGGTCTGTCAATCAGAACACCTGTATGTGGGCCCTCCAGATTTCTTACATGAGGAAATAGAAATAATACACTTCAGCCCCTTCTGTGTAATAGAACAATTACTGAGTGCTTCTTTGTGCTGGTCCATAGTATGTACTAGAGACCCCCAAAAAGCAAAATGGGAGCTTACACTCTATGGTAGAAAGACAGTATTGTAAACCTACCGGGGAATTTATGAAATTTTAGAAGACTTACTGATATGGGTACGATTAACGGTGTTAGAGTTCCAAGGACATTTCATGGAGAGACAACTCCTAAGCAAGGTTTTCATGGGGGAGGAGGAGTTTATCAAGTGAACTAGAAAAAGCAAACAGAATGTGCAAAGACAGAGGAGGCTGAAGAACCATGATGGTGTGTGTGCGTGCGTGCGTGCGTGCGTGCGTGTCTGCAAGTAATTTAATGTGTTGAGGAAGAAATAGGGGCAAATAAAACTGGAGAGGAAGGCAGCGGGCTTATCTTTTTAAAAATAATCTTGCATTCTATGTGCTTGATTCAGAAAGTTAGGGAAAGACATTGTAGGGTTTTTGTTTTGTTTCGGTTTGGGTTTTTTTGGTACGCGGGCCTCTCACTGTTGTGGCCTCTCCCGTTGCAGAGCACAGGCTCCGGACGCGCAGGCTCAGAGGCCATGGCTCACGGGCCCAGCCGCTCCGCGGCAAGTGGGATCTTCCCGGACCGGGGCACGAACCCGTGTGCTCTGCATCAGCAGGCGGACTCTCAACCACTGCGCCACCAGGGAAGCCCCATTGTAGAGTTTTAAGTAGAGGTTAAACGGAGGTGATAAGGTTTCACGTTTTAGGAGGATTTCTCTGGGCCACGTGGAGAGGTTGAGAGCCTCTCAACCAGGCCACCTCTCATTCTAAGTAAAGAGGAAGTTAAAGGTGTTGATAATTTAGCCATTATTCAGAAATCATCTCCCGTTGCAGAGCACAGGCTCCGGACGCGCAGGCTCAGAGGCCATGGCTCACGGGCCCAGCCGCTCCGCGGCAAGTGGGATCTTCCCGGACCGGGGCACGAACCCGTGTGCTCTGCATCAGCAGGCGGACTCTCAACCACTGCGCCACCAGGGAAGCCCCATTGTAGAGTTTTAAGTAGAGGTTAAACGGAGGTGATAAGGTTTCACGTTTTAGGAGGATTTCTCTGGGCCACGTGGAGAGGTTGAGAGCCTCTCAACCAGGCCACCTCTCATTCTAAGTAAAGAGGAAGTTAAAGGTGTTGATAATTTAGCCATTATTCAGAAATCCTTTCTCGCAACTAAGTAACATTCCCCTTACTCATGCCCACATTCTCTTGTTGGAATACTTGCTGTTGATGCATCCAATTGTACTTCTGGCTTCTCTTTCTTCCCTCGGATCAAGAAGCCTTTCCCTCTTGACTGGCTAAGAATGTACCCAGCAGCCCTATTTCCTGCTGTAAGAAATATAGATCCGATGGGACACGCTCTCATTACAGCTTTAAGGCCCCCCTGCCCTATGAGTTCTGAGAGATCAAAACAGAAAGAAATGTTTTGGCTTTGGCATAGAGCAGGTTCAAATGCGTACTCTTTTTATTATAGAATTTATTTCAGTTTGACATTCTTTAAGCTGTTGTTTCCTTCTACCATGTTATAAATCCTTCTGAGGCTGGACACCACTTCCAAACCTTGCAGCTCTAAGCCTATGAAATCAGGCCATCATGGGCCAGTATCACCTTTGAGGTAAGTTCTTTATATTAGAGTAAGATTACTTTCTAAAATTAGAGAGGACTGTGTACACACAGTACATAGTTTTAAATGTGCAAATAAAATGCTTTTCTTCATAAATATGGAAGGTTGGAGTGAAATAACTTTGAAAGTTGGGCATATAGAATTTTCTCAATTTATTTAGAAAAAAGCTCTAAGAAAAGATTGAGATGAAGCCTGCATTCAGTCAATATTAAATAACTTTTGAAAGCATTAAATATCTCACTTATGAAAAAGTTCTTAATTCTAATTTTCTTTCATGATAAAAACTATATTTATTATTCAAATTAGCCATCTTAGGAGAAATAAGAGTAATACATTCAAGGTGGACAGGTTGAACAAGCAGATATTAATCATTTGTAATGCACGGTCCACTTTGATAGGAGATGAGAGAGATAGCTGCAGCCAGCTGGCCGCTTGGCCCAGCTCCATAGGTGACCTGAGCCATGGTGAGAAAGCGTGGGTGTCTGATGAGCTGGAATGGATTTATTATGCCGGACACTTTTCTGTTTGAAATATCCTTGTTGCTGACCCCTTCGAGGCACCTTTTATTACAGGAAAAAATTGCATTTGCCTTCAAGTACAATAGAGGATGCTCGCTAGAAAATTAATTTTATTTTTAATTAGGAGCTGTTCACATCATCTGGTTCATATCTCATCCTGTCAGCACACCGTGGTATTGCATTGTACATAAACAGGAATTTTTACCAGAAGAGTTCCTTTCTAGCAAAGATATATTTTACATAATGTCTATATTGCCATGCATGGGTTAATTCATTTCCTGAATATCATACCCTTATATTTCATTCAAAAGAGTCTTGGGAGAACTAGAATAATATTTTGACATTTAAGCAAAGAATAAAAGAAAAAATGTAAAAAAAGGAATGTTAACCATGGGAATCAGCTAGATATCAGTTTCTAGCTGAACATCAGAATCACCTGGAGATCTCTTAAAAAATACCATTATCTATGTTGCTCCCGTTGGTATTTTTCTAAAAATATCTCAGGAGATTCTAGTGTGAAGCCAAGCTTAAAAACCACAGCACCAAAAGATTCTTTGGAGACATATAAGTTATACAGAGAGAAGGTTTTTTTGTTTTGTTTTTTGCTTTTTTTTTTTGCGGTACGCGGGCCTCTCACTGTTGTGGCCTCTCCCGTTGCGGAGCACAGGCTCCGGACGCGCAGGCTCAGCGGCCGTGGCTCACGGGCCCAGCCGCTCCGCGGCATGTGGGATCTTCCCGGACGGGGCACGAACCGCGTCCCCTGCATCGGCAGGCGGACTCTCAACCACTGCGCCACCAGGGAAGCCCACAGAGAGAAGTTTGAATAATCATATTTGAAAAATATTTTCTTCATGGCCTATTTTATTTGAGGCTTTCAAATAACATGTCCAATACTACACAAAACATTCTCTCCCAAATTAACTTTAACAATTACTAGGAGCCCATTGTAAGCAGAACACTTTACTTGATGCTGTAAGTTTATGTGAAATGGAGAAAAGCTTACCTCAAGCATAGTAAGACTTATCAGAAAGCTAACGAGTTAAATTTCAGGGCCTTCATGTTCACAGACCCATTCCAATAGCAATGTGTTGACATATTCATATATTTTTATAAAATCGGCAAAAATCATATAGTTTTATCACTGCTATTGCTTTCGCTCTAACTTCCCCAATCAAACTTCTCCCTGTGCCTAGTGGTATCAGAGTGCTTAGTGACACTTTTGCAGCAAAGGGGAAGTGAAGTTGAGGATACATTTAGTTTTGGTTTAGTAGGATATATTTGTGTGGTTTACTGTCACTTCTGTGTATATTTAAGTTATTGCTAGCTGTCCTAATATAGGAACGGCTTGCGGAAATACTACAACTGCCCATGCACTTAGTCACCCAAGTGACATGAAATTTCAGGGCTGACAAAAAACTCATCATGACATTGATGAAAAACTGGTTAATGAATGTTGTCAATTCTAAGGGAATTTGTGATTAGTCACTGCACATGAAAAACTTGAAATGATCTGAAGCGTTACAGCCCATCTCTGAAAGAAACTAAATAGAAGCTTTCCCAAATTCAACAACAATTCCAATAATGTATCTGACATTACCAATGACAAAACTTTAAGATGAAAGAAACTTTTCATACCTTTCAATAATGAGTGCTGGAGGAAAGACAGGATTACCTTTTTATTTTTATTATTTTGCAAAATTGTTGTCATATTAAAAGCTAAAGAATGCAGCCAAAAAGTGGAGCGGGGGAGTATTATCAGTATGTGTCAGGAAGTAAGGTTGTTTTTAAGTTATTAATTTTATGGAGCTTATGAGGTCTATGAACTTCACAGTTTTTTAAAAAACTTTCATTTGTTGTGGTTTCTTTTTTCAATCTAAATAAATATTCACTTTCATATAAATTTTTATACTTGTAATTTTGAATTCTCTTTCTCAAAGAGAGCCTCTCAAAACTTCAGCTCTCCCCCAGATCCACCCCTGCCTCAGAAACTCACAAGTGTTAGCCCATAATGACATGACCCAGAAACCAGCCATATGGTTAAGATTCCACCTTCCTCCAAAATTAAAGCATTTGGTTTCTAAGGAAGAGAAGACAAAAAGTGGGAAGTAGATGCTGATGGCAGAGGGTAGAAGGTCAGTGGGAAGAGAATACAAAGACAGGAGCTTGGGCTTCCCTGGTGGCGCAGTGGTTGAGAGTCTGCCTGCCAATGCAGGGGACACGGGTTCGTGCCCTGGTCCGGGAAGATCTGACGTGCCGCGGAGCGGCTGGGCCCGTGAGCCATGGCCGCTGAGCCTGCGCGTCCGGAGCCTGTGCTCCGCAACGGGAGAGGCCACAACAGTGAGAGGCCCACGTACCGCAAAAAAAAAAAAAAAAAAGACAGGGTCTCTTTGGTCTGGAACAATGAAGGGTTACAATATTAAAATAGTGTTTATCACATTATATATACACAGCATTGAGCAGTTTCCAAAAATAAATCACATTGTAGTTGCGTTGTGCATGTATTGAATTCATAGCACTCAACTATACCAACTGGGCCAAACAAATTACAAAGAGAGAAAGTAGCAATTTGCATCCTACAAGTACTCCGGCCTGTCACTGTGGTACGTGAATATCAGCCTACAGGCAAGTGTCATGTGGGACACCCAGATGTGCTGGTCCTTGGTTCTTGGGTCCCCAAGGACCTCGTATAGTGTCAGCATCTTCCTAGCTGAGGATGAGTCTAGTATTTTCAGGTACATGTGTTTTCATACAACATGGAGCCTAAACCAACTTCCTCATCTGACAATGATGATCATACTCAATTTTTGCCTTTTGTGCTGACTTTTCAACCTGAAATTTCCAAGTATATAAAAAAGTTGAAAGAACAGGGCAATGATAATCCATTTATCCAGTTTCCACAGCAAGTGTTCACATTTTGCCATATTTGCTTCATCTCTCAATCTCTCTATCCATCTCTACACCCTTATTTTTATATTTATGTAAGTGTTAAAAGTTACAGACATCATGCCACTTCACCCCTTTGAAATACAGCTCCTGAAATAAGGACGTCCTCCTAACATCACCACGATGCCATCATCACACCTCATGAAAGTAACTCAATACGGTCCACGTGATCCATATTCAAATTTCCCAATTGTCCCTAGCATAATTTTTAGAGCTAGCTTTTTCAAATCATGATCTAATCAAGTTTCATACACTGCATTTAACTGATATGTCTGTGTTTAAAAGACCAGGCTCGACATCTTACAGGAGATCCCACATACTGAATGTTTCTGATTGTTTCTTAAGACTAATTAATTTGTTCTGTTGTCCCTTGACTTTCTTGTAACCGGAAGATCAGATCTATATGCTTGATTAGACGGAAGAATACTTCATAGGTGATTCTAAGTCCTGACTTTGGAATTTAATCTCATAAAATGCAACTTCACCATAACTTCTTAATTCATCCTCAATGGAACTCTTTAGAGTTCCGTTCCATCCAGGAATTTCTATCTTTACAGATAAAGATATTAAGACTAAGGTGACTAAATGACTTGCCTAATGTCACACAACAATTAAATAACTGATGATTACAAAGAATCAGAATAACATGACTTAGGGCTTGCTTGTTTTAATCAGTCGGACGGTCTAAATGGGCACTTTCCTGAAGCTCGAGAGAGAACATATTGGAAGAAACAGAGATCAAGGGACTGTCTAAGTCACCTGAACTCAGTGGAGCCAGAACCCTGAGAGTCACCCATGACGGCACCCTCTCTCTTACATGTCACGTCCAAGCCTCTTGATTCCACCTCCAAAAAGAGATCTGAAGTCAGTCCTTTTTTCTCCAGAGCCCTTGTCACCACTCTTATGCAAGCGTCCATCCTCTCTCACTGGGACAATTACAGTGTTTCCCTGCTTCTCCTTTCACTCTTGGTTCCCTCCGATGGTTCTCCACAAAGCTACAAGAAGAATCTTTTTTTAAATAGAAAATCTGATCGCATTTCCCTCCTCCTCGCCCCACATACAGCTTAAACCTCTCTGATGATCTCCCATTGTGCTCATTATAAGGTCCACAAATGTTAATATGGCTAGTGAGGCTCCTCCGCAGGGTCTGGCTGTGTTTCCCTCTCTCAATCGTTTGCCTGCGTCTCTTCACGCCTTTTACTCAAATGATAGCCCTTCTTTGAAAAAGACGATCATGCTCTCTGTCGCCTTAGAACAATTGTTCACCTTGTTCCCTCTGCCTGGGACGCCATCCCCTTAGCTCCACCATGCAGCTCCCCACATCAAGCGACTTTCTAGTCCCCCTTCAGTTCTCCAGTCAAATGTCTCTTCCTTAAGCAGGAACTCTTTCCTGACTTTGCGGCCCCGTCTGGGACCCCTATGATCCCCCATCATCAGGCCCTGTGCTTTACTTTCACAGGTCTAGCCATCATTTGTGATCTATATTTAGCTTTGTTCTTACCCTCACCAGACTGAAAGCTCCGTTGAGGACCGGGACTATGTGATTTCCATCACTGACTCGGCCCCTAGAAGGGGCTCATGAAGTTGCGGTTCTTGAATAAACCAATGGAGCTTACATACCTAAATGCTTAAGGCTGGCCACCAAAAAAAAAAATGGTAAAGGATGCAGAGGCCATAGCTCAGAAGACTGGGCCACTGCATGGGTGGGACCCAGCCATATGGAGGCCTCTCATGTACTTGTAGGACAAAGGCTATATAAGCAAGGGGCCTAGAGCTAAGCAAACACCTTATAAACCTCAAAATCCTTAAAAATCTTAAAACCCTTCAATAACCACTCCAAAACATTACCACCTCTTGATGGATAAAGAAAGAATAAATCCAGGAGTGAGCTTAGGAGTGAGCTTCATCAACGCCCACCCCCATCCTTTTCCATCTCAAACCCCTCTGCCTGCATACCCATCCTTACCCCCTTTCCTCCAATCCCAGAGCACAAGGTACCCCTACCCCGTCTTTAAGACCAAGCCCCCTGTATGCTGCTAATCCAATTCCCTCCCATCTCCTTCGACTTCTCTGCAAATTACTCTGCTTTTCTTAGGTCTCAAACTTACTCCTCTTCCTTAGATCTCCTTCCTCTCTGATTATGAACACGCTCAGGCCTCTGCCTCCCCAAGTATGAAATTCACGCTGACCCTGCCTCTTTCTCTAGCTGTGGCCCTCTTTGTTGGGAGAGTAGTTGACATGCATTGTCGCCACTTCCTCACCATCCATTCCTCCCACAGTGTTCTGGCTTCTGCCCCCACTGTTTCATCAGAAATGCTTCACCAAGTTCACCAATGAGCTCCATATTTTAAAACCTTTAAGGGACACTTTCTACCATTTTACTGAACTACTCTGCTGCATCTGGCAATGGAGATGACTCTGCTATTTGAAAATTTTTCTGCCTTTGGTACTTGTGGTTCCCTGCACCACTTGTCTTGGCCTCCTAGAGCACCTCCTTCTCAGATTGGCTGGCCCAATGGTACTCCTTGGGTTCAAGGGGTTTCTTTCACTCTCTTCAATTATATATACTATATTGTATACTATATTATATTATATTATATTATATTATATTATATTATATTATATATATATACGTTAATAACTTCTAGACTGACATCTCTCCAGAAGTTTTGATTGCTAGCTCCCCTCTTGAAAGTCTCAGAAGCATTTTAAAATTAACATGCTCCAGACCGAATTCATCTCCTGCACCCACCTCCTAATTCTCCTTTGACTTTCCTCACCTCAGGTCCTCATTACCACACCACATACAGTCATCTGCTGGTATCCATGGGGGAGTGGTTCCAGGACCCACCACAGATACCAAAATTCACAGGTACTCAAGTCCCTTATATAAAATGGCATATAACCCATGCATATTCTCCCGAATACTTCATCTCTAGGTTACTTGTGACACCTAATACAATGCAAATGCTATGTAAATATTGTTTCTATAATAACAGTGCTACCTAAATAGTTGCCGATGTGCAGCAGATTCAAGGTTGGCTTTTCAGAACATTCTGGAATTTTTTTCTGACTATTTTTGATTTGCAATTGGTTGAATCCATGGATGCAGAACCTGTGGTTATGGAGGGCCAACTGTACCTGAGGAAAAATACCTATGTAATGGTACTGTTCACTCAAAAAAGAACTGGGTAAGGGGAGTAATCTAGGGTGCAAAATTCAATAAGCATACGGAGAATCCTCACACTCGCTGAAGCACTGTTTAGGTAACGTGCATGGATGATCCCATTTAGTTCTCACAGCTCTATGAAAGCCTAATTACCTCCACTCTCCATAGGAGGAAGCCAATGCTCAGGGAAAAGGCCAAGGTCACCAGCCTATACATAGCAGAACAGAATTTAAAAGCAGCCCCAACTCCCTTCAAAGCCTTGAGCACGCCACTCTATGGTACTGTCCCCTGATGATAAACTGAAACCTTGTGCCCTGCTACTTGCAGGCTGCCCGCTGCCCTTTCCCTTCACTGCACTCCCCACACAGTCCCAAGGCAACCTTGTGAGTTTGGCAAAAACACAGCATTTCATCTTATTTGGTTTCAAGGATCAGTCTGTGATCTGTAAGACAAAAAAAAAAAAGTTCCTCTCAAGGGAAAGATTTGGCTTCCTGGACCCGCCCCAGTAGCTGAGGGGAAGTTTCCAGCTGTCTGAATCGTACCAGCAAACCAGGCAAGAGCTGGTATGTGCACCAGGTTTCTTCCAGGCAGTGCCAAGTTCATTCTGTGAGTGGGGCAAGCTAGTGAGAGACAGATGAGAGAACTGAGAGAGGAGAAAGAGACAAACATGCAAAGTATCCATTTGAAGACTCCCATCAGGACCTTCTACCTTTTTCAAATTAGTATTAATGGTTTCTAATTTGAAAATTATCAAGCGGAGAGGCAAGGGTCAAGAGGAAAGCCATTTTATAAGCTTTACTTCAAGAGCTCTGCATGTTCCAGAGAGAATTATCTTTTGTTGTTTATATGGCCTTAGGTTTATTACTCATTCAATGCAATACAAGTCCACACACACATACTTTTATTAATAGATTCCCTAGTTTTTCTCACTTTTCAACATGAATTTAAAACTTTCTCATGTGAGATACATCTTAGCATCACCCTAGCTTCCAAATAGGACTGTTTCAAGGGGAAAATTTCCTAAATATTCAGGCCATTTCTCTGGCATTGGGCCTTGCCCCTGGATCCTACATTCTGCTGAAGAACAGAGATAAAAATAAGGAAACAAAGATAAGTAAATAAAAGTTATAAATGCTATAAAGAAAGAAAAAGATGGAGAGGTGATCTCTCTAGAAGAGGAGAGATTTATCTGTATGTGAATTATTTGACTTTATGGGAAACGAATGGTTGATAGTTAACATCAGGCTTGGATTTTCCATTACCTGTGTCCTAAATCCCTCTCTCTATTCCTGTTAATTTGTGGAAGGCAAACCCAAGCCCTCCTGAACTCAGGGGCCTGAGCTCTTCTCTTTCTTATAGCCTTAACTTCTCTTCTCTACTGGAGCCTTCTTGAAAGCACTCAAACTTGTCATTCTCTCTTAACTTAAAAACAAGCAAACAAACAAGCACAACCTATGTGGATCCAAATAATCTCCCCCTTTTCCTCTTCAACCAAACATCAAACTGTATTCACTCTGCTTCATTTCCCACCTCACATTCTCTTATCAACTCACTGAAATCTGGCTACTCAAATAATTCCCTGCAAAGTCATCAAACATCTCCTTACCCCCATGTTGCCAGATCCTTAGGACACTGTCCACTAGGACACTTTTGATTGTATTTCTTGCGGTATTAGGCCTTCTGGATCACTCCTGTCCTTTCGAAACTCTCTTTCCTGGGCTTCTGACACCACTCTCTCCTTCCTTCCCCAGCCTGTCTCGACCTCTTCTCAGTCACCCTTTTTTCAGGCTTATCTTCTTCTGCCTGGATCTTAAATGCTAACGTTTACTAGATTCCTTCTCAGGCCCCCTTCTCTTCTCTTGCTACCTAATTTACCCGAGGGACCCTTCCACTCCCATGGCTTCTGGCACTACATAAATGTCGATGTCCCCCCAACCTGCATCTCTGGATCTTGCTTTTTGAGTCAGAAGAAGACCTGAGGTTGAATCTTCCTTGTGCTGTGTATTAGCTGACTGGCTTGAGCCATCACAGACTCTTAGTGCCCCCGTACTCTCATTTTAGGAGTCCATATAACAACAAAACTTCACTTGTATGGTGGTGGTGAAACCAATCACAATTAGTTTGCCTGGCTCTTTCTCAGTCACCTCCTCTGTAAAATAAGGAAGTCTATCCATATCACCTGCATGGACCTGTCTCCGCTTTAAACTCAATAACCCAATGATAAAGGTATAAAGACTCATTACAATGCCCTCCTCATGTTAAGGGATCCTTTGCCAACATCCACTCAAAAAGAGGCACCAGCCATGTCAAGTGTCTTACATAAGTCTTATCTAAATCCACCAAGAAGAGAAAAGAATTTCCCATCTTACTGATTGGAAAGGAGTAAGACAAATCCATGAATTATGCTCATAGCACAATACTGGGAGGGTGAAAACCACTGCAAATGCCAGTCCCCCTCAGGTGCTTCTAGAATAGAAAGGGCTAGCATTTCCTTTAAAAGAGCAGTGCTGGAACAAAGTATGTACTCTAGAAAGCGAAGATGTTGGGGAAAAGACAAAGGTAAGAGATGTGAACCACATCCCTTGGATCCACTTTAGTCATATTCTGTTTAAGCAGAAATATTCTGATCTCAAAAATCTCCCAAAGAATACTGCATGGCAGAGTTTCATTCTACACCGCCTGAAAGGCATTTGGTCATCACTCATTCAGAAACTCCTGAAATTATTTGTTGAGTGACGGTTATGTTCCAGGCACTGTGCTAAACACACACGAACACACTCTGGGATAAAACAGTAAACAAGACAGACAAGATCCTCATCCTCCAGAAGCTTCATTCTGCTGGGGAGAAATACAAAATGCACAAGTAAGACCTAAACGCTGAGAAAGCGCCAGGCATTCCCACAGCCAGAAGAGGCACATTCCAGACAGAGAGCCAAAGCCAGAGGCAGGAAGGAAGAGGCAGAAGGCAGTGTGCCTGGAGCAGACCGAGGGAGGGAACAGGAGGGAGAACTGGAAGAGACAGAAGAGGTAGGCAGGGGCCCGATCATAAAGGTCCTTAGGACTTTACTGAGCACCTACTACCACGCAAGGCGCTTTTCAAGAAGCATTTCATGCTGCTTCTATTACTTCCATAGTATTTTCAAAAAGTGGATCAAGAAATCAATTTAGTGGATTAACACTGTTTAGTGACACAATAGAATAAACCAGAATACTACATATGAAAGTGCATTACATAGTAGGGATGGATAAGTATTATCTGTGGGAACTTCATTTCACCTACATATGCATGCACGTGTATACATGTACCCGCCGAACCTCAGCACTGCTGTCGTTCTGGGCCTGATGACTCTTTGCTCTGAGGGACTGCCCTGTGCGCTGTAAGCTGTTTAACGGCATCTCTGGCCCCCAGCAGATGCTCACATACACTCCCCACACCAGGGTGGGACAACCACAAATGTCTCCAGACATTGCCAAATATCTCCTGGTGAGCAAAATCTCCCCCAGTGAGAACGACTGTACTAGTTGTAAAATGTTCCTGACAATGGCTCACGGTCTCTTAATTCCATCTCGGCCACTGTCTCCTCCCCCTACTTCATGTTTTCTACCTCCTATCCCTTCTCGCTTACCACCTCTTCACCAGAAAATCAAGACCCGAACAATTCTCTAAGTAACGTTTTGGAAATCTGCAGATCATTATCTTTGTAGACGGGGCCCCGTTGCAGAGGTGGCAGCCTAATGGGCACCAAACAGGTGTGTGCCTGTGCTTTCAGGACCTCTCTCTCCTTCATCTTTCTCCCGGTCTTTCTTTACGTATTCTGTATGTATATTCAGAAACTCGAGGTTATGGAAAGAAACCTTATCCTCTGGCAAAGCGTTGGAGTGGAAGGAGTGGGTGTAGTAAACCAGAAGACTTTTGAAAATATCTGCTAGACGAAAGAAGGCAAGAAGTGCTCGCAGCGGTGGCGAGCTAGGAATGACCTAACAGGTCTTTTTCATCCCTAATTTCTTTGCTTCCCGGGCTCTGTGAAGCCTCTCTGCTCCCTGCTGAGTGCATCTGCTGTCTGTCTCACACTCGTCCCCTCCCCCTGCAGAGGACGTTCTCTGTTACTGACACCCACTCCCTCTCCCCCGGGAGGCTGCCGACATCCCCCTGCCGTGTGCAGCCACCATGCCTTTCTCTCTCCTCTCCTGCTGTTCCTGTGTCCACCATCACTCTCTCTTTCTATGAGTCCTCATCTTGGCTCCTTTTATATAAGCTAGACTGTTTTCACTTTTCAGTCTCCGGCGCACACTCTCAGCTAGCTTTCCCGTTCCCCTTCCTTCCTGACCCACAGTCTCTAGTCTCTCGTCGGGATTTTCTCCTTCTTTCTTCCTGGCAAGAAGCCTTCTCCTCATTTCTCTCTTTATTCTCCACAAACCTGCACAGACACATGCAGACAAATACTTCCTCACCCTAGATATTCTATAAACGTGCTCGTGGAAAAGAGATCAAATGCACAGTCACTCTTCTTCCAAGAGCTTTTGCAAATGCAGCTCTGTTCAAACTCGCTTGTTCTGCACGTGCTTGCTGGCTCACCTCTAGCAGAGCACGGATGTCTAGAGAGGACGCAGGTCACACCTCCCCAGTCCTGGACGCTCAGGGTGGCCAGTGAGTAATTTTGAAAAGACAATATTGCTAGCAACACAGGTGGCACAGGCGGCTGACTCTCCGGTTAAACTCTTGAATGTCGTACTCGCTGAGTTTTCTGTCTCTTTCTCCCATGGCTCTGACAAAAATCACCATTAGGCAGACTTCATTGTGTTTCCCGTGCTCATGTGCCTGTGGAAGAATGGGAAGTCTTTCAAATGGGCCTTACATGTAGCCAGTGTGCTTCTACCTTTGTCCGCCAGGACCCACCAGACAACAATAAAACCATGGTGTATGGTGTAGGTGTTTTGGAACATTTGCACCCAGTATTCCCTGAACAGCTTATAACAAGCCCAGGAGGAGGGAAGAGAAGGAATAAGGGGGAAAAAAAACCCCAACTTTAAATGACTCACTACTACAAATAGGCACCATTAGGGGGTTTTATATACATAATCTCATTTAACTTTTCAGGGCAGCCATACAGAGTTACTATGCTGATCCATGCTCACAAAGATGAAGAAATTGGGGCTTATCCAGCTGGTACATGGTAGAGTCAGGCTCATTCACTTATCTATTCAACAATAACTTATTTTGAGCCTTGACTGTGAGCTCAAGCCTTGACTGTTTTAGGCCCTGCATTCCACGGAATCTCTTTGCTAAGGGAGCAAAAACTTGCATATAAATATATACAACCTGCATTACTAACAATGAGAAGAGGAAACAAAATTAAATTCAAGCCGAATAGCACAGGGAGATCAGCTCGGTGCTTTGTGACCGCCTGGAGGGGTGGGATAGGGACGGTGGGAGGGAGGGAGACGCAAGAGGGAAGAGATATGGGAACATGTGTACACGTATAACTGATTCACTTTGTTATAAAGCAGAAACTGACACACCATTGTAAAGCAATTATGCGCCAATAAAGATGTTTAAAAAAAACAACTAAATTCAATCTCACTCATACCCAAAGAACCCAGACCTACAATGGCATAAAGAGTACAAAGGAATATGTACCCTAGTTATCAAACATACTGCAGTTATCTGTCAGAAATGCCTACTTTGAATTTTCTGCCTTATGTACCAGGTATTAGCTTTCTTCATGAAAGAGTAACTTTCTAAGCCCAGGTTAAATAAGTCTCAGAGAAGAGACACCTTAAAATAAAGACCCAGGCTCAGAGTACAAATGCAAAATCGATGGCCTGCCCAGTTCAGCTGGGTCAACTGGCGCTCTGATGCACACACACCTGGTGAGAAGCCATCCTGGGTGGCATTTGTCCCCTGAAGGGCTGCACGTGCTCTGTAATAACCTTCCCTGTCAGGACACACAGCCCTCATCTGTGCCTTCCACTTCCCAGTGTTTATGCCTTTCTCTTCTGGCCTGGAAAAAAAAAGGGCACTGAGATAGTTGTCTTTCTATTATGGGAAGGAAATGTCCCTCAAGCTGGGAAGGGAGAGGTGAGGAGAGCTGTCACGTGAGCCCCTCTGGAAACGCAGGGACTGTGCGCCTGCATGTCCTCCCACTGGGTCCCCACAAGCAGAAGCACTGCCAAAGGCCGTCAACAGCATTCACGTCCTATAAAGAAGCTCCTTACAACTGCCAATGCAGAGCAGATAACGAAGGGAGGCCAGGAAGTGCTCAACAAAGTGATAATAGGGAAATTATGACATCTGCGGCCCCATTTGGTCTCTAGTCAATAAAGCACACAGCCCAAATAACTCTCCCATTTCCCCAGAACTGCTGGAAACAGGGCTGGTCCCGCTAATAGGCGAGGTTCGGAACATAATATATGAGAACCGTGTTCCATCTCACACTCAAGTCAGCCTGCCGTCCTCTCCCCTCACCCTAAACAGCATAAGCTCCAACACAATTACAGACTCCATTTCACAGCCCTCATGCTTCCTATATTCACCTGCTTCTGGGCCCCTTTGCCAGCCATATCTGTATGCAAGGCAGTGTATTTTTTTCCTCTAAGACCTAACTTAAAAGAAGAGGGTTGCTCCCTTTAAAATCGCATTGCAAACACTCATCTGAGCTTTTCAAGAGTCTAATGTTTAGATCTCCCCTTTCTGACCTAGTCCAAGAATGTGGTGCTTCTCCTCTATTGTGAGAGGAGAGGAGCTTCCTAGCTCAGGAAGAGCGAGTTAAACACTGACAACAGAGATAGTGTCTTTGGAGAGCACCGGTGGGGAGAGTCTCGTACGCTGCCAGCAATCCAGTCTCACGGAACTGAAATGAAAAGCTTTTTGTTTTTTTAAAGAGCAAAACTCAAAATTACAAAGGCCTGAGGTTTGGGGGTGGGGTAGTGAATAAGCCAATCCCTTTAGCATGAACATGTGGAACCAACTCTTTGTTAATAAAGATCAAAACATGAGGAATACAGAGTGAGCAGTCACCTGCCATCATGACATCCCTTCAAATGTACCCCGGGAACAGGTTCGCCCAATGAATGATGATCAGGATTGTTGTCATAGAATTTCTAAGTCATGTCTAAATATGTAACTCATCAGCTAACACAATCATAATATTCCTTCAACTACAATCTGAATTTTATTTTAACCAGCCACCAAAGAAGAAAGAATAATCCCACGCTAAGGGAACGTGCCTTTAAAACAAACCTTGAATTTTGAATGCTTTGTCCTACACATCTACAGGAGACGTCACTTGAAGAGTGACACGAGCTTCAGAACACATTCACTCTCAGATTCAATGTAAAATGTAATCCTCTGCAGAAACACTGCCCAGAAAGCTAATAAGGGGACGTCTAGAACTAGGGCTTCATTTTATTGTCCATACGCATGTGCCTTTATTTACAACCTCTTCCGTCACGGTGTTGGAATACAAGGGACGACTCACAGACCTAATAAGAGCTTGATAGCCAAGAGAACTGGGGAGAAAGCTTAAGGAAGAGAGGAGGCTGGAGGGTAAAGTGTGAAATGTCTCAAGCGTCTGGATGACAACAGCCACTTCGCCTAACGTGGCTGTCAGGAACACTTCATAACTGACGCACATTCTACTGGTGCCCTCTCACCCTGCAAAAAAGATTCTTGGGTTTACTGAGAGAAGCAGTCCAATGATGATAACCTCATCCATTCACGTGCCTTTTCATTACAGCTGTTATTTATAAAATGTTGATATCTACGGTCTTCAAATACTCGGCCTTGAAGGTGGACAGGGAGATGGACAGCAGAGGGTCAGGTCTGGAAGACGAGTCCTGCGTTGGAGTAAGCATTAGTGGTACAGTAACTAGAGGTGGTCTCAGACTAGAAAATGGAGAGGAAGAGCTGGGGTGCAATGGGAGAGGGGGAACAAGAAGGATGACTATAGCATCGCTATAAAGTCATCATTTCCTAAAAGAAAGAGAGAATGACAAACTGTTAGTCTAACTAGATTCTAGCCAGGTCTTTAGATTAGGGAAAGTATGCAAGGGCAGACCACAGACACAAATTGGTAACCTGAGAGCTGAATTTAGTCTGCAGACATGTTTTGTTTGGCCTGCACCACTTATTTAGCTTGAAATTCAGCAGATTGGCCATTTAGGCTGGGCTCAGCTGGGTGGTTCTCTAGTCTTGGCCGGGCTTCCTTGTGTATCAGCAGTCACCTGTAAGCTTTGCTGATTGTGGCAGGACACTGTCACATCTCTAGACGAGGACAACTGGGCTAACTCAACTCTGGTCCATGTGGTCTTTTATTCTCCAGTAAGCTAGCCTGGGCTTGATCATATGGTGGTTGGGCAGAGTTTCAAGAGGGTAAGAGGAAGCACACAAGAAACAGCACTTTGTCACTTTCACAGCATTCTATTTGCAAAGTAATTTGTAAAGTCAATCTGGGTTTTAAGGGTGAAAAAATAGATTTCATCTCTTGATGGGAAGCAGTACAAAAGCCCTTTGCAAAGGGAAGCAGATGTCGGGATGAATGAACAATTGCAGCCATTTTTGCACGTGCTTTCCTACATCTGGTAACTATGCCTGCATTCCTAAGTGACAATAATCATCTGAATCCAAGTTATGGTTGCACCTTCTACGTGACTATGCCCAACAAGGATCCTGGCACTCCTTAGTACTTTCCTCTAGTTACAACCAGCCAACCTGATACATTTACATTTCCTGCTCCTCCCCTATTATCTTCTCATTTTATTAAGTGAATAGAAGGGAAGAAAGTGAGCTAATATATCCTTCCAGGTATATTAAGGGATCTATCCTTTCAATGTATCTCTTGTTCTTTTTTCCTCATAACAAAATTTTTCCTTTCATGATCATTTCTCTTGGCCCGACTTATTTTAATACTGCTTATACATTCTGACATTTAATGAAAATGGATACCATTTCTAGGGGATAAAATTGCCCACAAAGATCCCTTTAAGGCATCAGGGCCTAGGTATTGCACAGGGGGATCCCAAAGTCAAATAGGTATGGCTGAGTAGTCCTATAATAGCTCATATCTGTCCACTGATAAGGAGCAGAAAGGCTAAGTATATTTTGAACACACTTTTCAAAATCTCTGCAGTAGAAAAAGAAATTATTCAGATCATAAAGTTCCTAAACGTCCCCTCCTTCCTCTACTGCTACTTGTTTCATCAGTGATTCCAGGCAAGGGAAATCACTTCTGCTGTATCTGTGGTCTGACCATGGAATTCCATCCCTAATTCAATTCCCTTCTCCTCTGTTCCTCTCACCTCCAAGTGTAGACATCACACTCATCTTTCAGGTTCAATTCCAAGGCCACCTGAACCTCCTGTGACTTTTCCCTCTCGCCTATAACTTGTACCTTACATCTTCACAAGACATTCTGCCTTCGTAAGTGAATTTGTAGTTCGTATGTACCCATCTCACCCTCTCTTCACTTATCACCCAGTAAACTGCAATTGTCACTTTACCCTTCGAGTGTCTAGGATAATGTTTTCCATATTGCAGACTCTGAAGACTTGTCAGAGGAATAAGTGAATTCATGATCTTAATCTTGGTTTATTACCAACCTTGCATTAATTTGCATGGTGCCTTTATCTGTTTCAAAATGCTGGCACATGTATTATTTCATTTTATCCTTCACAGCAACCATGAAGCTTCAGTAAGAGGATTATGGTCGCATGTTTGGATTAGGAAATAGAGGACTATAGTAGTTACATGATTTGTCTAAGGTCACCCAGGTAATGAGTGACTGGGCTAGGATAAAAACCCAGATCTCTTGGCTTTAGTTGTGTCCTTTGTTCTCATGGACTCAGTGACAGCCCTCTAATTTAAAAATTAAATATAAATGATGTGGCATTTGGGGGAGGAGGGCCCTTCCGAGAAGTCAGAGGTCATTAGGAGGCCACAGTGCCTCAAAATTTCCTTGGGCTGGCTGCTACGGGTATCTATGTCAGTGGGCCATCAACACAGTCAAAGTCCCTCCCCACACAAGAAATTCCTAGTGAGAGCTAATCTTTAATAGATTGAATATGGCAAGTTGCCAGTTCCCAAGCTAGTTTCCTTCTGGCCTCCATAAACCTAATGATTTTTTCTAGCTAAGATAGATAACAAAACAACAGAAGCTTGCATAGTGTCCTTCACCATAATTTCATTTGAACGGAGTCTCAGAATATCCCTGATGGTAGGTTATTGTCACTCCCATTTTACAGATGAAGAAATCAAGGCTCAAAGATTAAATGACTTGACCCAGAGTCACCTAGTTAGAGAAGAGCAGAGACTTGAACCCAAGTGTCTCTGCAAATCCTGTGCCATCCATCTGCTGGCTATGGAATACTTTCTAATATTCATCTCCATGAAGATCTGAAGGCAATTCTAGAACAGTCTGCAGGGAATGAGATCAATTTTCTCTGCTCTTTCTCTCTTCACTAAATCTCCTGCAGTCACTTGATGCCAACAGCTTTACTCCCTTGGCCAAGCAGTGCATCTACCTTCAGACAGTTGAGTGAGACAGTCAGGAACATTGTCTTGTCTTGCAAAGTGGGCCTAATAAAGAGAAAGTGCTTCCTGGCAGGGGGTGAGGAAATTAAATGAGATCATTTTCATAAATGGCTTGGTTTAGTGCCTGGCATATAGTAAGTTCTCCATAATGTTGCTAATGATGACAATGATGAAGACAATATTATTGATGCATTCGTAAGAAGCTACTAACTTATGAGCTTTAACACAAAACAATCTGGAAGAAAAGCATTTCTGGGAAACACAGTATAAATCAGTCATCCCATTTGAGAATCAGTCATCATAGTATGAATGTATAAACCATAAAATGATTGCTTTAGGTAGACTGAGGGATGAATGGTATGTGAACGTTTGTCACTGACTCATTTATTCACTTACTCAGTATATATGTTAGGAACTGGTGATGCAAACATGAATAAGATATAGACCTGCTTTACAACTGCAAATAGAAAATACTTGGCACAGGGTAATAGATAACATTTATTAAACATATAACACTGTTCAAAGAACTTCACACGTATTACACTATTCAACACACAGCAATCCTCTGGATTAATTCTGTTATTATCCTTCATTTTACAGAGGAGGAAACTGAGACAGATTAAGTAACTTACTTGAGATCACATCGCTAAGTGGCAAAAGTGAGACCCAAACCCAAGGAGTCTGACTGCAAAGCCAGTATGCTCTTAACTACCGCTCTACACTGTCTCTTGGTAAGGACTCAATAAACAGATTTTGAAGTCAACTAATATTTGCAAAGAATAACTGAGCAGGACCCAATGGGGCCTTCAGAGGACAGGCCCCTCCCCCCAGGTCCTCTGCTTTAGCTCCTCTCTGAAGTACTCAGATAACTGTATTTGATGCACATTTCCTGAGTTGTTTTACAGATGCTAAAACCCCTACCAAATGGAAGAAGTTAACTACTTGATGACCATGAAAAAGTAGCCTCCAGACCTACTGGAGCCTGAGGACTGATAATGTGAAGCCCTGCGACACTGACCTGTTACCTCACCGTCAACCCATCCAGAATTGTGCACGAGGTTATCACATACTCTGAGACTCCCCTCACTCACCGTGCATTTAAAATGCTTTCCCAAAACCCATCGGGCAGTTTGGGCTTTTTGAGCATGGGCTGCCCTGGACTCCTCATCTGGCACCCTAACAATAAACCCTTCACCGCAACCTGGTATCAGGAGATTGGCTTTACTGCACACCCAGAGGGCAAACCCACGTTTGGTTTGGTAACATACGTGCTTGAGCAGAAGTGTCCCCAGGATATGAAAACACTGTAAAGTCAACAGGGATGGTCTCTGAGCATCCCTGGTGGCGCAGCAGTTAAGAATCCGCCTGCCAATGCAGGGGACACGGGTTCGAGCCCTGGTCCGGGAAGATCCCACATGCTGCAAAGCAACTAAGCCCACGAGCTACAACTACTGAGCCCGCGTGCCTAGAGCCCGTGCTCTGCAACGAGAGAAGCCACCGCAATGAGAAGCCCACGCACCCAATGAGAGTAGCTCCCACTCACCGCAACCAGAGAAAAGCCCGCACGCAGCAACAAAGACCCAACCCAGCCAAAAATAAAATAAATAAATTTATTAAAAAAAACAGGGGTGGTCTCTGTCTGGGGACGGGGAGGGGGATACCCTGACACACAGCAGAGAAGGCTTCAGAGAAGGGCCTTAGGAATGTTCCTAAGGAAACACTGATAGAGAAAAGAAATGGCATTTCAGAGGGAAGTTACAGCATCTGCAAAGATTCAAAGTGCCCATGGAAAATTACATCCAGGATTCCAACACAGGAGGCCTGTAGCATTTCCCTTTACTTAAAATGGGGTTAGGGATCCCCTTTCAAAATGGAGGCAGGGATTGCCCATCAAAGGTGGTAGGGAGCGAGGATTCTTCCATCTGCCTCACTCACTCGAGCTATGAGGAGCTCTCAGAGCCGGGGTCCCACACAGGGCCCTGTGCTCAACGCATAGTAACATGTGCTGGGTGAACGAATAAGCCCCCGTTCCCAACTGGATAGGGGCTGCAGACAAAGCGGGAACAGGACCTCTGAAGCTGGAATGTGTGCTAAAGATAGATACTTCTGGAGACGGGATGGGAAAGGAGCGATAGGGGAAAATGGAAACTCTAGTAGCCAGGATCCGTTTTATCCAAAGTATTATAGAACCTGTCCTTCTCCCAAGCATCTCTCCCGGCCCCAGGGAAAGCTAGCCTACCTTCCTTTCCCCATTTTACTCCACTACCTCTAATGATTTTTTAAAAACCTTTTACACTGAAGGGCAAGGAAAGTGGGAAAAGAAAGGTGCTGCATTCCCCCAAGCACACTCCATGCACCTACCTAAGCCATCTGTACCAGCCCCAGGTGGAGCCTTCGCTTACAAATGCAAAAGGGAAAAACAAAGGCACTCTAAGATGCTGACCCTCAATCTTCGACCTCTCAAAGGACTGTTGGAAGATACATCTACATTTCAAAGGAAAACCAGACTCAGACCCCCCTGAGTATTTGTAGGAAGATCTGAGTCAAGAACTTCAGGATAGAGTCTGGATCATCAGGAGAAAGAGAGTTCAGTCTGCAGAAAGAATGGGAGATGGACACCTGGTCAAGGAAATCTTTGGAAATAATCAAAATAGCCCACCAGTCTCTGTGACTATGTTTGTGGACCCCTAGCGGTCAAGGAAACTGAAATGGGAACCACTTTTCTAGTGTGAATGCCTTAGCAGATGCCAGTCCAGGCAGACAATGGCACCTGTCAAAGATACAGCCCCCTCTTCCAATCAATGCTTACCGTACATAGTTCCTAGGACCTCAGTGAGGACACCCAGGACAGACCACCAGGGTCGCGGTGTACGGTTGTAAAGATCGTAGCTTTATGGGTAACCCAAGACAACCCTGTGGTATCTCCTGTCAGGGATTATGCTTCTGCCTTCTGGCAGACAGACAGGTCCACATAGAAATTAAGTTCAGTTATAGAGAAATAAACATAAGTTTCTTGCACACTGGAACCAAGATTCACACCTGTTACTCATCCTCCCTATTCTAACAGGCTGAGTCTGTTAAACCACAGGATGTACCCTCTTTCAACCCTAATACCCTGTCTGTCACCAAGTATTGTCACTTTAGAAATGTTTGTTTGGAATTACCTTCCCCTCTCCATTCTCTCTGCTAAGTTATCTTTGCCCCTAAACTGCTATAATCCATGTCATTAGAGACATTTATGCAGGTTCCTGGGTCTTAGGAATCAGCCTCATCAGGTCCAAGTCCACGAAGCACTCTTCTCTCACAACTTCCGGCAGCCCCTCATCTCTGTTCTCTGAGTTCTGAAGTGGTACTTCACAGCCCAGATCCTACGTATTATCCAATTTCCTCCTAGGTAATCACTTGTTTTCCTAGCTAGAGTTTTCTTCCTCCAGGGCAAAAACAATGTGCAAACATTTTTAATCCAGGAAAGAAAAAAAAGCATATTATGTGCCAACAACTATGCTAGAAGGGTTCCCACATGAGTTCTCATTCACTTCTGACAAAAACCCTTCAAGGTATGGTTGCAGGGTATGTTATGTCAAAGCTTAATTTTCCAAATGTTAAAAACATAATTCTTATATAAACATATAGTGAGTATATGTCAAATTTTGTTTAGCTCATTATTAAGGAAACTAGCAGGATAGTTAAACCAGTTCAAAAGAGTTATGAAAAACAAGAATTATAGTCAGTGGGGTGGGGGGACAAGGGCATTTGGGGAAAAAAAGAACTGCTGAGAAAGTATTGTTAAGTTAGTTGCAAAACTAGTTAATGTCCTACAAGGCAATAAAACCACAACTTTTGTGACAATCTTCTCCATTGGACAGACATGTATATCATCAGATCTTATTAATTTTCCAGAACTGGAAAATATCTGGACCCTAATCAATTATGCACATTTATATTTCCCTAAATAGTCAGATGTCCTTTAGGTGGACTTTTTAGAAAATATTCTTAACATGCCATTAAAAGATCACTATATATTCTTTCTGCCTGATTTCCTGTTTCAAGAGTTTTTAACGGTAGGTCTAATTTATTCCCACTTTACAGATGTGGACACTGAGGTTCAGAATAGTGAAGTCCCTTGCTATGACCACGAATAAGTAGAAGAACCATATATCAGTGCTAGAGTTTGTCTGATTCCAAAGCCCAACTCTCTTCTATTATGTTATACAGTTAGGCACATAACATACAGTTAGGTATTCAATAACTATTTCCAAATTGATTGACATAAGAGCAGCATTCAAAGGCTTAGTTCTTAAAATACGACTTGGATAGTTAATCCCTGTCCCAAGGTGCTTAACTTACTCATTGGCAAATCTTATACACACAGTAAAAGGGAATATGGATGATGGTCCTTCAATTCTAGGTCAGATCCTACATTCTAGAAAGGCACGCAACCGTCTTGATTGCCTCTCTACTGTAAGCAAGGTTGTCTTAGATGCAGATATAGCACTTTAACTTTGTACCACTTCTCCTTAGATAATCATTCAACAAATATTTTTGATCACCTACTGGACACCAGGAACCCTAATCCCACCAGTGCCAAAATTCAAGTTAATATATTTTAAGACATATAAAAGTAAATATTTTGTTTTGAGAGGTGTAAGATTTTATTTCAGATGATCAGAAATAACCTAGTGTTAAGTAATGATGTCACTTATTAAAATTGAAAATTGTCTTGGTAGTTAGGCGATCATGTTGACTTCCTTTTCTTTAATTCTAGTAATTTCCTACCCTACTGAGGAGTGCCATCAAAGGTGGCATTTGGTAACTGGCAATGAAAGAGAAACACTATTATTTTTATTTTCAAGACAAATGCAATGAATTTTCATTTGGGAAGAGCTGAACAATTCTGCAGTAAGCTATAGCCCCTTTCCTTTATATATAACTTCAGTAAATCCACTACTTTCTTCTTACGGAACACCAATTCCCATGCTGATCTGTATGGTTGTAGTACTGATTCTGGACAGCAGAGGTCACTATTAACAGATACACTGGATTACCCAATTTTAATAAATGCAAAAGAGCTGGAGAAGGAAGCAGTTTTACCTAAATTCTGTACTCTGTGGTCATTGTACAAAATGACCAAAAGTGTCATGCATCCTTTGAGACCCTCATCACCTCCTTCCCACCACACACATACTAGAAAAAAGAGTTTTCAGAAAGAGAGCGTTTACTGGAATCCCACTGATGAAAAAAATAGGAAATTGGTATACTAAGGAAGAGGTTAGCAGCTGCCTGGTTAACAGTACATAAGTAATCAACAGACTATTCTCTTTAAAAACTGAAACTAAAAAATCCCCATCTTTACCTAGTGATAACACAGGCATGAAAATGAGACTCAGACTACAAAACAGCTATTGATTAGAAATCACCTGTTAGCCTGACTGTATAACTAAAAGAACCCTAGGATTTGAGGTTCCCCACCTTTGGTTTGATCAATTGCTGGTAATATTAATAAAACATCCAAATCATAAATAAGAGTTCAAGTCTAGAGTACTAAATTCTAGGTAGCTCTTAACATCTGAAGATTGGACGTCAGTATCCAGGCCCTAACTGGCCAGTGGTTCTCAAGCTTTAATCTGCGGCAAAATCACCTGGAAGTTCTTGTTAAAACACAGACTGCAGGTCCCATCCCCTGGGTCCTGATCCAGTAAGTCTGAAGTGGGGCCCAATAACCTGCAGTTCTAACTGGTTCTCAGGTGAAGTTACTGCTGGTCCAGGGACCACTCTTTGAGAACCACCGCTCTCTATCAAAGCCTGCATTACACAACCAACACAACACCATGGCCAGATATAGGGGGAGAAAAGCTTTATTCTATTAATTCTAGAGCTCAACAAGACACATTCTGGTTGGCTGGAACTCAATGTAACAACACTGTTATTCTGTTGATATTTTAATCATGTCCTGTGTCATCCCATTATTTTTCTTCTGCCCTTATCTCCATGTTACCAAATGTTTTACTGGTTATGTTGCTGCTTCCTATCAACCTGTCCAGTACCTTAGTGTCTGTGCTGAATTCTTTATCTCAAGTTAAACAGCTCTGTAACAGAGTTATAATTTCTGGAACATTGAACTTAGAGCAATAGACAAAAATCATAAAGAGACAAAGAGAGTAAGTAAAGCCGTGAGCTAATGAGAAGTGTTTTATTGAGAACAGCCAGAAAAGGCCTCCCTAAATCTAGATTTTCTAAATATGGAACTGAGTTCCCCCTCCTTTGGCCTGTTGTTTTGCTCAGTCATTAGCAGGCAGGCTGGATCTTGACTGGGCATTAAATAGGATGCTGTAACACGACATAAACTTCCATGCTAACAGACAGAACTATCTCAGCAGTAAAAATATGGAGAGTGAATATAATGCAAAAGCCATAGCAAAATATCACTGACTCATGAATTCGTCTCTCAATCTCCCAGAAATATATATTAGTGCTTTTATAGTTACATTCATTGGGTCAGATGGAGGCAGGTGAATAGCCACAGTACAACTAAAGGGTCTTTAGTGCCCTCATGAAAGAATTCACCTCATTTCTCAGGGCTGTGAGTGACTGAAAATAAGAAATTACAATGGAAATCACACTGCAATCTTCACTCTAGGCTAGGTTACAATGAAGACTATAATAATACATAATAAATATGCAGCAAACCATGCCTGTTAAAGGAGACGTTCCTCTGCAGGCGCCCAGGACTCGTCCACCGTGGCTCATACAATAGGCCAACAGCTCCACGTGGCAGGAGCCACGCAACTCCCGGGTAATTACGGGCATGAGAATTTCCTGTGCACGGAAAAAAAGGAAGTGAAAGTGCCTTTAACAATACAGGCCCGTACACACTTGCTTTGCATGCAAAACTGTCCTGTTATAACACTGTCACCCTTGCCTCTTGAGATGAATATTTATAAAGAAGCTTCTGGAACGACAGCTTCATTTTAGACCCAGGCTGCAATCAAATACGTTAGGTTTAAAGGGCCAAGACTTCAGAATGTTAGGATGTCCAGGACGAGGATGACTGAGAGGCAAGATGAATTCTAACCATAACTTCAACACAGTACTTTAGAAACAGTATTTTATTAATTCACTCCACATACAGACTTCTCCAGGCAGACAGAATTTGCATTTTAACTAATTCACTTTGTGATAAATATCAGAAATGGAGGAGTGTGCGCCATGAGCGAATAAAAAGCCTAGAGAAATTCCTGTCCACTGGATTCTGGGGTGGTGCAGCCTCTCAGGTCTGTAATTGTCATGTACTGTCAGCAGCTTGCGGCAAAGCACAGAGCATATGGCATCCTCCAAGGATTTGCTACCATTTTTTTTAACATGTGAGTCACTTGGTTACTCTAGCTCCTCGGTGGGATAATTCAAACAGCTGATCCCAACCAACTTAAAGGTGGGAAAACGCTCTGTCTTAACTTTCTATCTCACTGGTTTGTGTAGCGTCACAGCATTTTATCTGTGGCTAATGTAGTAGTTCCTAGCTAATTGACCTCACTACCTCTGAAATAAAGAATGGAAAAATTCATTCTGTCCACAGAGCACATCAGAACCAAACAGGTAGAGTTATATTTTTATGTGCCAAAAATTAGCTTTTATTAAATGGCATCTTAGATGAAAATAAATTGCAAATTTGTTTTTATTTCACTAACACTGAGAGATATTGGGAATGTCATTGATCTAAGATCAGCTCTGCTTAGAGAAAGAAAAATCTAAGAGACTTTTAAATAATTTTAGTCTTAGTCAAAAACTTGTAATGCAATTTATAGAATAATATTTTCCTTCAATCTATTTTTTGTTTTGTTTTGATCAGAACAGGAGGATGTCTACTGTGATTTTACTAACTATGATATTATGGGCACTTAACATAGAGCAAGGTCATGAATATCAGACTTCTTTGAGTTCTTATCTTTCATGGTTCACAGATCTCATCTCTTCTTTGATCATCAGGGCTGCTCCCAAATTGAATCTGTTTTTCTCTCCCTTCTCTCTCTATAGCCAACCATTCCAATCTGGACCAAGAGATTAATGAAATCATGGCTACAGTGAAAAAGAACCCAGTGAACCAAAGGATGATAAATGAGTAAGTAAATTTCAAAGAATTTTAGAACAGAAAATAATATGCCTAAGAAGGAAAGTAAATAGAAACACAGATCTGGCAATCAAACTTGAGTATCATATACATTTATGGATAATGAAAAAACAGGAAAAAAAAAAAACACCTCCAAACAGAGTTTAACCCCAAAGGGAATCTTTACAACAGAAAAATGCTTTCCCAGCATTTTATTGACACAATTTTCAAGTTTACATTTAATTGTGACTAAAATGGTAAAATGAATTCTAGGTTAGACTCAAAGAAAGTATGAGTTGATCCTGGGCAGGCACGGCAAAGACAACTGAATTCAGACACAAGTAATTCCTCCCTCTTTCTAAACAATGGCTGTAGTTTCATTAAAATGTCTTCATCAGATAACAAATAAATGACGTAATATAGAATGACACCAAGGAGAAAACCATGACATTCTTCATAACTGTCCAGCTGCCTCAAAAAAAGGCACAAGTTGGCCAAGGGCTTTCCAAATGCCAGTGGCTCTCCCAGATCTCCTGGTTGCAACTGTCAGGAGACTTGGGGTACCAACACGATTTCTCATGGTTTTATATGACAGCTCCAAGTATCCAGCTGCCATGATTCAATTAGAGGAAAACAAAAACAAGACTGGGGTTTATGTCCTGCTTTTCTCTCCTGGCTTATCCAGGGCAAGGTCTCCCTGTGCTTCCAGCAGCTGTGCCCCCCACTCCCTCCCGATGCCTTATCAACCATCTCACAGTTCTCAGAAAAGCCAGGGAGGCATCTGCTCCAGCTGAGAAGTGATGGGAAATTTTTAAGAGAAAGGATGGCAAGGCAGCAGAGAGAAATCTTAATGACTAAGTAGAAAGGAAGGTAAAAGAAAAGAAAAAATAAATAAAAGAAAGGCAAGAGAGATTAGATGATGCTTAGCTACAGCACAAGTAGGAAAGAGTGGCTCACTACAGCCAGTCCACAGCTTTTCTGAACCTAAGAACAAAATGCAGCAGCCAGCTGCCATCACCAAGACTGTCACAGGCACTGGAACCCTCCTTTCTTTAAGCAACTAGACTGTACTAGGAGCATTCAGCTTGAACAGATACAGAAACATCAGCCCTGGAACTAAAACCAATGTCCAGAGGCCTCCATGAATGTACCATTGTGTACAACTCCTGAGAGGGTGACACAGTACACTGTGCTCCAATATTCTACCTTGTGGTCCCCTATGTGCAATACTTATTAAAAGAGACAGCATTAAATGTGAAAACAGACGGTTGGCTTTTTTTTTTTTAAGCTGAACAAGTACAAGGTATTACTATCACAATATTTAATAAGAACATGACTGTCATTTTCCTGAGTTTGATTTATTAAAAAAATATTCAATCAATATTTGAAAGCAGCGGTCATTAAAAGAGTGATCTTTGCAAAATGCAAACTGTATTACAATCCACCTCTACCCACCTTCCTTCTACAAGCATTTCTCTGCTGACCCTTCACTGTTCCCTGGAGAGAAAAGACCCCTGGAAAGCTCTCTACTAGACCGCTGTCTCCTCCTGCAGCCCCATCTCACGCCCCTTCTCTGGGCTGAGCCACGCTGCCCGGTTCCTCACGCTCACCAAGCTCCTGCTGCCACAGGGTCTTCTACATGCTGTTCCTTCAGTGTAGGACACTCTTCCCTTAAACTATTGGCCAACTAACCTCTCTTCTTCCCCCAGATCTTAGTTCCAGAGCCGCTTTCTCAGAGAAGCATTCCCTGATCTCCCTAATCCCACTGGCACAGGCTCTTGGCATCCCATGTGCTGCTCTCTCCCTACTGTAACCCCATGCACTTGACATTCGAATGATGTCTGTCTCCCTCAGAAAACTAAGGTTCATGAGAGTAGGGAGCGTGTCAGCTTTACTTACCATTTGTCTCAGCACCAAGAATAGTGCTTGACACACAGCAGATGCTCAATAATCATTGAATGAATGAACGAACAAATAAATAAAAATAGAAAACACTGATCCATCATCAGGAAGTTAGCCAGCTTGTTTCATCTCAAAAACTAAGTTTTTGCATTGTAGTTCTTCATTAAAGACTGATTCATTGGTTGATTTATCCAATCAGTATTTATTGTGCTTTCTGCTAAGTAGACTACATATAAAAATAAACAAAATACAATGCTTGCTGTCAGAGCATTTCTAGGTTCTGTAAAGTGCCAGATGGTAAATATTTTCAGTATCTCAGGCCAGACGATCTCGGTCACAACTACTCAACTCTACCCTGTAGTACAAAAGAAGCCACGGGGGATGCATAAATGAATGAACATGGCTGTGTTCCAGTAAAACTTTATTTATAAAAACAAGTAGTTGACTTTGGTTTAGTTGGTTGTTGGTTGGCTGTAGCTTGTCATCCCCTGCTCTAGGAGAAGTAACAGGACATATGTGTAGACATATGTAAGACTTTAATTCACATTAAATACTTTGATTCCACAGACATATGATGGGTCCCTACTATGGGCCATGCACTGGGTTAGGTTTTTGTGGGACACTCAAGATCAAGAAGGCTGGACTTGCCCAAGGGAAGTTCATCATGTAAGGAAAGAGACCCTCATGCCCATTCATTTCTAAGACAGCTTGAAAAGGATGTAGGATTAAAGTCACTACATAACACAGTAAAAACAAAGTATTCTGAAATCTCAGAAGAGGCAGGGATGCAGGCATTTGGTCTCCTGAAAGATTCATCACTGGTAAGTGGCATGTGGAAAGCCATGCTTTAGAAAGAGAATCTGAATGCCTTGGGTTGGGTGGATGCTAGGGAAACAGGCAGGGGGGCAGGAGGCCATGTAAGAGCCTGTGAGTATAGCTGGGTAGAAGGCTCTGAGCTGGTGTGGTGGCTGCTGAAATGGGGAAGAAAGGACAGATTCCAGCGACACTGCAGAGGTTCCATCTGTGAGACTGATATGCTAATTGGTTTATACTGTAGTGATATGGCAGGGCTGTCCTTTAACTTACAGAGATAACGCCACAAACGTGCCATCAGAACTTGAGCTCAGGGCTGTTTATCTACCAGTGGTGACGGACCGAGGCCCTGAGTCATCAAAACTCCATCTACCAGGTCATCCTATGACCCACATGGATTTATAAATAAAAGACCAAGGTTAGGAACAGAGTGAACAAGTGAGAAACATGGTTTGCCCGCATTTATGCTCTAACCAGCCCACTATCAAAGCATCATGGATGAGTAATGCCCCTTCCATAAAAGATTCTATTTTATGTGTGATTCTGAGTCCAAGAGGGGCCATCTCTTGGTCACTGCCTTTAAAAACCAGGCCTTCTCTGGAAGACCCAGTTCTAAGCTTACTAACCAGAGCCTGATTTGCAACCTGTTCTTCCCTGGGTCTGGACAGCTGTTCCAGGTATGCGGGCTTATTGGCCTGAGAGACCTGAGGAAGAATTCCTCCACACCCCAAGAGGTACGCTGCTTCAAGCGATGAGCCAGCTGCTCCAGCAGTCACTTCTTCTAACACCCTCTGATGGAAACGCCGATGACAGTGAAAACATGAAAGGGAAGGAAGGGAGGCCGGCCCCAGGGGAGGCGGAGAACCAAGGGGGCAGTAGAAAGCACCACTGACTAATCATCCTCTGATTCATCCAGATCTCTTGGACCATCTTTCACATCTCAATTGTTTTACAAAGCTCTGTGGGAACCTTCATCAAGTCTCCTCCACCTGAGAGCCCACAGCCTGTTCCCCAGCAGGCTATTCCTCACGAAGAGTCACCAAGAAGTGGGCTGGGCCTGGGGGCTCCGAGCTCCAGTTCCAGCTCCACTGAGAAACTAACGACAGGTTATTTTCTCTCTTGACACTTCTGCTTCACCCTCAGAGTCTCACAGAAGGGGAAGCACCATTCATCACCCCTAAGCATGATTTTATTGGCACGATCCCTGACTCAAGTTAGAGAAACCACCCATTATTCTTTTCCACCGTTGTGAACAATGTAAGGGGTGGGGAAGCAGAACCCCCAGGGTCGAACCTTCCCAACGCAGCTGATGGTCTGATGTTGGCTAAGTCACCCAACCTCTAGAAGCAAGCATCTGTAACTCAACTCTAAGATGGGAATAGTGGCTAGGAGCATGGAAAAGGACTTGGGAAATGATAATAGTCTTTCTAGCTCTTATGAGAGGAGGCATGGAATTTGGAGTAAGATTCAAATTCATGTTCTGCTCCTTAGGTGAAATGCATGACCTCTTAGAACACTCATCTCTTCTTCTGCATGAAGGGAAGAGTGCCACCTCAAGGGACTCTTAGAGGGTGCAGTGACATAATGTGTGGGAGAGTTCTGTAAACTGTAAAGTACTGGACAGATGTGGCTGTTGTTCCCATAGCAGTATTTTTTTTTTTTTTTATAAAGTGGAGGTACTTTTTTCAATGTGGGGAATATGATATGAATAAGGCACACTGGAAAGTTTTTGGGTTTTTAAAAATTATTTACTTATTTATTTATTTTTGTCTGTGTTGGGTCTTCATTGCTGTGCGCAGGCTTTCTCCAGTTGCAGCGAGCGGAGGCTGCTCTTCGTTGTGGTGCACGGGCTTCTCATTGCGGTGGCTTCTCTTGTTGCGGAGCACGGGCTCTAGGTGCATGGGCTTCAGTAGTTGTGGCACGCAGGCTCAGTAGTTGTGGCTCGTGGGCTCTAGAGCACAGGCTCAGTAGTTGTGGCGCACGGGCTTAGTTGCTCTGTGGCATGTGGGATCTTCCTGGACCAGGGCTCGAACCTGCGTCCCCTGAATTGGCAGGCGGATTCTTAACCACCAGGCCACGAGGGAAGCCCCCCATAGCAGTATTTGATAAATCACTAGCCAAGTTCAATTCTATCTGTGTTCTGAGAAAAGTACAGAAATGACATAAAAAGGAGACAGAGACAACAGCGCTCGACGCTGGGGAGATTATGAAGATTATATTTCTCTATGCCAGTAAATTAATTCTTAATGGAGAACTCCTGAGGAGAGAAATCGGCTAAAGCTGAGGCCAACTGGAGCCCTTTCCAAGGAGAAAGTCATCTTCCTCAGATCAAGTCTGAACTTTGCCAGGTGTGGTTCGTTGGATAGTTGAACCTCAAAGAGACTCCAGTCCCAGTGTAAGGTTGTCATTTGTCTCAAAAAGAAGAGAAAAATTCAACTTATTTTTCTGTCAGCAACATAAGCCCTCTGCAGCTCCACAAACTGCAACTGCTTTTGTACAATATTCTGCAAACACTTGAACTAAACCGGATGATGAGAAAAGAATGTAATTGCTGGAGTTAGAGCGATTGGAATTCCAGTCCACTGAGAACACGCACAACCATGGACACACTGTTCAAGCTCTCTGAGCCTTTTCCCTTCAACTATAAAATAAAGACTAGGGTTCACTCCTCATAGGCCTGCAGTGAGGGGCAACACGTCAGCCAAACCCTCAAGAGAGTGCTACTTAGAGTCTTGGATAGAAAGACTCCCCTATGCTGGAAGAAATTATGAATGGGGATCAGAAGTCTCTTTGTAACTTTAATTAGTAAGTATTATTAGTGTTCATGGATTAATAACTTATAAATAAATGCATATTTGCAAAAGCCACAGATATGAACCATTTTTTGCTAACCTTTTCCTTCTCTTTTAAGACCTCAGATGCATAAAGTTTGGTTGACCATCCTCATCTCCCCTCCCCTCCACACTAAAGGATTCAATGTATATTCTTCCATTTCACCTCCTACAAGTGTGTGTGCGTGCACATGCTTGGAGAGAGAGAGAGAGGTTGAGCTTTTCTGTTGTTTGCCTTGATTTTACATATTGATTCCCCTCGTGACAGACACATCACAGGGTGGACCCAGTGATTGGTATTCCACAAACACCATGGCAATGAACAGCTTCGTGAGGGTATCTATATGGCCCCAAGTCAGCTTGTCAGAAAAGTCTGTTCTCAGAAGCTGAATTTCTAGGTTATGAGATATGGACACGCTTAAATGCATTACGTAGAGCCAGAGTCTCTCCAGAGTGGCTGTTCTAATTATGCTTCACTCTTAAGTACACAAAAGGTATGTGCGTCCTCACATCTTTGCCACACTAGGTATGATTTGACTGCCTAATTTTTGCCTATCTGTTGGGTCTAAAGTGGTAACTCATTGTCATTTTAATTTGTATTTCTCTGATTACTCGTGAGCTTGAGTATTTTGTCATTTATTTATTAGCCAATCAGATTTCTCCTTTGGAAGTCACCTATTTAACCCCTATTTCCCATTTTTCTATTTTTTTTTATTGCTGATTTACCATAATTTCTCCCTCAATTCTAGAAAATAACCCTTTGTTGGTTTTAGACATCACAGATTTTTCCCACTCTCGACTTTGTATGTCCCGAGTTGAGCATATACCTTTGGCTTTGATATAGTCAAATCTGTCAATATTACGGTTTGTGATTAGGGGTCTTGTTTGAGAATCCCTTGCCTATCTGGAGATCACAAAAATACCCCTTTACTTCACGCCAGAGTCTAGAACCAAGGAAAGAATAGGTGAGTGTCACCTGCCATGTGAGGCCCCAGCTCTCCTCTCGTCTTTTATGTCCTGTAGTGTTATTGCTTCCTCTTTCTCCTTGGTTATTAGGCACTGACATGTCTTTTTCCCCCTACTATATCAATCCCTATTCTCAACTGTTTTCATAAAAGTGTGGGTAAATATATTTATTATGGCTGATAAGATTAAGGGCATAACTCTTCTCACGGTATCTTTATTTTTAAGAGAGAATATTTTAATGATACGCTAGTACACAAGAGAGTATGGTATTGTGAAAGAAAAAAAAAAAAAGCATGAATCTTTGTGTCGGGCAGACCTAAATTTGATTTGACTGTCAATTACTTTGTAATGTTAATCAAATCATTTAACCTCTCTGTGTGGCTTTTGGGAACAATAACAACTTGATAAAATATATTAGTTAGAAATAATAATGAAAATAATAATAACTACTATATAGGATCTATTGGTTAGAAAAGACTAGATTATACTAAGGCCATAAATGCATGCTGAAATCGCAAGGGATTAACCAAACAAAGGTTTCTTTCTCTCTCACAGCATCCAGGAATGGTGACTGTTGGCAACTTACAGCCAAAGCCATCCACTGTGCTCAGAGAAAGGAAGGTGCTGCTCCCAAGGCTATGCTCCCCACCCAGGAGAGCCTACATAGAATGACTGGCTGGGACAGGCTGTGAAAGTCCAGGCCCATTGCCTCAAGTGAGGACAACTCAGGGCCATCCCCATGCTAGAGCTCCATAAAGGACCGGCCAAGTCTTCTGTTGCCACACAACTTCATGGCAGTTTATCTTCTCCCTTTCTCCAATCCTATTCCTTCACAGGTGTTGTACCTGGGAACACCCAGCAATAAAATGCCTGCAAATCCCTGCCCGAGAGTCTGTCTCCTGGGGAATCAGACCTAAGAGGCTTGGTACTGGAAGGCCTTCTAGGATGCCGACTCTAACACGGGACTTTAGAGATGAATCACCAGTGTTCCAGCTGGCAAGGAAAGCCCCATCACTTCTGGCAGGTGAAGTACTAATAGCCCCTGGCATACTGCAGTGGTACAAACTTTTAAAATGTTCACTGATGGTGAAACAGAATGGGATCGCAGTGAAATAAAATACATCAGCAGATGTAATACCTAAGGAGTTTGAGAGGTTTGGGGAAAATGATAAGTAGAAGGAGTATGGAATTGAGTGGCTATTATTGGGTCCTATCAATGCACTGGAGAAAGAAAATGAAAATCTAAGGATGGTTTATCTCCGATTTAAGGTGAATTGTGAAAAACAGAGGGCTTCCTTGGCAGTACATGAAAAGGCTCTTATCTACTGCAGGCAGAGGGCAGAAAAGCTGAGGATTAGGCTAGGACTTTATTACGGGGAGGTGAGAGTACCAGTGAAGGTTGAATTCTTAGCCCTAGCAAGTCTGCTACGCCAAGGTCAGGAACCTAATTGGGAAGAAGTGGGACCCAAAACCTGGTATGGGTACATCTGGATCAATGCATTTGAAAACCTTGAGTCCCCAGATTCCCCAGAACCTCTATCACCTGCAGAAGTGTCCCGTAGTGGTGTCTCTGATGGGGGGGATCAATACAGTTCGGATGGATGCGTTCTCTTCCGATCCTATCAGGCAGGCAGATCTGAAGCAGTTTGAATTCACATGGGACAAAAAAAAACCTGCATACATTTGTGATCTTACCTCAGGGTTATGTACATTCTCCCACTCTCTGTTATAATATAGTCTGCAGGGAAGTGGGCCATCCGGGCACTCTTCAGGACATCATATTGGTCGGCTACATCAATGACTTTTTTTTTTTTTTTTTTTTTTTTTTGCGGTACGCGGGCCTCTCACCGTTGTGGCCTCTCCCGTTGCGGAGCACAGGCTCCGGACGCGCAGGCTCAGCGGCCATGGCCCAGCCGCTCCGCGGCATGTGGGATCTTCCCGGACCGGGGCACGAACCCGCGTCCCCCGCATCGGCAGGCGGACTCCCGACCACTGCGCCACCAGGGAAGCCCAACATCAATGACTTTACATTAACTGGAAATGATGAGCAAGATATGGTAAGTTGATTGGAGGCATTAGTAACTCTATGAGAATTCAAGGGCTCCCTGCCTTAGTGAAGATTTTAGGAACCTAGCAACGTGGAACCTCCCAGAACATCCCCTCCAAAATAAAGGGCAAATTATGGCATTTCACACCTCTACCCCTGTGAAGGAAGTGCTTTGGAGATGGATCACCTGTATACCAGCTGACAAGGAAAACCCCAGGGTTTGGGGTTCTAGAGGCAACATAGTTTATGCTTAGATATTCTGCTCCAACCCATTCACCACATGACATAGAAGACTGCTTGAGCAGATCCAGGCCTCAGTGCAAGCAGGCCTGCTGCTTGGGACATACAACCTGCCAGTCCCTATGGTAACAGAGGTATCTCTGGCTGGGAATCCCACTCTCTGCATGGAGTGTGTAGTAAAGAATTTAACCTTGTAAACATTTTACAGGGTTAAATTCTATAGCTCCTGGAAGGTAATCAATACTTGCAAGGTGTCTTGGGCTAGCCATATAGTAACAAAGTGATTTCAAATAACAATGTGATTTCACCTTAAGGTGGCAGCTAGCTCTGCCAGAAAGATCCACAATGTGATTTAGAGTGAAGGCTTTGAGTCATATGATATCAGTTGACCTGGAGACTGAGATCAAGCACGTGGGCAATCAATCTTCTCTATGTAACAGAGCCCAATTAAAAACTCTGAAGACCTAGGTTTGGATGATTTCCCTGGTTGGCAGTACTCCTGTGTGTATCATCACACATCAATGCTGGGAAAGTGCTGTATTCTGATGACTCCTCAGATGAGGACAACTTAGACTCCACATTCGCTACTTCCCCAGACTCTGTCCTAGGTAATTTTTTCCTTGGATGATTTTAATTTGTATTCTTTCCCTGCAATAAGTCATAACTATGAGTTTAATAGCTTTCAGAAAATTCTCTTAGTCTTTCCAGAAAATTATCAAAGCTGAGGGCAGTTTTAGAAACCCCCCCCCCAGACATGCAGTTGGTGTCGAAAGTAAGGACAGTCTTATGGGAGACTACTTCCTCTAACTTTGTAGTTGGCCTAAACTCCTTGCCTGGAGCTATGGGGCAAGGCCTAATAGGAGAACTACAGTGTAGACCCCTTAGGATTCTGGAGCAAGGCCACGCCATCTGCATTGGAGAATTATACGCTACTCAAGAAACAGTTCTTGGCATGCCACTGGGCCTTAGAGACTGAGTGTCTGAACTCCAGTGACTGTGTGGCTAGAACTGCCCTTCATGAGTTGACCCTGGCATGTGCTGCAAATCATAAGGTTGAACAGCCCATAACAATCTATCATGAGATGGAAAAAGTACATCTGGGGTCAGGCACAAGCAAGGTCATACATAACCAGTGAGCTGTACTAGCAAGTGGTCCAGACCCCCATATCAACACTGTTGCACCATCACCTCCCCTCAACTCACACCTGCGGTCCCACAGTGGGGTCCCTTAGAACCAGCTGGTGAAAAAAGAAAAAAGACGGTGCTTGCTTTACAAATGAATTGATTCAGTGTGTAAATACGAACCGAAAATGGACTTCAGCTGTCTTGAAAGATAACAGTGAGAGAAAATCTTCCCATTGGACAGAACTTTGGGTGGTCTTCTGCTTTCTGTGGCAATAATATACAAGCTCTTGGACAGTCATGAATGGCTACAATGGTTGGTCAGAGGCATGGAAGTTAAAGATTGGAAGATCAGGATAAGCGGGTCTTGGAAAAAGTCAGGTACATGGACCTTGGAACACCCACAATGTAAAAGGCATTTATTGAACAACCAACTTGGCAGGAGAGGCAGAAAAGGAGATACGATGACAGAGTAGTATGAAAGTCAGAGAGAGATTTGAAGATGCTACACTGCTGGCTTTGAAGATGGAGGAAGGGGCCATAAACCAAGTCAAGTAGGCAGCCTCTAGATGCCGGAAAAGTGAAGGAGACAGATCTTCCCTAATGCTTGATAGAAAGTTCCAACTGGGCAATGAACTCTATATTTACATGGCATCACTAGTGTGTAACATGAGGCTTTCTGCAAAGTAGGCACTTGGTAAATATTAATGGATAAGTGAATGAATCACTGAATTAAATCTTCACATGAATGATTCTCTGCCATCATACACTATGCGTGAGCTCTCTTCTGTCTTTGGAATGACCTTTCTCTCTCCTGATAAATCTCTACCCATAAAGTTCTACCCATCCAGAGCAATGTCTACTGTGAAACCCTCTCTTCTCCCCAACATGGTTAACTTCGAAATGTGCTTCCTTCACTGTTCAAACATACTTCCTCCACAGCATTTACTACGGTGAGCTGTTTTTATTTATATACCTGATATCCCGTAAGACTGTGAGGACCTTAGAGGATGGGGGTGATGAATTATTTATCCAGGTATCCCCTAGAGTCTGGTACATAATAAATTGTTGAACATTTGTTGAATGAATAAGTGAATGAAGGATGAAGGAGGGACAATTACAAGTCTGTGCAGAGTGATTTCAAAACCCAGGGGAAGAATCTGTAGAAACCAGCTAGGGAAGAGATTTTCCCTGCGAGAGAGCCAAGGGCTGGGTTTCTGGGGACCAGCCAGAGGAGCGGTTGGGGAGGCATCTTTAATGTTGCTGCACAACAGCTTAAAACCCAGAAGAGGAATGTTTAATTGTAGGGATGACAACATGAATCCAGTGGTTCCTCCTTGGACCATGAGACTCAGAAAGGAGGCGCCGATTACATCAGACTTCCCAAAGCTCCTAGCCCCAGCCCCCTGGGGACTATGTCTGAGCAGTGTACACTCTAACAGACAAGTAGACACGGGCTCTGAAATCAGGCTGCCTGGGCTCAGATCTCAGCTCTGCCACCTACTAGTTGTGTGACCTGGGTCTCAGTGTTTACATTTTCTATGCCTCAATTTCTTCATCTGTAAAATGGGGATAATAATAATACATACCACTAGGGATGTCTTTTTGAAGTTTAAAGTAGATGCTTTATGACATGTGTTTAGAATACTGCCTGGTACATTAAAAGCAAACAACCAGGATAAGTTATATATATGAAAAGTTCAGACTATCATTTAGAATCATCTAAGAAAGGCTCTCAGGACTATATAAAAGAGATTTCTGAATACTCTCTAAAAAACACAGAAATGGTGACTCAGACTGTTACAGAACTTTGTAAGATTCCTGTAAACTTTATAAGTCCCCAAGGGCTTATATATTTTGCTAACCTTTATTTATAGTCCCACAGAGGTCAGCCGTTAAAATCTCTAAATCGAGTCTCTATGAGTTGAGCTGGGGGGCATTAATGAAGAGGGGAGCTAAAAAGGATCATTCAGCTACCAAATCTGTTTTGGGAGAAGGGCTGCCCCCAATGTCAGGCAGATGCTGGCACCTGAAAGAAGAAAGGGAAGTAAGCCGACTCCCCAGGCCGCGGGAACTATAGGAGTGAAGGCAACAAGGGACTTCCCAGGATACAGAATGGGCTCCGAGGACTTAACCTGCAGGCACGCAGCTCCCTGACCATGTCCAAAAGTGGCCTTCTCATCTCTGCCTCCAAGTGTCCCATTTTCTGGCAGATAACCATTCTTTAAGTGTGTCACAATAATGAACTTGAAGCTGTTTTTGTTATTTACTTTCTTCCCTTTTATTCTTCATGTAAAGCCTATCACCAAATGTTATCTATTTTTCTATTTCTAAATTTTTTCCATTTTATTATTGAAATATAGAACTTGTAAAAGTATATGTCCACTTTAAAGAACAATAACAAGTACCTGTGTACCCCTCCATCCAGCTTAAGAAACAGAATACTAGGAGGGCCTTAGATGTCCCTAATGGGTTTCACTCTGATAATCTTAATGACTTCTTACTTCACCAGTTCCCATGGATTCACCCTCACTGCTCTAATTTCATTGTTGTCATCAGATTATCATTACCTCATGCTAAGACCAGAGCTGTAACTACTTCATTCATTCAAAATATTATCGGCACCTCCCACTAGATGAGCAGCATGCCAGACCTTACTGATATCAAAGTTGAAGCCCTGCCCTCCAGGAGGTTAGAATTGAGGGTCCAGACAGACCAGAGATGGACAAGTACAACCAAATGTCATGAACACATGACAGAGGTAGCACAGGCTGGGGGAGATCCTTGGTTCGTCTCCCTGTCTCCTATCTCTCCAACCCTCCTGCACTCCATTTTTATTACATTATACTCCTAGTCTAGGATTAACAATAATTTCCCTCTACCTGGCCTAATAACCTTCCAGGATCTGGCACAAGGGAGTGTGCATCAGGTGTAGATCTGACTCTAAGCTCTCACCCTTACAAGCTGTGTGTCATCTTAGAAACCTCTTAACCTCTCTGAGCTTCGGGATCCTCATCAGTAAAATGAAAATCATGATACCATCTCCTACTGAGTTAGTGTAGGGATGGATTCCATGATAAATGTGAAAGTATTTTGTCAACTAAAAAGCACTATGCAAATGTTTTATGGGACGTTCTCTTTCTCCCCTTTTGTCCTCGTTAAAATGTATCCTCATTTAAGATGCAACAGTATGTCTTCCAAGAGCCCTGAAGCTTCCAGTCAAGCTCTTTGCTCCATTGACCCCTCTTGTTATTTTGGTCAGCACCACATATCTTGGGCTGTGATGACTTTACGGGAGTGAGTTTAGTTTCTCAAAGCAGGCTGTGAGCACTCTGATAGTAGTATCATGTCTCATGTTTTCCTAGTGTTCTCCCAAGATCTAAAACTTTCTTTAACACTGAGAACTTTCTCACATATTCATTGCTTATTGAGCAGAGTATGACCAGCACAGTGTTAGAAATCAACTGTAGAAACAGTTTTGATGTTATTTTTATATATTTCAGCCAAAATTTGTTATGAAATTAAAATGGCTGCAATGAAGACAATACCAGCAATACCTGAATATCTAATGTGTTGTTAAATTGACATCAAATGAGGAATTAGAAGTTCCAAATTTGAGGGACTTTCCTGGTAGCACAGTGGTTAAGAATCCTCCTGCCAATGCAAGGGACACAGTTTCGAGCCCAGGTCCAGAAAGATCCCACATGCTGCGGAGCAACTAAGCCAGTGCGCCACAACTACTGAGCCTGCGCGCCACAACTACCAAAGCCCGTGGGCCTAGACCCCATGCTCTGCAACAAGAGAAGCCACCACAATGAGAAGCCCACACACTGCAACGAAGAGCAGCCCCTGCTCACCGAAACTAGAGAAAGCCCGCACGCGCCAACGAAGACCCAATGCAGCCCAAAATAAATAAATTTATTAAAAAAAGAAAAAAGAAGTTCCACATTTGGGTTTACATTCCCCATCATTGACTGCATCCCCTCAGACAAACCCTTCAATGTAGCCATATGCCTCAGTCTTGGCATCTGCAAAATGAAGTCATTAACAGTTGCCTATCAATTCTGAACGAATTAAGGTTCAATATATTCTATGAATAAGGCTTTGTAATGCCATGATCTTCTAGAAATAAAGAAAGGAATCAAACATTGTTCTGGGTAAAGATTTTTTGGATATGACACAAAAATCCCAAGCAACAAAAGCAAAACTAGGTAAGTACAATTGCATCAAACTAGAAATCTTCTTCAAGTAAAAGAAAAAATAAACAGACTGAAAAGTCAACCCACAGAATAGGAGAACATATATGCAAATCATCTATCTGATAAGGGGTTAATATCCAAAATATATAAGGAACTCAAACAACCCAAGAGCAAAACAAAACAAAACAAAATAACCCAATTAAAAAATGGGCAAGGCACACAAATAGACATTTCTCAAAAGAAGACATACAAAAGGCCAAAACATATGAAAAGATACTCAACATTACTAATCATTAGGAAAATACAAATCAAAACCACAGTGAAATATCACCTCACACTTGTTAGAATGGCTGTTATCAAAAAGATAGAAGTTTTGACAAGGATGTGGAGAAAAGGGAACTCTTGTACACTGCTTACAAGAATGTAAATCGTCACAGCCATTATTGACAACAGTACGGAAGTTTCTCAAAAAATTAAAAATAGAACTGCCAAATGATCCAGTAACCCCATTTCTTGTTATATATCCAAAAGAAAGGAAATCCATCTCTCAAAGAGATATTTGTAGTACCATGTTCACTGCAGCATTATTCACACTAGCTAAAATATGGAAACAACTTAAATGTCCACTGACGGATGAGTGTGTGTGTGTGTGTGTGTGTGTGTGTGTGTGTGTGTAAATGGAATGTTACTCAGCCTTAAAAAAGATGGAAATCCTGCCTCTTGAGACAACATAGATGAACCTAGAGGACATTATGTTAATGGAAATAAGCCAGATGCAGAAAAACAAATACTGTATGATCTCACTTATATGTGGAATTTAAAATAGTTGAAGTCATAGTAACAGAGAGCAGAATGTTGGTTACCAGGGTTTAGGGGGAAGGAGAAATGGAGAGATGTTGATCAAAGGGTACAAAGTTTCTGTTTTACAAGATGAATGAGTTATGGAGATCTAATGTACAGCAATGTGACCATAGTTAGCAATACATTATCATGTACTTTAAATAAGCTAAGAGGGTAGACCTTAAGTGTCCTCGCCCCCCACCCCACACACAAACGGTAACTATGTGAGTGATGGATACATTAATTAGCTTGATTGTGATCATTTCACAATGCATACATATATCAAAACATCACGTTGTATACCTTAAATACATACAATTCTTACTTATCGACTATACCTCAATAAAGCTAGAAAATGGGTCAAATATATTCAATATATCTTTATATTTATTACTACTTTAGCTTTATCCCAAATTAGCCACAGATATCATCATAGACATCCACCAACTCCACGGATGAAGTGAATTCCAAAATCTGTTTTACTTAGCCTAAAAAAAACTGAAAAGGTTTGAGAGTGAGAGGATACACATGGAACTGCAGAGAAGGGAGGGGATGCTGGTAGAACAAAGAAAGCTTCTAAATCGCACCCTGAAAGCCTCGTTTTCCTCAGTCCAGATTCCTTCTCATGCCCCCTGATCGTCAAGCTTTAAAGTGAGAAAGAACAAATTGCTCTGAATGCCAGAGAAATTATGATTCCTTTCTCATCACTTCCCTTTGATTTTATGATTAGCAGTTGGCAATCTAAAACAGAACCTATTTGGGGATGAACTGGGAGATTAGGTTTGACATAAATACACTACCATGCGTAAAATAGATAGCTAGTGGGAACCTGCTGTATAGCACAGGGAGCTCAGCTTGGTGCTCTGTGATGACCTAGTTGGGTGGGATGGGGGCGGTGGGAGGGAGGTCCAAGAGGGAGGGGATATATCTATGCATATAGCTGATGCACTTCATTGTACAGCAGAAACTAACACAGCATTGTAAAGCAATTATACTCCAATCAATCGATCAATCAATAAAATAGAACCTTATAAAACAGAGTCAGAATTCTGACTTTTAATTTTTTAAAGTTGTTCTGCTTTCCATATCCAGAGTTTGTCTATATTTTGAAAAGTTCACATTGACTATTGGTACAACTCCAACCATGCACCAATAGTTGGTGTTAAAGGTAAATAAATAAACCATTGCCATTAATTAATGTACCTTATCACTTCTTAAAGGAAAGGTGCAGAGTGGAGCAGAAGAGGATAAGATTTAGAACCAGAAACACCCAATTTGCAACCCAGTTACTTCCCATCTAGATCATGGGCAAGTTACCTTCTCCAAGACTTAGTTTTCTCATCTATACAATTTACCCTACAAGACTGATGTAAGAATTAGAGTGAATGTATGTAAAACATCCATCACAGTATTTCTCTGAGTAGTTACACAATGTTAAAGATCTTTCTAGGCTAGCAGCTTGCATTAAATTATCTTTAATCTAGTTTTCCATATCTCTATTTCCACTGGCATTGACCCTAGGGGTTGGGGGAAAAGTGGTCAGAATATCCTGGCAAGGAGGAAGGAAAAGAATAGTGTTTGGAAAAAGAAAGCATGTTCAATATTATCATTATTTTGAATTGGATAATTTGGTTTATTAGGGACATGTTTCCAGGTTCTCTATAGGAGCCATGGTCCATCTTCCTGGTCATTTAGATTTCGTTTCAGGTGGGTTGAGGTTTTGTTGTTTTTGTCACTGTTGTTTTAATGAATGCCAGAATTGATCATTGTCACCCTAGAACAACTTCCGAGCAGACACAGTTTTAGCAACCAGCATTAACTGTGGCTATAGATTTCCTGGTTGCATCTGCACGGCTGCTGCTTATAACGCTAGAGTTCAGAAAGGTAATGAGTGTCTGACGGCACACTTCTGGCATTTGAAGATTTTATTTGACAGTATCGACTGCAGTTAACTGAACACCCACCAAGCAACCTTGATAAGAGTATCTCTTGTGGTTTTGAGAGTCAGTCTGATACTGCCTCTCAAAAGAGGTTTGGGCTCAAAATTCACAACAGCTGGTCCCACCCCTGATTCTACATTGGATTTGCTCTGTGACCTCGAGTACTTTATTGAAGCTCTTTGGCACTGGGCAGCATCCGTAAAGTTGGGGCAGTATTACTGTAATACAGTGTCAACTCTCAGCTGGGTGGCATGGCATTCCTATTACAAGCAATGGGATGGAAGCACTGCTGAATATGGAATAAATCTTTGGGCTGACAAACTGAGCAGGGAAGGCAGGTCATAAACCCAGAGGAAAAATGAGGAAATAAACTCAGTGGAATTACCATGGATTACTAAGACTTCTACAAATATAGTTTTAGAGAGACTAGTGTAATGATAACAGTTAAGAGTCAGGAGGACCCTGTGCCCACATCAGAATAGAAGGACAGGGAGATTGGGGACTCTAGCTGGCCTCCATTTTAACACTTAAAGCTACAATTACGGTGCTTTTGCTGGACATCACGGTCAGTTCATTTGCATTTTCCTGTCTGATTGGCTGAATTCAGGCTTTGACATGGCTTTTGGCTCTAATAGTAGGTGAGACTCGTGCTATCAAGAAAAGTCACATATGCAAATAGCCCTCAGCTTCTGGCTCTTATCAGCTGCAGCCATAGGGGAGGAGGGGAGCTGTGCTGTGTCTGTTTATGAATTCAGTGGCCTAGAGCCCAGGGAAATATGGGGATACTTTATTGCCACAGCTACTACCTCCTGATAAATGGAAGAGAGACTGTGGCTGTGAAAAAGAGATCAAAGTTACTGCACTAGGCTCGGATGTCTCATGAAAGTGCTGCTGTATAGGAGCACGTGCTGGGGAAGGCACCTGGACGGAACCAGAGGACGGAAGAGAATCCTGTCACTGTCTCCCTAAAGTAGTAAAGCAAACCCCCAAATGCAAGCATGGTGCAATGAGAGGATTCGATTTGAGAATCGGGGTGCAGAACGCGGTACGACTCCTGACATTGGGGGATATCCCCGGTCAGGGGTGTTCAAGGTGTCCTCTACACACTGAGCCACCACCTATGGCAACACAAATACAGAAACTGAGGGTAAGTATCTACAGACTTTTATAGCAGTTTCCTAGAATGTCCATTGAATCTAACACTAAAAAAACTGGGCTTGTATTTTGTATGTCTTTTAAAATTTTGTATGTTTCTAATACTTCATTTTTATTATGCTTTACAAAAGTACTGGTTTATGAAAGATTTGGAAATGAAATGTTCAGAAATGATCTTCACTACATATAACAGGTTGAGAAGCAACAGTCTCATTCTCAGCCCATATTAGTCCCTTTAGGTTAAAGGGCTTTGCAAACACACATGCTCCAGGCTGCATGTGATCTCAGTAAGTATCTCTTATGCACTAAATAGCACGTTGGTAGGAAAGAAAGCAGATATAGTGTAAGTAGAGCCAGAGAAAAGACTGTAATCAGAATGTCTGTGTTATAAAGGAGTAGATTTAGATTCAAGGTATGTATCAGTCTGGGTTTAATCAGGAGACAGAAAGTCACACAGTAATTTAAACAGGGGAAGTTTAATTTGAAGAATAAATAAATTATGGTAGAGGAAACAATACAAAGATGTAGAGAGCACTCTAAAGGGTGCCCTAGGGCTGAGGGAGAGGACCCACAACTGGGGATCAGACCTCACTGGAGGAAATGGAGGGCTGAGAAGTCTGCCGGGTTGCCTGATCCAGAGCTGGCCTACCGCCGCAGAGCAAGCAGGTACCAGCCTCCACGTATAGCTGTGTCAAAGCTGGGGGCAGGGAGGTGGACACTGCTGGAGGTACGAGACCTGGAGTGGGCAGTGTTTAAATCACCAGGGCCAGGGCAAGGTGGTCACCAGGCCCAGGGCAGGCTGTGCACTGGCACACACTAGGCACATGGCCGGGACAGAGCAACACCAGTCACGTGAGCCCCCTCCTCCTCCCGCAGAGCTCCTCCAGCGCCCTCTGCTGGCAACGGTTAACAGCATGCTCACTGTAAAGGGGAAATCCTTACTGCCCAGTCCACTATTACAGAACAGGAATTCAAGGCTGAATGCAGAGCTAAGGGCCCATACACTGATAACTGGTGTAAGATTAGAAGGAACACAACTACACACAACTATCACAACGGATGATGAGAAAAACTGACTTAAGAGGCAATTCCTCATAATAACTCAATAGGTCTTATTATCCCCATTTTACAGATGAGAAAACTAAGGTTCAGAGAGGTTAACTAACTCACCCCAAGCCACAAAGCTAAAAAAGTGGTGGAACTGGGATTTTAACCCTGGAAGTCAGGCTCTAGAATCCTCTCTTTCTAACCATCATGTGATGATGCTTGTTGCTGTGGGATAATAAGTAATAACAGCTAACACTCACTGAGAACTTACTAATGTCAGGCATTAGGTTGAGTACTCTATAGCCCTATTCTCATTTCATCTTCATCACATGCCTATGAAATACAGACTATGGCTATCCCCTCCCTTTTGGAGATGAAGAAATAGAGCTTCACAAGGTTAATTACTTTGCCCATGGCTGCCCAGCTAGCAGGTGGTTTTGCTTCCAGGTACTCTTGCTTCTGACCTTGTGCACATAACTACGCACTTCTCTTTGTACAGGAGGAGTAAGAGAGGAAAGAACGCGGTGGTCAGAAGCATCAAAGAAGGCTTTGGCAGAGAGGTGAAGCCTAAGCTGGACTTTAAGGTCTGGCAGGATTTGGATGAGCAAAAGTGCAGAGCAGGTTTGCTTATTTGGCATACAAACATTTTTTGTCTTTATTATAATGCACTTCCACACCTTTAAAAATCTAGAGATTTCATAAAAAATCTGGATTTCTAGCTTCTAAAAATGTGGAAGATATGTCAATACTAGGCTATACTGTGATGTGGCACCCTTAACTAGGGCCTAGTAGTGCCTGTGCCCTCTAGACCCGGTGTGCCTGGTCCAGTCTGCCATGCTCCCCACCACTCCCTGTTGTATCACACCCATCTGCTTCACCCATTTATTGTTTCACTACATGGCCCCTGTGGGAAAATGAGACTGAGTGCAGAGGCAGAGAATCTCAGGCTGGAGAGAAAGCATGTGGAAAGGCCTGAAAGCAGAGTTTATCATGCTGTGTGTCTGTGTGCACATGCATGTACACATGTGTGTAGTCCAAGTCAGAGAAAAAGTAGGGGAGTAAGAAGTGAGTCATGGCACCATCTAGAGCAGAATGGACAGATTTGATGGGAGTCGAGCAACGTAATAAAGGAAGGACAGAGACGCATTTCAGCAGCGAGATCTATATGAATGACCCCTCTCAGGAGTTCTGGACCTGGGGGTATGACATTTTGAAAGTTGAGCTGGGTAGGAGAGATTACATAAGGGAGAAATGGGTGGGGAGAAGACTTGGGAGGACATTGCAATGACCCGCATGGAAAGCAATGAGAGTCTTAGACCAAGAAGGAACTCTTGCTTCTGCCTGGTTCAGCCAAGAAATATTTAGCATCTTGTCTAGCTATATTTACTTAAGTCATCCCTGGCACAGTAAACGGAGTGGGGAAAGGTGATGTTTGGGCTAGAGGGCTGATCTGGAAAAGAGATGATTCTTCACTACTTAACAGATGGGGGAGATTAAACAGCAGAGTGTTGGCAAATAGAGAAATGTCACAAAAGGAGTCTGCAATAACCTTAAGCCATGAGTGTCTCTTTTCTTTTCCTTCTACTCAGTCTACACCCAATCCTTGCAAATTCCTGTACACTTAATAAAAATAGTGTATGTGAAAGCAGTTTGCATAAGCTGGGCACATAGCAGGTGATCAGTAAATGTTAGCCTGAATTGAGACAGACATTTCAGTTTGCCCATCTATATTTCTGTCAGGTCTGCAAAGACCAGCTTCAGCTGTAATAGATTCAGTACTTCGAAGGCATTACCACAGCTCAAGAGGAAGGAACCCGCTAATGAGGAGAAACTGCAGCAAGAGGAATAGGATGAAAGAATAACACATATTTTTATTCCTACAGGAAATAATTGCCTAGAAATCACATAAACTTTCCCAAGTTGAAAAAGAATACTGCACTTTAAATTCCCTCTAAAAGCACATGATCTAGTGACCACGTTTTAACCCTGAGTTGAGTTGTTTGACATAGCAAATACAATAACAACCAAAGTCAATATAATATACTCTTTCCGTTGTGCATTTCCTTTCATCAGTGGGTTTCAAAGGGTTGATGTCAGTATGGGCCTGAAATACCCCAGCCCAAAGCATTTAAGTTATGGGGACATGAAGAATTTCTTCTCCCATGTTAAATTTTTTATGGGAACAGCGTGATATAGTATAAAGAGTATTAATATAAAACATCAAGAATTCTACTACTAACCTGGCCAGGTATTGAGACTTTGGGCAAGTCACTCTACCTCTCTGGGTCACAACATCTCCCTATAAGACAAGAGGAGATTAGAGGAGATCAGCGATTTCCAAATCGAGGTGGATAACAGAATCACGTGGTGGGCTTTCAGAAACACAGATTCCTGGGCTCTACTCATAGAATATCTTGAGATGGAGCCAAAATCAGGCCCTTAACAAAGAATCACAACATCTCAGTGGCATACATCAACAAATATTTAAGTCACAAGTCTGTGGACTGGTTGGACATCAGCTGATCTCAGCTGGGCTCAGCTGGAGGGCTCTGCTGATCCTGGCTGGCCCAGTCACATCTGGAGGGGCAGCTGGGGCTTGAAATTTGAGAGCTGGGATCCAAGGGGGTAGCCCAGCTCTGATGTGTATCTTATCTTACTCCAGGGACCAGCATGCTATATTGGGCATGTTTTCTCACAGCAATAGCAGAGGTGCACAGGAGCCAGCCTAACTTCACAAGAGCATTTCTAGCCTCTACTACATCATGTCTGTTTAATACCCAGTTGAGCGAAGCCAAGCCTTGGCTAACATCAGAGGGGAAAAGTATGTTCTTCCCATGGAAATTAGGAGGACAGAGTGAATAGTTTTCAAGAATAATCCAATCTGCTACAGGATGCTAAAAAACTGTATATGTTTTTTTTTTTTTTTTTTTTTTTTGGGAGTCCCCTGCATCCGCAGGCGGACCCTCAAACACTGCGCCACCAGGGAAGCCCTGTATATGTTTTTTAATCCTGGATACACAGTCTGGAATAAATGATCTGTAAGGTATTTTCTGGTCTGTCATCCTAAAAGATGCTATAAATTGATGAAGAGAAACTGAAATTGGGTTGAAGAAAAGGCAATCTGGTAATCTGGGCAGGGGAGATAAATGAATTCTTATCACCATCCAGCAAAAGCCATCACTGAGGGAAATACGGGAGACTGTCCTGCTAAGAGCATCTGTTCTCTTCCAAGGACTTCGTATGAGCTTTCTTGTTTTGTTCCAGACAAAACCCCTGCTAGTTAGGTGTTATGACCCTCATCCTTTTTCCTTCTTTTAGACAAAGAACATGGCAAAGAAAGATGAATCCTCTTGCTTAAGGCCACACAGCTCAAACATTGCAGCGCGAGGCTTCTATCCCCATTTGGCTCCAGAGTCCCTGCTCCTGTCACTGCACGTCCACTGCCTTAACATGGGTTCCTACAAGGACCTGCCCAGAGTCGGAGACCCTAAAAACTTCCTGAGAACCCTAAAATCTCCATGCCTCATACAGAAGGTTTTGCATCTCTGGTGGCATTTATTCAATTTTATAACATGGTCACTTACTAGTTGACAGTGCCTGGGCAGGTTACTTAAAACTGGGCAAGTGCCGCAGTTTTCTCTTCTATAAACCAGGTATAATAGAACCTGCCTCATAGGGTCTCTGTAATGAGTAAATGAGTCGATAACTGTGATACTATGTATTATGTATATATACAAAATCTGGCACATGGTAAGTGCTAATTAGGTGCTTGTTAAACAAATAATGCTCTCATTTGTACACCTATCTTGTGTATAGGATATGGAGCGGTGATTCTCAAAATATGTTCCATAGAACATACTCCACACCAAGTGAATTAGAAACTCTGGAGATGGATTCTAGTGATCTGAGTTTTACCAAGTCCTCCAGGTGATTCAGATGCATGCTAAAGTATGTTAAGAATCTTTCTGTCTTCTGGCGCTTATTCGAGAGTTCAATAAATAAATATCGAAGTAATTAATGGTATTTGACACTTATTGAGCCCTCCAATGCATCAGGTACTACACTAGACACTTTTAATCCTCCCAAACGCCCAATGAGGTAATTGCTAGTATTATGCCCAACCTGCAGGTGAGAAGAACTGAGGCACAGGGTAACAGCGAGTAAATAGGCAGATCTGAGATTTGAACCCATTCTGTCTAATATCAGAATCCACACTTTTCAACCTCACACCACACGACTAAAGGAATGATGTTGAATAAATCAGGCATGGACAAAGCTCTGGCTTCGGGCACCAACCTGCCCTCCATAAGCACCCACCCTCTGTAGGGATTTATGGGCAGAGAGTAGCTGCTCTTCTCTAGGATCAGAAACAACTGCAGCGTCTCCCATCTGCTGGAGCCTCAACCTCCACCTTGCTGGATGCTAGACCCTACCTGCCATAATCTCCCCAAATTTGCTTAACCTTCCTGCCTTGGCTGCCTTCCTAGACTCACTCTCTGTTTTTAGATGCCTGATGTTCAGGATTCTACCAGATTTGCCGTTTTCTTTGGTCTCCAACGAAACTTGAGTTTCCCACCAAGCCCCTCCCACATCTCTGACCTCTTGCTTGGCCATCCCTGGATGTGCCCAGAAAAATATACAGAAACTGTTACTGTTACCTGACTTCTCAGAAACACACACACTCCTAAACATATTAAGAGTTTTGTGAGAGACTCATAGGACTGCCTTACTTGGCAAATTTTAAAGCCACGCTATCGACTTGTGCCTGGTTCCTAAAACACCAAATGAAATATCCTGGGTTTTGGCAAAGGGACCATTTTTAAGGGCAGCTGTTGACTCTCAGAATGTGTATTTCTTTGAGGACAGTTATGTGAGATTATATAATCTTCTCCCTCCATTCACTGCCATTTCGTCTGGGCCATTTCAGCTTTCATCACAGCCATAACACATATGCTTGTGTGTGAAGTGCCCACTGCTAAATGCCCGTGCAGGGTGGAGAGCAATAAAGGAAACCTTGATCTCACCTGGCATGGAGGCCAGCAACGCTAGCCAAAGAAGGAGACAAGAGAAAGAGCCCGGCTCAAAAGGGGCACCACCCTCCCTGCCCGGGCCTCAGAAAGAGGCTTCAGACAGAGTGAGAGCGGCAGACAGAGGAGGCCTGTGCACATGTGCTGTCAAGAAGGGCTCGCAGAGTCCGAGGATGCCCCAGAGGAGAGAGCAGCTGCTTTTGTTTCCTCGGAGGCAGAGCCCAGTAGGGAGTGGGTAAGCCAGGAGCCAGGGAGACAATTACTAGAAAGGCATTCCCTGGTGTTCTAATGAGGCAATTAGAGCCACTGAGGTTTCCAATGTCAGAGCAGGACAGGGCTCTGAAGACCCCAGGCCAACACCCTGGTTTTGCAGAAGCGGTAACTGAGGCCCAGATGGGGAGAGTGACTTGCCCAGAGTCACAGAGCCAATTAGGGCTGGGAACGGAACCATAATTCTCTGCCTCTGCCAGAACCAAAACCCTACCCATCGAAGGGCCGCCTCTGAGGTCCGGTGGAGGAGAAAGCAGCTCGTGGCAGGAGAAGCATTTTCTCTCTGAGCAGCCTGGCTGTGGGACTCCTTCAGGGGGCACAGTCCAGGTTCAGGAGGAGGTCTAAGCAGTCGCTGACCAGAAGCCTGGGGTCTGGGTGGGGAGGTGCGAGGGGCTGAGGAGGGGATGGAGGCGAGGGTGACAGTGAAGTGCGCTGCGTCAGACACTCTGAGGCTATGACTTTTACCTCCCTGTGCCACGTACTGTCATCTCCCCGCCACCGCGAACAAAAATATGCTTCATCTCTGCATTTCTAAGAAGCCCATTCCCAGGGTTCTCAGGGGATCCTAGGAGGCGGAGAGTCCCAAGATGCCTGAGTTTAGAATTCTGAGGGGCCTCCCAGGCCTGGAGGCCACCAAGCCTCACAGTGTTTCCTTAGTCCTTAACAAGCCCAATAAATCTGCTCACGAAAGGCGAAGAAAGAACCTGAAGAACGTGCCCTGCCTTCGCCCCACTACCCCGCTGCTCCCTGCACATTCGTCCACCTAAATGGCCTCTTAGTGTGCCCTTCTCCCTGAACAGGCTCAGCAATTTGCATCTCTGCTGTTCTCCTTTTTAAAATGACAGAAAAACACTCAGCAGAATGGGGCCTTCCAGGGCCAGGCTTCTGCCCACAGCAACAGAGGCACAGAAGGCAACCTGACGTTTAGCCGACGTGACCTTCCCATCCGTTCACACACACCACAAAATAGACTTTAATAGATAAGGTTCGGAGAGGGGGGCATGAGGAAGGGATCGAAGGAGAAAAGGCATCGTGACCTTTTTATCATGTACAACTTAGTCAACATTATCGTACGTGGATTCTCGTGCGTGAGTCGCTGGAGAAGACGGGGTTCCGGACACGCTACCCCAACCGTGTGGCACCTGGCGTACTGAGTACTGTGAGGCTGAAGGGCGCTCTGAACTCCTCCCTTGGCTGAAACAGGTCATAAAACCCTCCTGTGAGAGGTGTCCTCCCCCATCCTGAGGGAAGGAACACCCTCACCTCTGAAGACAAAGGGAGGCCAAGAAGAACCTGAACTAAGAGGCCTTGCTGAACTCCCCCGCTTTAGTACCCCTAACCTCACACCCCTTACCCTGTCAGCTTCCTCTACCACTGTGCACTCTTCGTCAAGCCTGGCAGAAGAATACTCAGCTCTAACTGTTTCTTTGGGTCCTTATTTCTTTATGAAGGCTCCTGTGTCATGTAAAACAACTAAATCTGTATGCTTTTCTCCCGTTAATCTGTCTTCCTCAGTTTAATACTCAGACCCAGCCAAGAACCCTAAGAGAGATGAGAAAAACCTTTTCCTTCCCCACAGAGATCAGTGATAAGCCCTCAGCTGCGGGTTTTCTTCCCCTCTTTCTCTGGCCTTTAAAGGGGGAAGGAGGAAGATATGTGAGAACTATGTATCTAATGTACTGGTGTTCTTTATTGCAATGAATTCTTCGACACCCCAATATTCTCATGCTGTAGAGGAGCCTGTTGTGCATCAGAGAGGTTAAATATCTCACCCGAGGACACCTGAGATTCAACACCACTATGCTTTTCCATACCGCTTAGCTCTGTGGCTTTCTAAAGGTGCTATATTTAGGGAAATGGAGAAGATATTCTCACTCAAAAGCCTACATGTTCTTCCAATTAAAAAGATATGCTGAAAGGACCTCTTCTGTTTATCTTCTTTATATAATATACCCACTAGCACTTTCAGCTGTCAGTAATATTGCTTACTATCCATTCGCAGACAGAATGCAGGAATTCATCAGAAGGTAGAAACACTCCACAGCAACTACATAAGAAGCCCTACGGTGGGACTGGGCACTTCATCCGTGTTCATGAGGCACGAAGAGCAGTGGCAGGTGCATGTGGAGTGTGGCTAAAAGAAATGTGGTTCTCAACTTGGAGCTGTATGTGAAATACAGGCAGTCTGTAGGGCTGTGAGGGTATGTGATATGTTTTTTAGAATGGCCATTTTTCCCCCTAGGGTTCTAAAGCACCAGAAAATAATCTTACAGAATATAAAGCAGATAATTCAGGCTTCAGTGCGGTTCAGGTGGAATCAGACTCCGCCCCGTTTACAAACAGAGGTGAGCCCCGCTCCGCATTCTGCCAACAGCCAGGCTCTGTCATCCTTCACTGCCTTCTGAGAAGTGCATCTGCTTTGAACTTGGGAGCAGGCACTCAGGACTGAGACTAACAGCCAGAGGCTGGAGACTCGCACTGGGGAATCTCTTGGCCTGTTCTTCAAGGTCTGTGGGAGATGCTGGGAGCAAGACTGAGAGGAAGGTATGGAGATTTCCCATACACCTCCTGCTCTCAGACATGCACAGCCTCCCACATCTGCACATCAACTGTGGTAAACGTACCACTCTGGTGGAGGATGTTGATGTGGATAAAGAAGGAGGATTTCTTGATTTTTGGTCCTGTCATGTGGGAGATGGCAGTGCATGAACTGGGCCAGTGCTAAAGTCTGATGGGACTTGGCACTTCCAGATGCAAGATATTTTCTCCTCAAGCTAATGGATGTGGGATGGGGAATTAGACCTCCCACTGCCAGATCACAGGGCTGAACATCCATTCCTCAAAGAGCTCTTAGACAAGTTTTCTTCTCATATACATGACTGCCCAGAGGGTGCCCAGAGCTTACAGTCAGTAAATCTCATCCTAAAATCTTAGTCTTTGATGGAGTGAGTATAACCAGGAAAACCTATATTTCAAACCTTCCCTTGTTTTGCAAGAGGTAGGGGCTATTTAAATGAGATTTTTATAAAACTGAGCACACGAACCAAGCTGCTTTAAGCGCTGGTGTCAACAGAGGCCAGCGGGGAGAGGGCATGCTATCATTCTTATGGACTGCGGTTCCACTGTTGTACCTCAAGAAGAGACTTTGGTGAGTGTATGGAGATAGAAGCATAGGCAAAGATACTAGATTTTCATGAATTTCTAGCATAGCACTTGCCACATGTAAGTACTCAACTAATTGTAAGAATGAATGATTGGGATTCTCAGCACTGGTAGCTAGGAGATATTGTCCCAGGCAGAAACAAGTTAAGTCTGAAAATGGAGACGAAAGTGGATAGACCATTCAACTAACAGGCAGGAGAGAGATGGCCTATGTGAGGCATTCCTTTATAGGCCTCCAGAAATAACTGACATACATATAATATTAAGGGGTGGAGGGAGAGCAATATTCTATTTGGTTGGGAGAAATTAACTCAAACGTTGGAGTCTATAGCCAGGTGAAGTATACACACACATTGTTTTCAGGCTTTAAAGGGTAAGTGTCCCCCTGTTGGTGGAAATGTAAATTGGTGCATCCACTATGGAAAACAGTATGGTGGTTTCTCAAAAACTAAAAATAGAACTACCACACGACCCAGCAATTCCACTACTGGGTGTATATCTGAAAAAAACAAAAACACTAATTTGAAAAGATACACGCACCCCAATGTTCATAGCAGCATTATTTACAGTTGCCAAGATATGGAAGCAACCTAAGTGTCCATCAACAGATGAATGGATAAGGAACATGTGATATATATACACACACACATATACACACAGTGGAATACTGTTTAGCCATAAAAAACAATGAAATTTTGCCATTTGCAGCATCATGGATGAAACTGGAGGGCATTGTGCTAAGTGAAATAAGTCAAACAGAGAAACACAATTACTATATGATATCACGTATGTGGACTCTAAAAAATACAACAAACTAGTGAATATAACAAAAAAGAAGCAGACTCACAGATATAGAGAACAAACTAGTGCTTACCAGTGGGGGGCAGGGGCAATATAGGTGTCGGGGAGTGGGAGGTACAAACTATTGACTCTAAGATAGGCTCAAGGATGTATTGTACAACATGGGGAATGCAGCCAATATTTTATAAAAATTATAAATGGAGTTTAACCATTAAAAATTGTATAAAACATCTTAAAAATTAAAAAAGAAAGAGTAAGTGTTCCCAAGTCCTATCTTTCCAAGTTAAAAAAAAAAAGTACAAGCTCAACCTTGCCAAAATTATATTTTGAAACCATCTGAATTGCCAAAACCTTGCCAAAATTATGTTTTGAAACCATTTGAATTGCCATTTTCTTCAGGAATACGAAAAGCTTCAGGATATCAAATTACTGAAAACCATTAAATCATTTCAAATCATATCTAGCACCAAGTTATGAAGGACTAATTGAGCCTGAAAGTTCTAAAATGTCAAACCCGAAAGTGAAAAAATAAATAAATAATAATCATAAAAGAAAAATACTAGTAGAAAACACTAAAAGAAAAAGAAAGTAAAAAGTGATTTTCAACTACTCTATAAATTATTTTCTTTCATCTCTAGTCTGATGGGAGCTTCTTTAAAAAGCCAAGAACCAGAATATCACCCCAAGACATCTGGTCCTCTCATCCTTTCGTGAAGTGCAGATGGAGCGTCCTATGTGGTCTTGGTAAGAGAACTGGTCACGCTCATTAGCCTGGGCAGATTTAGGTTTCAAATAATAAGCTAAATTAAGAACTACCAAGAGACCAACTCTTGCAAAAGCAGCACTATAGCCTGAAGGGGGACATGCCAATTTTGGATTAATTAAAAAGGTTATTAACTTGTTCGGATGGCACGTTAATGAACAATCTGCACGGCACTCAATCAAAACCACACCTCCCAGCCTTAATTACAGGACCCTTATATTGAAAAGAATCTGGGTGAGCCCGCAAGGGATCTTGAAGTGTATCAGACTTGAATATAATACGATCATGGTCAAGCTAGGACAAATCCCATGAAGAAAGACGGTAGTTAAGCTTATAATGTAAACTCTTTCAGGAGAAAGGTGATGCTGATTCCAGCCAGCTTAGAGACACTAAGATGTTAGAATTAGAGAGATACAATAGACACTGTGCCTTTATAATACATTTTGTACCTAAGAGGTCCAAGTGCTCGGTATATTTTAACTCACATTTTCCCCAATCCTGGTGGTAAAATTAGAAGCCAGAAATGATTGTTTTTTATTTCATAAAGTGTACCTGAATTTATAGTTTGAGACACTGTAATAATATCTACCATCTACTTTAGAGTTCCAATGCCAGAAAAAGACAGTACTTCTGCCTGGATCAATGATTCTCAAAGTGTGGAACACATGGGGCCTTCTCATAACCCTCAGCCTAATCTACCATTGCAAGTCTCTACTTTAGTCTTTTGGGGTGAATTACCCATAATTCCATAGGCCTTAGATTATATGTACAACCAAGGTTGATTTTCCAGTGAATTCCTAAATCAGTTAAAAGTCACTAAAATTTGGCATTCATAAACTAAAACTAAGTAGCTCCTAAAGTTTATTGAGGAATATAATTCAATATCCATCTAAGACATCTGACTGCCATACGGTGTTTGGCAGGGATGAAAACTTCTATTGTGTATAATAACTTGCAGATTACTGGAAATCCCACAAAATTCAGAAAGTATGATTTGTTTTTATTACCTCAAGAATTTTCTCAAGCTGATTATGATTTGAATAACTGTGATTATTCCTTTTGAATTAAAAATTGCTGTTTAATTTATTTCTATCTTTATCAAGATAGGTTGTTGTGGATTGTTTGGTTAACCCTATAGTATTCTTTTGCTTTTGATGTTTATTTTTTATTTATTTATTTTTCCTTATTAGTCATCCATTTTATACACATCAGTGTTTACATCTCAATCCCAATTACCAATTCATCACACCCCCACCCCCACCCCCCGCCACTTTCCCCCCTTGGTGTCCATACGTATTTCATCTACTTCTGTGTCTCAATTTCTGCTCGGCAAACTGGTTCATCTGTACCATTTTCTAGGTTCCACATATATGTGTTAATATACGATATTTGTTTTTCTCTTTCTGACTTACTTCACTCTGTATGACAGTCTCTAGATACATCCACGTCTCTACAAATGACCCAGTTTCATTCCTTTTTATGGCTGAGTAATATTCCATTGTATATATGTACCCCTTCTTCTTTATCCATTCGTCTGTCAGTGGGCATTTAGGTTGCTTCCATGACCTGGCTACTGTAAATAGTGATGCAATGAACATTGAGGTGCATGTGTCTTTTTGAATAATGGTTTTCTCTGGGTATATGCCCAGTACTGAGATACCTGGGTCATATAGTAATTCTATTTTTAGTTCTTTAAGGAACCTCCATACTGTACTCCATAGTGGCTGTATCAATTTACATTCCCACCAACAGTCAAGAGGGTTCCCTTTTCTCCACACCCTCTCCAGCATTTGTTGTTTGTGGACTTTCTGATGATGCCCATTCTAACTGGTGTGGGGTGATACCTCACTGTAGATTTGATTTGCATTTCTCTAATAATTAGTGATGCTGAGCAGCTTTTCATGTGCTTCTTGGCCATCTGTATGTCTTCTTTGGAGAAATGTCTATTTAGGTCTTCTGCCCATTTTTGGATTCGGTTGTTTGTTTTTCTAATATTGAGCTGCAAGAGCTGTTTATATATTTTGGACATTAATCCTTTGTCCGATGATTCATTTGTAAATATTTTCTCCCATTCTGAGGGTTGTCTTTTGGTCTTGTTTATGGTTTCTTTTGCTGTGCAAAAGCTTTTAAGTTTCATTAGGTCCCATTTGTTTACTTTTGTTTTTATTTCCATTAGTCTAGGAGGTGGTTCAAAAAAGATCTTGCTGTGATTTCTGTCAAAGAGTGTTCTTCCTATGTCTTCCTCAAAGTTTTATAGTGCCCAGTCTCACATTTAGGTCTCGAATCTATTTTGAGTTTATTTTTGTGTATGGTGTTTGGGAGTGTTCTAATTTCATTCTTTTACAGGTAGCTGTCCAGTTTTCCCAGCACCACTTATTAAAGACACTGTCTTTTCTCCATTGCATATCCTTGCCTCGTTTGGCATAGATTAGTTAATCATAGGAGCGTGGGTTTATCTCTGGGCTGTCTATCCTGTTCCATCGATCTATATTTCTGTTTTTGTGCCAGTATCATATTGTCTTGATTACTGTAGCTCTGTAGTATAGTCTGATTCCTCCAGCTCCGTTTTTCTTTCCCAAGATTGCTTTGGCTATTCGGAGTCTTTTGTGTCTCCATACAAATTTTAAGACTTTTTGTCTAGCTCTGTAAAAAATGCCATTGGTAATCTGACAGGGATTGCATTGAATCTGTAGATTGCTTTCGGTAGTATAGTCATTTTCACAATGTTGATTCTTCCACTTTAAGAACGTGGTATATCTCTCCATCTGTTGGTATCATCTTCCATTTCTTCCATCAGTGTTTTATAGTTTTCTGCATACAGGTCTTCTGTCTCCTTAGGTAGGGTAGGTGTATTCCTAGGTATTTTATTCTTTTTGTTGCAGTGGTAAATGGAAGTGTTTCTTTAATTTCTCTTTCAGATTTTTCTCATCAGTATATAGGAATGCAAGAGATTTCTGTGCATTAATTTTGTACCCTACAACTTTACCAGATTTATTGATTAGCTCTAGTAGTTTTCTGGTGGCATCTTTAGGATTCTCTATGTATAGTATCATGTCATCTGCAAACAGTGACAGTTTTACTTCTTCTTTTCCAAATTGTATTACTTTTATTTCTTTTTCTTCTCTGATTGCCGTGGCTAGGACTTCCAAAACTATGTTGAATAATAGTGGTGAGAGTGGACATCCTTGTCTTGTTCCTGATCTTACAGGAAATGGTTTCAGTTTTTCACCATTGAGAATGGTGTTTGCTGTGGGTTTGCTGTATATGGCCTTTATTATGTCGAAGTAGGTTCCCTCTATGCCCACTTTCTGGAGGGTTTTTATCATAAATGGGTGTTGAATGTTGTCAAAAGCTTTTTCTGCATCTATTGAGATGATCATATAGTTTTTATTCTTCAATTTGTTAATATGGTGTATCACATTGATTGATTTGCGTATACTGAAGAATCCTTGCATCTCTGGGATAAATCCCAGTTGATCATGGTGTATGATCCTTTTAATATGTTGTTGGATTCTGTTTGCTTGTATTTTGTTGAGGATTTTTGCATCTATATTCATCAGTGATATTGGTCTGTAGTTTTCTTTTTTTGTAGTAACTTTGGTTTTGGTTTCATGGTGATGGTGGCCCCACAGAGTGAGTTTGGGAGTTTTCCTTGCTCTGCAATTTTTTGGAAGAGTTTGAGAAGGATGTGTGTTAGCTCTTCTCTAAATGTTTGATAGAATTCACCTGTGAAGCCATCTGGTCCTGGACTTTTGTTTGTTGGAAGATTTTTAATCACAGTTTCAATTTCATTACTTGTGATTGGTCTGTTCATATTTTCTATTTCTTCCTGGTTCAGTCTTTGAAGGTTATACCTTTCTAAGAATTTGTCATTTCTTCCAGGTTGTCCATTTTATTGGCATACAGTTGCTTGTAGTAGTATTTTAGGATGCTTTGTATTTCTGTGATGTCTCTTGTAAGTTCTCCTTTTTCATTTCTAATTTTATTGATTTGAGTCCTCTCCCTCTTTTTCTTGATGAGTCTGGCTAATGGTTTATCAATTTTGTTTATCTTCTCAAAGAACTAGCTTGTAGTTTTATAGATCTTTTCTATTATTTTCTTTGTTTCTGTTTCATTTATTCCTGCTCTGATCTTTATTTCTTTCCTTCTGCTAATTTTGGGTTTTGTTCTTCTTTCTCTAGTTCCTTTAGGTGTAAGTTTAGATTGTTTATTTGAGATTTTTCTTGTTTCTTGAGTTAGGCTTGTGTAGCTATAAACTTCCCTCTTAGAACTGCTTTTTCTGCATCCCATAGGTTTTGGATCGTCGTGTTTTCATTGTCATTTGTCTCTAAGTATGTTTTATTTCCTCTTTGATTTCTTCAGTGATCTCTTGGTTAATTTCTCTTTTATAGCTGTTAGCAGTTGCTTTATGTATTGAGGTGCTCCTATATTGGGTGCATATATATTTATAATTGTTATGTCTTCTTCTTGGATTGATCCCTTGATCATTATATAGTGTCCTTCCTTGTCTCTTGTAACATTCTTTATTTTAAAGTCTATTTTATGTGATATGAGTATTGCTACTCCAGCTTTCTTTTGATTTTCATTTGCATGGAATATCTTTTTCCATCCCCTCACTTCCAGTCTGTATGTGTCCCTAGGTCTGAAGTGGGTCCCTTGTAGACAGCATATATATGGGTCTTGTTTTCGTATCCATTCAGCAAGCCTGTGTCTTTTGGTTGGAGCATTTAATCCATTCATGTTTAAGGTAATTAACAATATGTATGTTCCTATGAACATTTTCTTAACTGTTTTAGGTTTGTTTTTGTAGTTCCTTTTGTCTCTTGGGTTTCCCACTTAGAGAAGTTCCTTTAGCATTTGTTGTAGAGCTGGTTTGGTGGTGCTGAATTTTCTTTGCTTTTGCTTGTCTGTAAAGCTTTTGATTTCTCCATCGAATCTGAATGAGATCCTTGCCAGGTATAGTAATCTTGGTTGTAGGTTCTTCCCTTTCATCACTTTAAGTATATCATGCCATTCCTTTCTGGCTTGTAGAGTTTCTGCTGATAAATTAGTTGTTAACCTTACGGTAGTTCCCTTGTATGTTATTTGTCATTTTTCCCTTGCTGCTCTCAATAATTTTTCTTTGTCTTTAATTTTTGTCAATTTGATTACTATGTGTCTCAGCGTGTTTCTCCTTGGCTTTATCCTGTATGGGACTCTCTGCTCTTCTTGGACTTGGGTGGTTATTTCCTTTCCCATGGTAGGGAAGTTTTTGACTATACCCTCTCCAAATATTTTCTCGGGTACTTTCTCTTTCTCTTCTCCTTCTGCGACCCCTATAATGTGAATGTTCTTGCATTTAATGTTGTCCCAGAGGTCTCTTAGGCTGTCTTCATTTCTTTTCATTCTTTTTTCTTTATTTTGTTCTGCAGCAGTGAATTCCACCATTCTGTCTTTCAGGTCACTTATCCGTTCTTCTGCCTCAGTTATTCTGCTATCTATTACTTCTAGTGTATTTTTCATTTCAGTTATTGTATTGTTCATCTCTGTTTGTTTGTTCTTTAATTCTTCTAGATCTTTATTAAACATTTCTTGCATCTTCTCATTCTTTGCCTCCATTTTTTTCTGAGGTCCTGGATCATCTTCACTATCATTATTCTTTTTTTTTTTTTTTTACCCTTCTACCGTCTCATTGCGGCTTCTCCTTTCTCTTTGCATGTGGGGTATCTTTTTTTGGTGAGTTCCAGTGTCTTCCTGTCGATGATTGTTCAGCAGTTAGTTGTGATTCCAGTGTTCTTGAAAGAGGGAGTGAGAGCATGTCCTTCTCCTCTGCCATCTTGAACCAGTCTAACCATATATATTATTCTTATGCACTGTCATGCTCTTATTATGGTTTTTCTCATTAGAAAGTAGAAATGAGCGGAGTTTCTTGTACTATGGACTGTGGGTTTCTTGTACTGTCTTGTGGGGTACAGTAAAATGCAATGGAAAGCCATTAATCTAGAAAAACAATAGGGGGAAGCAGTTGAATTATAGTTTCAGACATACTTTGACTATTTCTTAGAGCTAACAAATGAAGAAAAAATTGAGGTAAGTCAGAAACCAATAGTTTTTACACTGTTCTAAAATTTTGCCTTTAAAACAAATGAACTGATTAAATAAATAAACATTCATTAAGCATTTATTTTGGACTGGTACTGTGCTGTGGGCTTTTTCCATTAATTCCCTCAAATGAGAGTTACCAGATTCAGCAAATAACCAGTTAAATATGAATTTCACCTAGACAACAAGTAATTTTTTTAGTGTAAATTTGTCCCATCCAATATTTGGTACATACTTACACTAAAAAATTATTTGTTTATTTGAAATTCAAATTTAATTGGGTGTTCTATATTTTATCTAGCCACCTCACCCCCAGCAATCTTGTATTTTTATTAAGAGCCAAAAAGTTTAGTAAAACAGGGTTTGTCTTAAGTGCTGAGTCACATTGATTGGTATTGCCTGTCTGGAATGATCTGAGACTGTTAAGTCTTGGTTCAGTCAGAGAAAAAAAGTCATGATCAATTGGTGATGTCTGCCATGGATAAGTAACAAGGATTTACTGATACAGATAATAAATTTTTGCTATCTCTTTCTTAGGGGCTAAAATAGAACCTCTATCTTGCAAAGTCCTGCTAGAAGGTATACATTGATTGCGCCACTCCCTAGTGTGAAATCTTAAAATCCTTTAATGTCTTCCACTGCTCTTTGGATAAAGACCAAATTGAGTTCTTAACATGGTTTGTAAGGTGCTAGATCCTGCCAACTTCCTAGCATAGCCTTTTGCCATGTTCCCCCTCACTTTCTGTGTTCCAGCCTTCCTGGCTTTGGTCAGGTTCTTTAAGTAGGTTTTTACCTCTGCCTGGAAACCCCTTGCTCCTTTTCTTTACCCAAATGACTTTTGCCCATTCTTTAGATCCCAACTCAAACATCTGTCCTCAGGTAAACTTCCTAACATCCCGTAGAAGGTCAAGAACCAATTTAATGGACTGCCAGGGTCCCATGATCCAGGGACAACTTCCCTGGGAGAACAAACGGCACGCATCAGCCTGTTGCAACGTCACACGCCGGCCTCTGCCACTGCAGGCTCACCCCACATTCTGTACCCTGCCCTCCCCCCAGCCTGAGTGAACCACAGCCCCCTAGTCAGCTGCTCCTTTAACCCCATCCTGTCTGGGCAGGAACAGACACCCTCAGGTGACCTACACGCAGAGGTGGGCAAAATCCAAAGCTGAACCCCAGGAGCTGTACAAAGAAAGAAGAGAAAGGAAAATTTCTCCCAGCAGCCTCAGGAACAGTGGATTAAATCTCCACAATCAACTTGATGTACTCTGCATCTGTGGAATACCTGAATAGACAACGAATCATTCCAAAATTGAGGCAGTGGACTTTGGGAGCAACTATAGACTTGGAGTTTGCTTTCTGCATCTAATTTGTTTCTGGTTTTATGTTTATTGTAGCTTAGTATTTAGAGTTTATTATCACTGGTAGATTTGTTTATCGATTTGGTTGCTCCCTTCCATTTTGCTTTTTTATATAGAGATGTATATATTTTTTTTCCTTTTTCTCTTTTTGTGAGTGTGTATGTGTATGCTTCTTTGTGTGATTTTGTCTGTATAGCTTTGCTTTTACCATTTGCCCTAGGATTCTGTCTGTCCTTTTTTTTTTTAAATATAGTTTTTAGCGCTTGTTATCATTAGTGGATTTGTTTTTTGTTTGGTTGCTCTCTTCTTTCTTTCTTTTTTCTTCTATTGCTTTTTAATTTTTTTGTTTTTTATAAATTTTTAAATTTTTTATTTTAATAACTTTATTTATTTTCTATATTTCCTTCTTTTTTTCTCCCTTTTCTTCTGAGCCGTGTGGCTGCCAGGGTCTTGGTACTCCGGCCGGATGTCAGGCCTGTGCTTCTGAGTGGGAGAGCCGAGTTCTGGACATTGCTCCACCAGAAACTTCCCAGCTCCACATATCAAACAGTGAAGGCTCTCCCAGAGATCTCCATCTCAATGCTAAGACCCAGCTCCACTCAACAACCAGCAAGCTCCAGTGCTGGACACCCCATGCCAAACAACTAGCAACACAGAAACACAACCCCACCCATGAGCAGAGAGGCTGCCTAAAATCATAATAAGGTCACAGACACCCCAAAACACACCAGTGAACATGGTCCTGCCCACCAGAAAGACCAGATACAGCCTCATCCACCAGAACACAGGCACCAGTCCACTCCACCAGGAAGCCTACACAAACCACTGAACCAACATTACCCACTGGGGGCAGACCCCCAAAACAATGGGAATGATGAACATGCAGCCTGTGAAACGGAGACCCCAAACACAGTAAGTTAAGCAAAATGAGTAGACAGAGAAATACACAGCAGATGAAGGAGCAAGGTAAAATCCCACCAGACCAAACAAATGAAGTGGAAATAGGCAGTCTATCTGAAAAAGAATTCAGAGTAATGATGGTAAAGATGATGCAAAATCTTGGAAATAGACTGGAAAAAATACAAGAAACATTTAACAAGGACCTAGAAGAACTAGAGAATAAACAAACAATGATGAACAACAGAATAAATGAAATTAAAAATTCTCTAGAAGGAATGAAGAGGAGAATAACTGAGGCAGAAGAATGGATACATGACCTGGAAGATAAAATGGGAGAAATAACTATGGCAGAGCAGAATAAAAAGGAATGAAAAGAACTGAGGACAGTCTTAGAGACCTCTGGGACATTAAACACATAAATATTCAAATTATACGGGTCCCAGAAGAAGAAGATAAAAAGAAAGGGACTGAGAAAATACCTGAAGAGATTATAGTTGAAAACTTCACTAATACGGTAAAGAAAATAGTCAATCAAGTCCAGGAAGTGCAGAGTGTCCCATACAGGCTAAATCCAAGGAGAAACACACCAAGACACATATTAATCAAACTATCAAAAATTAAGTACAAAGAAAAAATATCAAAAGCAGCAAGGGGAAAAACAACAAATAACATACAAGGGAATCCCCATAAGGTTAACAGCCAATCATTCAGCAGAAACCCTGCAAGCCAGAAGGGAGTGGCATGATATATTTAAAGTCATGAAAGGGAAGAACCTACAACCAAGATTACTCTACCTGGCCAGGATCTCATTCAGATTCGACAGAGAAATCAAAAGCTTTACAGACAAGCAAAAGCTAAGAAAATTCAGCACTACCAAACCAGCTCTACAACAAATGCTAAAGGAACTTCTCTAAGTGGGAAACACAGGAGGAAAAAAAGGACCTGCAAAACCAAGCCCACAACAAATAAGAAAATGGTAATAGGAACACAAATATTGAAAACTACCTTAAATGTGAATGGATTAAATGTTCCAACCAAAAGACACAGGCTCACTGAAAGGATAGAAAAACAAGACCCATATATATGCTGTCTACAAGGCATCCACTTCAGACCTAGAGATGCATACAGACTGAAAGTAAGGGGATAGAGAAAGATATTAGTCATATCAGATAAAATAGACTTTAAAATAAAGAATGTTACAAGAGACAAGGAAGGACAATACATAATGATCAAGGGATCAAACCAACAAGAAGATATAACAATTATAAATATATATGGACCCAAAGAGGAGCACCTCAGTACATAAGGCAACTGCTAACAGCTCTAAAAGAGGAAATCGACAGTAACACAATAATAGTGGGGGACTTCAACACCTCACTTACACCAATGGACAGATCATCCAGACAGAAAAGTAATAAAGAAACACAAGCTTTAAATAACACAATAAAGCAGAGAGATTCACTTGATATTTATAGGACATTCCATCCAAAACCAGCAGATTACACATTCTTCTCAAGTGCACATGAAACATTCTCCAGGATACATCACACCTTGGGTCACAAATCAAGCCTCAGTAAATTTAAGAAAATTGAAATCATACCAAGCATCTTTTCCGACCACCATGCTATGAGATTAGAAATCAGTTACATGGAAAAAAACATTAAAAAAACACAAACACATGGAGGCTAAACAATACATTACTAAATAATCAAGAGATCACTGAAGAAATCAAAGAGGAAATAAAAAAATACATAGAGACAAATTACAATGAACACACGATGATCCAAAACCTGTGGGATGGGGCTTCCCTGGTGGCGCAGTGCTTGGGAGTCTGTCTGCCAATGCAGGGGACATGGGTTCAAGCCCTGGTACAGTAAGATCCCACATGCCACGGAGCAACTGGGTCCGTGTGCCACAACTACTGAGACTGCACTCCAGAGCCCATGAGCCACAACTCCTGAGCCCGCAAACTGAAACTGCTGAAGCCCACACGCCTGGAGCCTGTGCTCTGCAACATGAGAAGCCACCACAATAAGAAGCCTGCGCACTGCAATGAAGAACAGCCCCCACTCACCGCAACTACAGAAAGCCTACGTGCAGCAATGGAGACTGAACGCAGCCAAAAATAAATAAAATTAAAAAGAAAGAAAGAAAGAAAAGCTTTCAAAACCTATGGGATGCAGCAAAAGCAGTTCTAAGAGGGAAGTTTATAGCTGTACAAGCCGACCTCAAGAAACAAGAAAAATCTCAAATAAACAATCTAACCTTACACCTAAAGGAACTAGAGAAAGAAGAACAAACAAAACCCAAGGTTAGCAGAAGGAAAGAAATAACAAAGATCAGAGCAGAAATAAATGAAATAGAAACAAAGAAGAAATAGCAAAGATCAAAAAAACTAAAAGCTGGTTCTTTGAGAAGATAAACAAAATTGATAAACCTTTAGCCAGACTCATCAAGAAAAAGAGGGAGAGGACTCAAGTCAATAAAATTAGAAATGAAAAAGAAGTTACAACAGACACCGCAGAAATACAAAGCATCCTAAGAGACTACTACAAGCAACTCTATACCAATAAAATGGATAACCTGAAAGAAATGGACAAATTCTTAGAAAGGTATAACCTTCCAAGACTGAACCAGGAATAGAAAATATGAACAGACCAATCACAAGTAATGAAATTAAAACTGTGATTAAAAATCTTCCAACAAACAAAAGTCCAGGACCAGATGGCTTCACAGGTGAATTCTATCAAATATTTAGAGAAGAGCTAACACACATCCTTCTGAAACTCTTCCAAAAAATTGTAGAGGAAAGAACACTTCCAAACTCATTCTATGAGGCCAGCATCACACTGATACGAAAACCAGACAAAAATACTACAAAAAAAGAAAATTACAGACCAATCACTGATGAATATAGATGCAAAAATCCTCAACAAAATACTAGCAAACAGAATGCAACAATATATTAAAAGGATCATACACCATGATCAAGTGGGATTTATCCCAAGGACGTAAGGATTCTTCAATATACACAAATCAATCAATGTGATAGACCATATGAAGAAATTGAAGAATAAACACCATATGATCATCTCAATAGATGCAGAAAAAGCTTTTGACAAAATTCAACACCCATTTATGAAAAAACTCTCCAGAAAGTGGGCATAGAGGGAACCTATTTCAACATAATAAAGGCCATATATGACAAACCCACAGCAAACATCATTCTCAATGGTGAAAAACTGAAAGCATTCCCTCTAGGATCAGGAACAAGACAAGGATGTCCACTCTCACCACTATTATTCAACATAGTTTTGGAAGTCCTAGCCACGACAATCAGAGAAGAAAAAGAAATAAAAGTAATACAAATTAGAAAAGAAGAAGTAAAACTGTCACTGTATGCAGATGACATGATACTATACATAGAGAATCCTAAAGATGCCACCAGAAAACTACTAGAGCTAATCAATAAATCTGGTAAAGTTTCAGGATACAAAATTAATGCACAGAAATCTCTTGCATTCCTATACACTAATGAGAAAAATCTGAAAGAGAAATTTAAAAAAACACTTCAATTTACCAGTGCAACAAAAAGAATAAAATACCTAGGAATAAACCTACCTACAGAGGTAAAAGACCTGTACTCAGAAAACTATAAGACACTGATGAAAGAAATCAAAGATGACACAAACAGATGAAGAGATATACCATGTTCTTGGGTTGGAAGAATCAATAGGGTGAAAATGTCTATACTACCCAAAGCAATCTATAGATTCAATGAAATCCCTATCAAATTACCAGTGGCATTTTTTACAGAACTAAAATCTTAAAATTTGTATGGAGACACAAAAGACTCTGAATGGCCAAAGCAGTCTTGAGGGAAAAAAACAGAGCTGGAGGAATCACACTCCCTGTCTTCAGACTATAGTACAAAGCTACAGTAATCAAGACAATATGGTACTGGCACAAAACCAGAAATATAGATCAATGAAACAGGATAGAAAGCTCAGAGATAAACCCACGCACCTATGGTCAACTAATCTATGACAAAGGAGGCAAGAATATACTTATATATGCAGAAAAGACAGTCTCTTCAATAAGTGGTGCTGGGAAAACTGGACAGCTGCATGTAAAAGAATGAAATTAGAACACTCCCAAACACTATACACAAAAATAAACTCAAAATGGATTCGAGACCTAAATGTAACACCGGACACTATAAAACTCTTAGAGGAAAACAAAGGAAGAACACTTTTTGACATAAATCACAGCAAGATCTTTTTTGATCCACCTCCTAGAGTACTGTAAGTAAAAACAAAAAATAAACAAATGGGACCTAATGAAACTTAAAAGCTTTTGCAAAGCAAGAGAAACTACAAACAAGATGAAAAGCCAACCCTCAGAATGGGAGAAAATATTTTCAAATGAATCAACAGACACAGGATTAATCTCCAAAATATATAAACAGCTCGTGTAGCTCAATATTATAAAAACAAACAACCGAATCCAAAAATGGGCAGAAGACCTAAATAGACATTTCTCCAAAGAAGATATACAGATGGCCAAGAAGCACATGAAAAGCTGCTCAACATCACTAATTACTAAAGAAATGCAAATCAAAACTACAATGAGGTATCACCTCACACCAGTTAGAATGGGCATCATCAGAAAATCTACAAACAACAAATGTTGGAGAGGGTGTGGAGAAAAGGGAACCCTCTGGCACTGTTGGTGGGAATGTAAATTGATATAGCCACTATGGAGAACAGTATAGAGGTTCCTTAAAAAACTAATAATAGGGCTTCCCTGGTGGCGCAGTGGTTGAGAGTCTGCCTGTTGATGCAGGGGACATGGGTTCGTGCCCTGGTCTGGGAAGATCCCACACGCCGCGGAGTGGCTGGGCCCGTGAGCCATGGCCACTGAGCCTGCGCGTCCGGAGCCTGTGCTCCACAATGGGAGAGGCCACGACAGTGAGAGGCCCACGTACCGCAAAAAAAAAAAAAAAAGACACATGCACCCCAATATTCATTGCAGCACTATTTACAATAGTGAGGTCATGGTAGCAACCTAAATGCCCAGTGACAGACGAATGGATAAAGAAGAAGTGGTATATATATACAATGGAATATTACTCAGCCATAAAAAGGAACAAAATTGGGTCATTTGTAGAGACTGGATGGGTCTAGAGACTGTCATGCAGAGTGAGGTAAGTCAGAAAGAGAAGAACATGTATCGTATATTGATGCACATATGTGGAACCTAGAAAAATGGTGCAGATGAACTGGTTTGCAGGACAGAAATAGAGACCCAGATGTAGAGAACAAACGTATGGACACCAAAGGGAGCAAGTGGCAGTGGGGGTGGTGATGGTGAGATGAATTGGGAGATCGGGATTGACATATATACACTAATATGTAAAAAATAGATAACTAATTAGATGCTGCTGTATAAAAAAATAAGTAAAATAAAATTTAGAAAAAAGAATCATTTAATGTAGACTCATAGAAACTATCACATTTGTGAAAATTATTTGTGTCAATATTTAATATGTTTTTCCTCCTTGACTAGACTGTAGAATTCTTGAAAGCAGCATTGGTCAGCATTTGTTTTATTCACCATTCTATCCACAGAATCCAGATTAGTGTCTGCCATATACTACCCTTCACATTATATATTTGTTGAATGAATAAATTTATTGGCTTAATGAGTTCTATATTATAAAAACTCTTAGTAGTTCATTTAAAAAACAAGCTAATTTTATTTACTTTTCTTTCTTAGGCCATAATTATAAATTCAGGTAGAATAGTAAAAATGCAATAAATAAAATAAGCATTATTTCTCCCAGTACAAATCAAAATAACTCTTTAAGTTGTACATTTGCCGAGGTACTTTTAAATGTTTCCTTAGGAAAAACACTTTGGTGAACAGTTGAATATAGTAGAAGGAGAGTTCTTCCTTTTTTTGTTATTATTTAACTACTACAATTTTTGTTGAATACATTCTAACCATCATCCTTTGATAAACATTTTATTCGGTTTACCCATCTGTAATAGTTTATGATATGTCAGCTTGGTTAGGCTACAGTTCTCAGTGATTCCACCAATCACTAATCTAGGTGGTTCTGTGAAGATATTTTGCAGATGTAATTAAATCTCTAACCAACTGACTTTAGTTAAAGTCCAAAAATATCCAGGATTTCATACTATATAATATGGGTAGAACTGTTATGTACATTTTACAATAAAATTTTTTTTTTACAATAAAATTTTTTTTAAAAATCAGGGCTGAGGCTTCTCCCAAAAGCAGAAGAAATTCTGTCTTTGGACAATAGCTTCAGCCCTTGGTTATGAATTCCAGATGGCTCATGACCTTCCCTTCCTTACAGATTTCAGACTTGCTTAGCCAGCCTCCACATTCATGTAAGCCAATTCTTTGTAATAAATCCGTTTATATGTCTATCTATCTATCTATCTATCTATCATCTATCTATCTACATCTCCTACTGGTTCTATTGATACTTCTTTGGTTGAACCCTGATATACCATACATCAGTCTACACAATCACACAAGTCTTGACAATTTTTGTGTCCAGAACATTTAAAATATAAATGGACACTGAAGTGGATAGGATAGAGCTAAAAGCATTGCTGGTTGCAGAACTTTCATAGTCCAGGTCACTCCCTAGCTCTGCCTCACCCCAAACCAAGCAAAGTTACAAGAAATCACTTACTGTAACTTTCAAGCTAAACCAATACAAACTAGTTTTTAAAATATCATAGGAATAACAATATGGAAAAATGTAGCTGCTGGTCTAGAACTCATTTCAAGAAAAGCTTTATCTTTGTTGTGAAGAGACTTTGATAAGCTACATTACAGTAAATATTAAGCCCTGAATGCAGATGGAACTTTTCTGTATGAGGGAAATGGAAAAACTCAGTTATACTGGAGGATATATTGGAGGAAGGTGAATTGCATGGGGAAAGCAACAAGAAGACTAACTGCTGCATCCTCTGTGAGCAAATCCTGTATTGATCCCTTACCCCTTTCCCTGATTCTTTAATAAAGTTACTAAACTCAAGTTCAAGTGAAGTTTTTAAAAAGCCAAGAAGGGAGCTGGGCTTCATGCAGACTGATGTGGCAACATGGTGGCTCAGCAGAGGGAAGGGGAGGGGAGGTGAGGGCAGGTGAGAGAGAGAGAGAGAAAGAGAGAGCAGGGAGAGAGGGAGAGAATGAAGGAGGAAGTAAGCTTACTCCCTTGAACTCCCAAGCCCGCCCCCACCACTACCAGCATCATCACCCCCAGCCACATGGGGAGGGCTATCAGTGCTCGCTGGGCCACAGAACTGTGGTTCTTGGGAAGTTATCCAGCTCTCCTAGGCGGGAGTGAGAAGGGCATTGGTTAATATCTAGTTACCCAAGCATGATATCATGTCTATAATACTTAGGCATTTCCAGGAAGCTGAAAGTTTTACCTAATTGGCCTAGTGTTAAATTGTTAATAGGTCATTGTACATTCCCCAAGGCAGCAGCCAAATATCAAATTGCCTAATTAGCTATAAAATATTTCAAATATTGTTAAAATTCATAGCAGGTTCAGATTCAACAACTTCTGTCTTGATATGCTTAAAAAGATAAATATTTACAAGCCACTAAGTATATTGAAAATTTCCTACTTTGGTGTGAACCCTTCGAAACTCTTGCCTGTTAACGTTTTCTGGTAAGTGTTTAACAAAAGAAGCAAGAAAAGGGTCTCCTCTCTTCTAATATTTATGACTATACTCACTGGAATTTCCCAAATGAGTTTTCACGTACCTGGTTCCCTTCCTGGCATTGTATATGGTGGCTTGGAGACAAGGTACAGACTGGCCAGAAATACGTTGCTATCTGAGATTCCTGGCAGTGTTTTTTTCTGTGCTTGTTCAGTCCAATTCAACTAATTTATGGTTCAGACTCTGTGTTATGTGATAGCAACAGAGATGATTAATATATAGCTCCAGTGCTCTGTGAGTTCAACATCTAAATAATTAAATGCCATTCACATGATAGGAGTACAATAGAGGCAGAGAATAATGGAGAGAGCGGTTGGCTCTTTCTGGGGTTGATGGGAGGTCAGGGAAGGTTTCACAGAGGTAGCCTCATGTGATGACATAATTTGAACTCAATAAATTAGAAATTTAAAAGTTAAGATGCATTTTAAACAGTATTAAAAAGCTAGGGATGAGTTGTACAAGGAAACCTTAAACTGGAGAATATTAATGGGCAACTAACTGCTACTTAACTCAATAACATTCATGAGGAATTGGGAAAGGAAAGGGCAGCTCAAATAAACAAAAAATGGATTAAGTACCTTAGTGCTTTTGGTGGTTGATAATTAAAGAACTGCTATCGCGACAAGACATAGCACTGCAGACTCAACCTTAGGTACTAGGGGCAGTTAGATGCCTTGAAAGTCAGCATTTTAAACATGAGTAAGGATCTAGTATGCGTGCTTGAGACAGCTGCATTTCTTTGTTGCTCTAGTTGTGTTGTATCTAGTTCTAGTACCTTTGTTCCCAGCTGCATTGCTACCATCTTACACATAGCAGGTGGACAATAAATAATATGAGTAAGAGCCATCATTTTTTACTGAGTTCAGCTTCTTATGTGTCAGGACTGCTCTCTCTTGGTATTAACAAATCTGAACGAGGAGTCACATAGAGAACTTATATCCCCAGAACTTATATTCAACATGCAAGTATACACTCTCCATGGGCAACTTCATTTGGTGTCATGGTTTTAGCTTCAAAGTAGTTAAAATAATCTTCAAATGCTTATGTCCTAAACTCTGTTTTTCAAAGATTTATGAGTTTAAAGGTATACTTGCTCTTCCTATAAAAACTCTAAGAAACAAAGTTCATGGAGTAGAAAAATATAAATTAATGGAAAGAAAAAAAACAGAAAAAGATGGAGGGAGCTGGAAGGTTAAGTAACTTATCCAAACACCCACAACAGGAGAGCTATCCAGGCAGCACTTAAACCCATGGCTGCCTGTTGAATGAGGGTAGTGGTAAAAAGCAAAGAATTTTTGAAAATCAGGCAACTCAACATCCCAGGAAGGTAGCAACATTAGGGTGAATCACTTCACTTCCTATGCCTTTCTCAAAACACTTATAAGAAACATCAAGCAAAGAGTTACTTTTGCCTCTTTCTTTCTTTCTTCATTTTTTTCTTGCCCAATTTCTGGATAGGTACTTTTGGGAAAGAAATAGCTTTAAAATGAAGCTATATAACTACCTTAAATGTAAATGCATTAAATGCTCCAACCAAAAGACATACACTGGCTGAATGGATACAAAAACAACACCCGTATATATGCTGTCTACAGCAGACCCACTTCAGACCTAGGGACACATACAGACTGAAAGTGAGGGGATGGAAGAAGATATTCCATGCAAATGGAAATCAAAAGAAAGCTGGAGTAGCAGTTCTCATATCAGACAAAATAGACTTTAAAATAAAGTCTATTACAAGAGACAGAGAAGGACATTACATAATGATCAAGGGATCAATCCAAAAAGAAGATATAACAATTGGAAATATTTATACACCCAACACAGGAGCACCTCAGTACATAAGACAAATGTTAACAGCCATAAAAGGGGAAATCAACAGTAACACAATCATAGTAGGGGACTTAAACACCCCACTTTAAACAATGGACAGATCATCTAAAATGAAAATAAATGAGGAAACACAGTTTTAAATGATACATTAAACAAGATGGACTTAACTGATATTTATCACACATACCATCCACAAACAACAGAATACACTTTCTTCTCAAGTGTTCATGTAACATTTCCAGGATAGATCATACCTTGGGTCACAAATCAAGCCTTGGTAAATTTAAGAAAATTGAAAATGTATCAAGTATCTTTTCTGACCACAACACTATGAGACTACACATCAGTTACAGGAAAAAAGCTGTAAAAAATACAAACACACGGAGGCAAAACTGTATACTACTAAATAACAAAGAGATCACTGAAAAAGTCAAAGAGGAAATCAAAAAATACCCAGAAACAAATGACAATGAAAACATGATGACCCAAAACCTATGGGATACAACAAAAGCAGTTCTAAGAGGGAATTTAATAGCAATACAATCCTACCTCAAGAAACAAGAAACATTTCGAATAAACGACCCAAACTTACACCTACAGCAATTAGAGAAAGAAGAACAAAAAAGCCCCAAAGTTAGCAGAAGGAAAGAAATCATAAAGATCAGATCAGAAATAAATGAAATAGAAACAAAGAAAAAAATAGCAAAGATCAATAAAACTAAAAGCTGGTTCTTTGACAAGATAAACAAAATTGATAAAACATTAGCCAGACTAATCAAGAAAAAATGGGAGAAGACTCAAATCAATAGAATTAGAAATGAAAAAGGAGAAGTAACAACTGACACTGCAGAAAAACAAAGGATCAATACAAGCAACTATATGCCAATAAAATGGAAAACTTGGAAGAAATGGATAAATTCTTAAAAAAGCACAACCTTCTGAGACTGAACCAGGAAGAAATAGAAAATATAAACTGACCAATCACAAGCACTGAAATTGAAACTGTGATTAAAAATCTTCCAACAAAAAAAGCCCAGAACCAGATGGCTTCAAAGCGAATTTTATCAAACATTTACAGAACAGCTAAGACCTATCCTTCTCAAACTCTTCCAAATTATAGCAGAGGGAGGAACACTCCCAAACTCATGCTACAAGGCCACCATCACCCTGATACTAAAACCAAAGATGTCACAAAAAAAGAAAACTACAGGACAATATACTGATGAACATAGATGCAAAAATCCTCAACAAAATACTAGCAAACAGAATCCAACAGAACATTAAAAGGATCATATAGCATGATCAAGTGGGGTTTATCCCAGGAATGCATGGATTCTTCAATATACGCAAATCTCAATGTGATAAACCATATTAACAAACTGAAGGAGAAAAACCTCTCAACAAAATTCAACACCCATTTATGATAAAAACCCTCCAGAAAGTAGGCATTCAGGGAGCTTACCTCAACATAATAAAGGCCATACATGACAAACCCACAGCCAACATCATTCTCAATGGTGAAAAACTGAAACCATTTCCTCTAAGATCAGGAACAAGACAAGGTTGTCCAATGTCACTACTATTATTCAACATAGTTTTGGAAGTTTTAGCCACAGCAATCAGAGAAGAAAAAGAAATAAAAGGAATCCAAACTGGAAAAGAAGAAGTAAAGTTGTCACTGTTTGCAGATGACATAATACTATACATACAGAATCCTAAAGATGCTACCACAAAACTACTAGAGCTAATCAATAGATTTGGTAAAGTAGCAGGATACAAAATTAATGCACAGAAATCTCTTGCATTCCTATACACTAATGATGAAAAATCTGAAAGAGAAATTAAGGAAACACTCCCATTTACCACTACAACAAAAAGAATAAAATACCTAGGAATACACCTACCTAAGGAGACAAAATACCTGTATGCAGAAAACTATAAGACACTGATGAAACAAATTAAAGATGATACAAACAGATGGAAAGATATACCATGTTCTTGGATTGGAAGAATCAACACTGTGAAAATGACTATACTACCCAAAGCAATCTACAGATTCATGCAATACCTATCGAACTACCAATGGTATTTTTCACAGAACAAGAACAAAAAATTTCTCAATTTGTATGGAAACACAAAAGACCCCGAATAGCCAAAGCAATCTGGTAAAGAAAAACAGAGCTAGAGGAATCAGGCTCCCTGACTTCAGACTATACTACAAAGCTACAATAATCAAGCCAGTATGGTACTGGCACAAAAACAGAAATACAGATCAGTGAAATCAGACAGAAAGCTCAGAGATAAACCCATGCACATATGGTCACCTTATCTTTGATAAAGTAGGCAAGAAAATACAGTGGAGGAAAGACAGACTCTTCAATAAGTGGTGCTGGGAAAACTGGACAGCTACATGGAAAAGAATGAAATTAGAACACTCCCTAACTCCATACACAAAAATAAACTCAAAATGGATTAAAGACCTAAATCTAAGGCCAGAAACTATAAAACTCTTAGCGGAAAACATAGGCAGAACACTCTATGATATAAATTACAGCAAGATCTTTTTTGACCCACCTCCTAGAGAAGTGGAAATGAAAACAAAAATAAGCAAATGGGACCTAATGAAACTTAAAAGCTTTTGCACAGCAAAGGAAACCATAAACAAGATGAAAAGACAACCTTCAGAATGGGAGAAAATATTTGCAAATGAAGCAACTGACAAAGGATTAACCTCCAAAATTTACAAGCAGCTCATGCAGCTCAATATCAAAAAAAAACAAACAACCCAATCCAAAAATGGGCAGAAGGCCTAAATTGACATTTCTCCAAACAAGATATACAGATTACCAAGAAACACATGAAAGGATGCTCAACGTCACTAATCATTAGAGAAATGCAAATCAAAACTACAATGAGGTATCCCCTCACACCAGTCAGAATGGCCATCATCAAAAAATCTACAAACAATAAATGCTGGAGAGGGTGTGGAGAAAAGGGAACCCTCTTGCACTGTTGGGAGGAAAGCAAATTGATACAGCCACTATGGAGGTTCCTTAAAAAACCAAAAATGGAACTACCGTACAACCCAGCAATCCCACTACTGGGCATATACCCTGAGAAAACTGTGATTCAATAGGAGTAATGTACCACAATGTTCATTGCAGCTCTGTTTACAATAGCCAGGACATGGAAGCAACCTAAGTGTCCACTGATAGATGAATGGATAAAGAAGATGTGGCACATATATACAATATAATATTACTCAGCCATAAAAGGAAATGAAATTGAGTTATTTGTAGTGAGGTGGATGGACCTAGAGTCTGTCACACAGAGTGAAGTCAGAAAGAGAAAAACAAATACCGTATGCTAACACACATACATGGAATCTAAAAACAAAAACAAAATGGTTCTGAAGAACCTAGATGCAGGACAGGAATAAAGACACAGACGTAGAGAATGGACTTGAGGACACCGGGAGGGGGAAGGGTAAGCTGGGACGAAGTGAGAGAGTGGCATGGACATATATACACTACCAAATATAAAATAGATAGCTAGTGGGAAGCAGCCGCATAGCACAGGGAGATCATCTCCCTGTTCTGTGACCACCTAGAGGGATGGGATAGGGAGGTTGGGAGGGAGATACAAGAGGGAGGAGATATGGAGATATATGTATATGTATAGCTGATTCACTTTGTTATAAAGCAGAAACTAACACACCATTGTAAAGCAATTATACTCCAATAAAGATGTCAAAAAAATTTCAAGAGATTAGCTCATTTATAGAATTGACATTTTCTTAAAAGACAGTATTTGGGAGTCCTCACAATTTATAGGATTCAAGCTTTTATGTACTATGCACATTTTTCCATGTCCTACAGTCTTGGAGGACACCTCTCTGGCAGTGTTACATCCACTGTGTGGTCTCTTTTCACATGTCTCCTGTGTTCACTAGACTGAAATATTTATTAATACTCATCTCTGTCTCCCAAGTTATAACTTTCCTAAATGTAGATGCCTTTTAGGACATATTTCCTCACTTTAAAAGAGGGGAGAATACTGTAATCTCATATACATTTCTGTGAGGAAAAGCTCATCATTCTAAATTAAATAACACGAAAGGAATAGAAAAGAGGTGTTATGTGGAATTGAAGAGAGATCTAAATCAAAAAAGCTTATCTTGGAGAAAACTGACACGTCAGAACTTTAAAATATCCAAACATTACACATATCTGAGCAATAAAATTCTATTCACAGAAAGGCTCTGTCTCATTGATCACAATGACTAGAAATATGAAAGAGGTAATAAGGGCATAAATTGAGTTGCAAATGAACATAGGTAACCTGAGTTGGAAGGGTAAGATACTGACATAAAATCATGTAAAAACATGTCTCTGTTTGAGTTAAGGCAGATGATCATTAAGCCTTTCAAGGGTACAAGAAGTAGATGTGAGAGGAACAAGGTACACAGTGGAATATGTTATTGGCACTTGCCTTTTTCTTGTTGACTCTCCTCTGAAAAATAAGAGGAAGAAATAAACAATTCGTTCCAAATAAAAGCATAATGTCGGCAAGGAAGGAGAACAAAAATTGGGACCCCTTTCATAATATACTCTATGGTGCAACTTGATCCATATTTGTGAAAACTGGAACCATAAGATTCCAAAGGACATCTCACCAATCAGCAACAGTGTTGCTTTACATCCCTCCACCACTTCATGCAAAAGGAACTAAATTAGGAAATGAAAGTATAAGGGGAGGTAGGGAAGGAGTTCTTTTGGGATACACAATATCAATCATTCTTCTTTCACTGGGCCATCCTTTTTCACATTAAAATGCAAATGTATACACGTGCACAAGGCAGGTACTTAAAAAGTGATGAGGAAGCATACAGAGAAGGCACACATCTGTGCAAAACTGTATCGGTAGCAGCGGTCATATGAGACTTGCTATACTCATTAAAGTGGTATATTTCTAAATTCCATCCCCCAGAAACAAGAATATAATTGAAATTGTCATGAGAAGGGAGAGTATTAAAGTCTGAATGATTATATTAGGTTTTCTTTGGAAGTTTGCAAGACAATAGTGCTTGTGTCCTTCATTCAATGTTTGCAATGTTGAGAGATGTATTTCAACTTTCTTTAAGATATATAATTCTTCTAAAAAGATTTAATGGGATTTGCAGTTTGTTGTTTTGATAATTATGTAAATAAAAATGCAAAAGAAAAAAAATGCAGTTATATAAAACATCAAAGGACGTTATGATAAGAAGAAACATGATGATCCACAGGCCAAAACATCAACTGACTCCACGGAAAATTTGTTAATACCCTGACCTTTACCCAAGCATGTTGGGCAAAACACTAGTCCTAAGGATGATGTGCATGCATGCTATACACACACACACACGCACACACACACATACACACACACGCACACACACACACACACACACAGGGTTCCATTAGGGAAGAAGTTTGGGAAACACTTTTGATTATAACTCCTCCCACATTCCTCTTGGTAGTTCATTAACGCTGAACCTTTGGAGATTTTTGAATTTTAACTCAGAATTTCCCAAACTTATTTGAGCATGGACCTTTCCACAACATACATATTCATTTTGTTTTTGTGTTTTTGTTTTTGTCAGACAACCTATTAAATATTATGGAAACCACTGGTTTGTGGAACACCTTAGAAAGTACTGTTATAACCAGCATCTGATCATGTATATGGTGTGGTCTGAAGAACATATAAAGGTCCCTCCTGACTCACTGTTATAAGGTCTAAAATATCAATAACTCTTAGAGGCTGTTGGACTTTGGAGGTCTTTATTAACAAACAAATATCCCAGGAATCAAAGCCAAGAGATAATAACTTGTTAGCACAGCCAGTGATCAATGTGAATCCTAACTAGGTCCCTAATTGCCTAGATGCTATCCAATTTCCAGTGGAGAGAAGAGGCTGGCAAGGTCAGGGGTGAACACACGCTCTGCTGCTATTAGTACATCGAGACAGTCTCTCCAAATTGTGGATTTCTTTGTCATAAATATTGCTTCAATATATTATGTCCATTACTACCAATCTAGCCCAGACTTTTGTAACCCCAAGCCTGTCTCTTCCAGGCTCTCTTAATATTAACCATCATGCACATACCCACCAAACAGATCCCCCTCAAATGCCACTTTTCTCCTCTGCTGAAGAATCCTGAACGATTCTCCACTGCCCATCAAGTTACTACTCTCACCCCAGCATTCAAAAGCAAACCTATCCGTATTCCTCTGACTTTAATTTTCATTGCTCCCCTTCCCTTCACTGTATACAGCTTCTTAAAGTTTTCTCTATGAGTTCCAGGCTCTTCCTGTTTCCCTTTATTTTCTTTTCACATTCTCCTAACATTCTTTCTCACTTCCTATCCAGACTCCACTTATCTTTCAAGTACTACTCCCCTCAAGAAGGCTTCTAGTAACTTCACCCAGCATGGCTCTCTCTCTTTCCTGTACCACAGAGTTGAGGGTGTTGTTAAATGCATTTAGCATTTGATTGTGTAATTCTATTTTGTTCTCCATTACAACTGTGTATGTTTTGTTCCCCTCTCACCACTCCTTGCTTCTAAACACAAGTCTCTTCACTGTTGTGGCCTCTCCCGATGTGGCGCGCAGGCTCTGGACGCGCAGGCTCAGCAGCCATGGCTCACGGGCCTAGCCCCTCCGTGCCATGTGGGATCTTCCCGGACCGGGGCACGAACCTGTGTCCCCTGCATCAGCAGGCGGACTCTCAACCACTGCGCCACCAGGGAAGCCCCACAAGTCTCTTCAGAGAGCAAACCTTGTCATAACCTTAATTTGTACTCCCTCCTGCATTTATCATGTACTGAAACACAAGAAACACTTCCTCAGTGATTGACTGAAATGAAAACAAAATGATAATTATAAATGGATATGATACAGTTATTAAAGCATGCTAGAGAGAAACTTCCCTTGATAATACTTAATTGGCATTAACTTTAAGATATTCTCTACTATAAGTAGCAAACTTACATGCCATTATAGACTAGTCTATAATTCATCATTTCAGACCAACTTCCCCCAAACAAACTCAAAGACCTCTTTCCTCTCAGAACGGATGGAAACAAAGAACCAAGCATGGCTCTTAGGTTTCATACCTCCAAAGTCCAGGGTTATGTGTATGTGCAGACAGACTCTAATTGCTTTGGATATGGCCTCAATCAATCCAAAACCCCTTTGCACTACTTTGACAATCTCTGCATGGCTGCCATGAACTTTCAGAGCATGCATAATGTGACAACAGAGCCCAGGTTCCTCCTAAAGCTGGTCAAAGAGGGCATGGTGAAGGTTCTCAGCAAAGGCATCCATTGTGAATTTTGAATACAGAAAACCTCACCTGAAAATATAATTCTGACTCTGAAGGCTGTTTTTCATAGCCTTCTCGATGCATTTCATCCTGCAAATACTTTGAAGTGCAGCTGCTGTTTTTAACTTTTAATTTAAAAAACAAAACATAAAAACAGTTTAGCTCTTCCCACTTTTCCCCCTATTTATTTGAGGTCAGTGTTTTTTGCACAAAATTGTGTAAGTTAATTTTGAAGATTGAATTGGAAAGACTTTTCAAAGAGAATTGTATGTAATGATGTTTTATTGTATTTTTAAAAGTCATTTAATTTGAAAGTTATTTAATTATCCCTGCTTCTTTATATTCATGCCCTTATGTAATCCCATTTTCTTGAGTGTGGGTGGGACCTATGACTTGCTTTTAACCAACAGACTATGGCACAGGGATGGGATGTCATTTCCATGTTTATGTTACATAAGATTGTAACTTCTATCTTGCTAGCTAATTCTCTTTTCACTTTTCAGCTGGCATGCTCTGATGAAGCAAGTAGCCATTTTGGAGAGGCCCACATGGCAAAGAACTGAGGGTGGCCTCCAGCGTACAGTAAGCTAGGAACTGAGGCCCTTATTCCACCGCAACAACCCCCTAGAAACAGAATTTTGCTAACAAACACATGAGCTTGTTAGCAGGTCCTTCCCCGGCTGATTCCTCAGATGAGACCCAGCCCTGACCAACACCTTGATGGCAGCCCATGAGAGACCCTGATGCAGAGAACCCAGCTAAGCTATGCCCAGATTCCTGACACACCAAAGCTGTGAAATGATCAAAGGGTATTGTTTTAAGTCACCAAGTTTGTAGTAATTTATATGCAGCAATGGATAATAAATATAGGATGTTAAAGAATATCTGTGTGATTCTTTCCATTGAAGATGTACCTGTCAAAAGAACCAAACTTGTGATTCAAATATTCATTGTGGAATCGCACATCATGGAAGCTCATACAATCATGCTGGAGAGATTAAGAATGTCTTACATAATACCTGGTAGAAGCTTGAAAGTACAGACAGCTATCATTGAGCATTCACATTATAACTTTGTTTGAAACCTGGCCCCAGTGTTCAAAAAGTAAAGTTTAGAAGAGGCTGGGAATTTGTTCACTTTAAAAGAGTCTATGTCAGTTGTCTCTGACAAAGGCCACACATTTTTAAAGGAGCTAAAGCTTCATAGTATAACACTAAGGTGAGCATTTCATGACTAAGTATATGAATTATATTTGATGTGCATTAATTGGTAAACATCTTCTAGCTAGATAGTCAATGGGAAAGAAAACTGAAGGGTTTGAAAAGCTAGGGAGTAGAGAATTGCTAATTAGAAAAAAAATTGTGGCTCTTTTTACAGGTTTACATCTCACACCACTGCATGATTGGCTCTTTGTTATAGTTTGGTTCATTATTATTTAGCAGCTGGGGGAGCCCACAGACATTTTGAATCTTTCTCCTAGGAACTTATGATTTCTTTGGTGAAACAGTAGTTCCTAGACTTTTGGATTTCAAGAACCAGGAAAAAAAAAAAGGTAGTTGGATGAATAGATGGATTGAGTATTTTGCCATAGACAGTAAGCTTCATTTTGCCAAGTTAGTACATTAAAACAACAACAACAAACGTGTTGTCACTGTCATTTCATAAGGAAAGGACAACTCAACCACAAGTAGTAAAGTCATAATCTCAAAATAAAACAGAACTTTAATTTCAATAAATCCATCTTTAAGAAAAATTCACCACATTGTCCATATTTTTCTCTTTTCCTGGTAGTTCATCACAGCATTTGTGAGCCCTGGGCTAAAGCAATATCCTAAGAGAGCAGAAGCTAAGAGACTTTTGACCTAAGACTACCTGGAACGCCTCTAAGGAGGTTCAACTCGTTTAGGAAATTCAAGGTGAGCTTCTTTTTGTAAGGTACAAGTGACAATAGCTGATGATTACGGAGAAGTTTACCAGAGGTATGTACATACCTCTGTACATATTCAGACCTTTTAAAATGTAGTGATTATCAGGCTTAAATATTTTAACAAAATTCCTCCCCGTTCCCCCATAGGACAGACATGGTTGGGCAGAAATATTACTCTGATCATTGTCTCAGTTATCTCCTCTTCTGGAAGGCCAGGTTTCTGTGACCCAGAAGTGACAACCCAGCCACCACTGCGTCCAGGCAGCAGCCATCTTGAATCAAGGTATGGAAGCACAAGGAAATAACCTCTGGAGGCTTCCAAACCCAAGCCTAAAATGTCAAGTGATGGCAAGCATCACATCCACATTTTACACCCCTCCTTAAGGAACAAAACTAAGTCCCCACAGGACCTACAAGTCCCCAGAGATCAACAGACTCTTTGGTGCACTCTGACAGGAGAAGCGCATCATGGCTGGATAGGTATCAGCCTCTGATCTCCAAATATGTCTGTCGGTGAACGTGCAAGCGGGCTGCTCAGCCACTGATGCTGACAGGACTTTGGAATATATCACAGGACTTAATTGGAAAGCGCGTGATCCTCCCACGGATTTAGTTCCTTTCTCTTTCTTTGGAGGTGACCTCTCGTGGTGCCTATTCTCTCTCTCAGACACCTTGGGGAGCCGCTGCCTTGGGGAGCCGCTGCTGAGGGAAGCACACAGGCGTCTGTTGTGGAAAAGAGCAGTACCTGAGACGGATATCAGGGCCAACATGAAGCTGATTGGCACACGTTAAAATGCAACATAATAGTGTATTCGTCGCAGTGGCCCTCTCCTGCCGTTGGCTCATGAGGAATAATGATGGCTCACTGACAGAAGCAGGGACTCGCCCGCTTCATAACATTGTCGTGCTGACGGTTTGAAGAGCCCCACCGTCACTTGCATTTGGCTGGGAACAGCAGCCATTCACTCTTTCAGGCAGGGTGCTGAAAACAGACCCACTGCCACGCACAATACTGGCCATTCTGAAAGGCTTAAGTAAAGCATTCTCTGCCATAATTTCCATTGTGGTTCTTCCCCACTGTTTATATAATACGGCCAGGAGTGGGAGCGGTGCAGACAACAAACGCGGGAGCTGAGTTTTCCAGGGAGAGGATTACCAAGCTTCCTACAGAGGCAGGCATGCCACAGCACACACAGCCTCCTGCCTTATTAAAGCAGCCCTTTCCTGGGAAAAGAACATTGCCAGGGAAATAATGCATTAATTTGGCATTTCCTTAGGTCTCACTCAGCATGCAGTGTGCTTCCCTAAGCATGAAAACAGCACATCTTCACAGAAACGTTTCTAAAATGATGTGCCTACTCATAGAAAAGATCAATTTGAATAGATTCAATCCCCAAGAGGGGAATTCAATAAGAAAAGTTTTCAACTAAAGTCAAGACAGATTGTCCAACTAGTTTTCAAGCCCAGCATAGACCATTATCCTTGTCCATATTTCAGCTTCTCAACCTTCTCTCATTCCCTCTCCCACTATGTATATACACGCACACACACACATTTATTTGTAGCTCTTGGTACACTGAGAACAAAGCTCTTGCTATGTCAGCATAAAGGCCATTGCTGTTCAAGTGAGGGAAAAAAAGTGTGCTCCAATATAGGGAACAGAAACCTAAAGTTACTGAATGCGACTTTTGCCTGAGAGACTATATTTGGGTTGTTGAAAGTTAGACTAAGAGAGATGAAATAGTATTATAAACTGGGGGTTGGGGGAGGATTGAGAAAGAAAGAGAGAGATTGGTTGAGTAAAACGCTAGGTGGTGGGTACAGTGTTGAAAACACAGATCAGAGAGGTCAAAGGCCATACTTAGTGCAGAACAGCCAAAATGGAATTAGACTTTAAAAGTACAATTAGCAGGGCTTCCCTGGTGGCGCAGTGGTTGGGAGTCCGCCTGCCGATGCAGGGGACGCGGGTTCGTGCCCTGGTCCGGGGGGATCCCACATGCCGCGGAGCAGCTGGGCCCGTGAGCCATGGCCGCTGAGCCTGTGCGTCCAGAGCCTGTGCTCCGCAGCGGGAGAGGCCACAACAGTGAGAGGCCCCCGTACCGCAAAAAAAAAAAAAAAAAAAAAGTACAATTAGCAGATAGAGGGCCAGAAGCCATGCATTGCAACAGGAAGTGATCATTCTAAATGGCTAAGGAGAGGATAGAAATCCAGAAGTCAGTGCTGCTGAGGAGGGAGGCTGGAACGCCCCGAATCAAGTACAAGAGGACAAAACACACGACCCACCAACACTAGGATTCATTGAGTGAAAAATTCAACAGCTATGTTTTTTTTCTTTTCCTTTCATTCATAGCTCAAGTGTTGTTGCAACTGAATTCCCCAGGCTGTTTCTTGCCTGGTTTTTACCACGGAGACCTAACTGCTGGAAAAGCAGAAAGCTAAAAATCCTCTAAGACCTGATTCCAATATTCTCTGCATTTTCTGAGCCAATAACTTATGATACCATAAATACAGGACTTATTATTGCCATCCTCCATCCCTTCATAAGTGCCTGAGAACAATCTGTCCCAAGTAACTTTAATACTTACAAAATCAGGAACCATGCTGGTTAAGTTAGCTCAATAGGTAAGAGCCCCATACTAAGAAGCAAAGAGTATAAAGTAGTGGTTTCCCAATGTGGCTGCCCATTAGAATCACCTGGACAGCGTGTTAAAACTCCCCATTCCAGTGATGTAGATCAAAGGACACAAATTTTCAGTTATCTTGATCTTGGTAACCATTTTACGATGTCTATGTATATCAAATCATCACATTTAAAATTTTAAATATATACAATTACATTTGTCAACTATTCCTCAATAAACTTTTAAAATAAAGTTTTAAAACAGAAAAAGAAAAAGGAAAACCAACAGCACACATGCATACAAAATACTCCATTCCAAGGCTCTATCCTAGACCAATTAAGTGAAAATTTCTGGGGTGAGACAGAAGCATTCTTTTTTTTTTTTTTTTTTTTTAAGCTTGAGAACCACTGGTATTGAGAAATCCCTGTGGCCTCAACAACTTTAATCAGCTCCACACTCCTGGATGGCAGTCTCAACCCCACCCTGTCCAAGCCCTCAAATATTGGCCAGTAAACCTTAGAAACCTCCAAAGTAAACATGGACAGCCCAGTACCAATCCTTCTCCTCACCCGGCAGAGGCACTCTTAGGTACCAACAGAGTCAAAAGCTTGATGATAAAGGCCAACAGAGGTGGTTTCAGAAAGCAAGTAGCAGATTCAAGTTTGCAAAAGAAATTTCACCCATGAAATAAATGTGAGCTTTTATGTCCTTCCACCTAACCTCTTGAATAATATATATCCTCTAAACACTATTGCAGGTATCATTTCAGGGCCAAAAGTGGGGAGGTTTCTACTCAATTCTGTGGGCTGACAAACAGTAACTGGACCACTACTAGTGCTTTTCTGACCTTCGGGATTTTTGCTGTATGTTGAACATTCTTCCTTCGTGAGAAGTAACCCACTAACATTCAAGGTTTGCTCTGATCCCACAGGCTTCTTCTTTATTCTTAGGGACTCAAATCAGAAAGCAATTCCAAAAATTCCCTGCTTGATTTTTTTTTTGTATCAATTGAAGTCAGAAAGGTTGAGGGAGCTCTTCCTTAATCCAAACACACAAAATGATACTATATATATAATGCTTTCTATATTGTCATATATTTGCTACAGCATGCACTACAAAACCCTTTTCTACAGTAAATTTTTATGCCTCCATTCTTCATGAGGATGATTTTGTTAGTCCTGACTTTAAAACTTACTTCTGAGTCAAAATCCCACCACCTCCTAAAACTCTTTAACATATTTCCCTCTACACTATTCTCCTTATTTCTTATAATTCTCCTGAATTATTCTGGCATTTGTGCTATTATATCTTTTTTTAAAAACTTGCAATGGCTCCCCAATGCCCACTGAATGAAGTTCAAGCTCCACAGGCTGCCTTTCAAAATATTCCATAATCTGATTCCAACCTTAATTCCTAGTCTTTTAGTTAACTGACCTCTTACTGTCCCTGAAACATGCCATGCATGGGCCCATCAATGCACTGTACAAGTGCAATTCCCTTCACAGTGACGGTCATCTCCCCACTTCTCTATGCTGGACTCATTGAATAAAAGGGTTATCTTGCTTGATCCCAGGTCATGAGTCCTTAACCTGAAGTCTATCCACTCGCTGGGGTCTTTAAATGGATTTATAAGGTATGCATACCTCTTGAAATCATTGTGCATGCACACAGTAGGCTGGACCTTTGGTGGCCTGTACTAAATTTTGCCTCCCAGTATTCATGTGTGTGTGTATTTTCCTCCCGTGAACTTGGGTAAGCTCTGTGATCTACTTTAATAGAATTTGGAAGAAGTGTCTCTGTGCCAGTTTTGAGATCTAGCCTTAAGATTTCAACCTTTGAGGAAAGCCAGCTGCCATGTAAAAATCCCGGCGACTCTGAGACCACCAGACTGTTGGAAGTCCAAGCAGCCACATGGAGATGCCCATGAGGAAGACATCTGAAGCCGATGGCCAAAAGCTAGCAGCTGCCACGAACTTCCAGCCGTGTGAGTGACGGCTTTTTGGAATTTCCAGCTTCCCTAGTGTCCCAGTGACACCAGATGAAGCAGAAGAATCACCTGCCAATGAACAGAATCATGAGAAATTTTTAAAAAACAAAAACTGTTGTTTGGGGGTGGTTTCTTCCACAGTAGTGGACAGTAAAACAGAAGATACGTGGATGCTCCTGAGTGCAGATTTTTCTGGGAAAAGGGTTCAGATTCTCAAAGGAATTAGTGACACAAGACAAGTTAAGTATCTTTATATGAGGAGATCCCTGTAAAGCATTTAAAATAGCACCAGCCATATGGTAAGCACTCAGTAAGCCTTTAGCTGTTATTATTATTATGTAGCCAACAGTCCACTCTAAATATTTCAAGGAAGAATCTCAGGAAGGCAAGTCATCGCTATGGTTGAGAGAGAAGCCAAAATTATAATAAAAAAGAAACAAAAACAAAAATCTGTGCATTAAATCTGATGGGTGAGTAGAAAATAGGATAAACAGCCCTGAATCAGGAAACTCAGAAATAGGGTGGGCAAAGTTTCAAAAGATCATATGGGAAAATTCAAGGTTTAGCTTGAACAGAAAGTGTGCACTAAGAATCCCCCTTTTCCCGCTCTATACAAAGTACTTAACGACATCCTGGACTGCCCTGATCAATTTGGAGTAAAGGCCCTAGGATGGAAGAATGGGTGCCGATCAGGCTGAATTTTGGTTGCAGAGGAGGTAAGTTGCAGGAGTGCATGCCCAACAGCCCCTACATTTTCAGTGAGGCAGGAACTCATTCTCTCTGAGTGACCAGGGATGGGAAGGGTACTGGGAAGACTGGTGAAGGTTCCAAATGTCCATTGTAGGAACAGGAAGAGCAGCCAGCCAGAGATGAGTGAAATGATGGCCAGGTAGCATGGAGGGCTCAACTATAGCTGCAGGGCTTAGAATGAAATGTAGATCACTGCTCATAAACAGACATCTCACCAGAATTCTTCCTTGATTTGCAAAAATGATACACAGGCAGTAATCTGTGTCTGGAGATGATGGGAGGAAGCAGGATGGCCATTTGCCAGCACTGCTGTCAGGAGGAATTAGGCACTGGGTTTGAGAGCAACCCACATGACTGTCAAAGTCCCTCCTTGCCCAAGGACTTCCTAGCATTTGTTGGCTTCTTGACCTTGGACAGATTACTTAGCCATTCTGTGTTTCAGTCTCCTCATTTGGAGACTCAGAATGACCGTTTTGAGATTATATAAAAATAATGCAGGGAAAAAAAAACAGCTGGAGGAATCAGACTCCCTTACTTCAGACTATAGTACAAAGCTACAGTAATCAAGACAATATGGTACTGGCACAAAACCAGAAATATAGATCAATGGAACAGGATAGAAAGCCCAGAGATAAACCCACGCACCTATGGTCAAATAATCTATGACAAAGGAGGCAAGGATATACAATGGAGAAAAGACAGTCTCTTCAATAAGTGGTGCTGGGAAAACTGGACAGCTACATGTAAAAGAATGGAATTAGAGCACTCCCTAACACCATACACAAAAAGAAACTCAAAATGGATTAGAGATCTAAATGTAAGACCGGACACTATAAAACTCTTAGAGGAAAACATAGGAAGAACACTCTTTGACATAAATCACAGCAAGATCTTTTTTGATCCACCTCCTAGAGTAATGGAAATAAAAACAAAAAATAAACAAATGGGACCTAATGAAACTTAAAAGCTTTTGCAAAGCAAAGGAAACTACAAAGAAGACCAAAAGACAACCCTCAGAATGGGAGAAAATATTTGCAAACGAATCAACAGACAAAGGATTAATATCCAAAATATATAAACAGCTCATACAGCTCAATATTAAAGAAACAAGCAACCCAATCCAAAAATGGGCAGAAGACCTAAATAGACATTTCTCCAAAGAAGACATACAGATGGCCAAGAAGCACATGAAAAGCTGTTCAACATCACTAATTATTAGAGAAATGCAAATCAAAACTACAATGAGAATTGACATGTATACACTAATATGTGTAAAACAGATAACTAATAAGAACCTGCTGTATAAAAAAATAAATTAAATAATTTTTTTAAAAAATCATGCATTTAAAAGACTTGTTACAATGTTAGCCATTATTATTATTATTATTCCACAAACCAAATGTAATAGTGTCTTTTCCTTTTTGAGACTCAAGTCCCATTCTTTGGAATGTCTTGTGAATTTTATACCTCTCTGTTATTATGCACACCCAAAGACTGTTCCTTTAAAATGTAAATACGCATCTCTGTGCTTACATTTTCATACAGTAGTTTCCACAGATACCACCATCAAAAGCTACTGGAATCTGTTGTCAAAAGCTCTGTCCAGCTTTACACATTCATTCTTGTACTTCTCATCCACACCAATAAAAAGCTGAATTCTAGTGTTGATTTCTCCAGTCAGTCAATGATGTTTCCCTTTCCTTTGGGGATAAAGTGATCACATACACACACACACCACACACCTTGTAGAGCTTAAATAAGAGAATTCATATAGTGGAAAAGTCAATGAATATAAAATATCACCAGGCAAGTTGTGATGGTTCATTTTATGTGTCAATGTGGCTGAACTACAGAGCCCAGCTATTTGGTAAAACAGTATTCTGGATGGTTCTGGAGGGGATTCATGGATGAGATTTACATTTGAGTTCATAGACTTTGAGTAAAGCACATTGCCCTCCCAATATGATGGGCCTCATCCAATCAACTGAAGGAATTAAAATAACAAACGACTGGGCTTCCCTGGTGGCGCAGTGGTTGAGAGTCCGCCTGCCGATGCAGGGGACACGGGTTCGTGCCCCGGTCTGGAAAGATCCCACATGCCGCGGAGCGGCTGGGCCTGTGAGCCATGGCCGCTGGGCCTGCGCGTCCGGAGCCTGTGCTCCGCAACGGGAGAGGCCACAACAGTGAGAGGCCCGCGTACCGCAAAAAATAAAATAAAATAAAATAACAAACGACTGAACTCTGAGCAAGAGGGGATTTGGCCAGCTGATGGCCTTCAGATTTCCTCTGAACATTTCCTCTGTAACATTAGCTCTTCTGCATCTCCACCCTGCCAGCCCATCCTGCAGATTTTGGACTTGATGGTCTCCATAATCACCTGAGCCAGTTCGTTAAAATAAATCTCTCCATATATATATATACACACACATCCTATTGGTTCTGTTTCTCTGGAAAACCCTGACTAGTACACTAGTTATTTCTGATGTTCTCCTGATGGGCCACTTGAGGGCCTAAGATGATTGAAGCTTATTTAATGGAGACCTAACAGGTAACAATATATAGCATACTCTTGGCCCCAAATTCTTTTTTGACTGTGAATTTATGGAAATATAGAAACATTTCCTCAGGAAAGCATCTGGAGATTAAGAAAGGCATTAAATCAAACTTGATGCCCTTTGGGTTTGTGAATTTCATTCTTCTATGGCAGCACCATTCTGCCTATCAGTTTGTGGAATGCTTTACCTCTAGAACAATAGTCTCAGGTTCCTGTAATATCTACGTTTCACTCAAGGCTTTTAGCAAAATCTGCCATCTCAGAGATAATATTCTTTCCACGTCACCCATATCTGGGGGCCTCTAGGTTCCATGCTAGCTAGCATTTCTCCTATATTTCAGGCAATACAACTCTCTGTATTATTTGTCAGAAAGACTCTGTCATACATATTCAGGAAACGTTTGACTGGGAGACAAACGCAGTGAACATTATGCTGTAAGTAGAAGTGGCTCCTATCCATTCTTTCTGTCCCATTTCAGATGATAATGACTATCTGTCTATCCTTTAAATGAGTATTTCTGGACTGCAGGCAGAAACATTTTTAAAAAATCACTAAATACCCAACTTATTATTCATCTAATTTTAATTTCCCATCTTGCTTTGGTTTAATGACAGATTTCTTTCTCACTGTATTTGTTCATTATTTTCCACTTTCTTCTGCTCTTCCGTATTTGCTGTTATTGTTCTTTGTGGGTTTCTGTTTTGTTGCTCTTACCTTCTTCCTTTTCTCAGACCTTTTTTCAGCTGAACTACAAAGAGCATTCCACTGTTTTTTAATTCAGCTTTTGCCCACTGAAGCTCTCTTCCCTAGCTGTAAAAATATCACCTCCCCAAATTTATACTTCCCCCAGTAATTTTATTCCCCATCCATTATATAATAGTTGCTTATTATGTCCTTTTTTCATAACCTTTTTCTTAGTAGTTGAGAAAATTAGGAAAAGTTAGCTAAACAATGATCATTTCTGGCTGTTCATTATCATTCCTCATATTATTAATCACAGGAGATGTGAATACCAAGTAATATGATCCATTTCTAGTTGTAGGAGCTCCAAGTCTAACTTCTCTGCCTTCAGCTTGTTCACCTGTAAAGGGAGTTTTATAACAATGATAATACGTGCCTTGGAGGACGAGGGTTAGGATTACATAAGATTAGCATATTAAAGCATGTTATAGACTATGAAAGTGTTAATACAAAGTTAGTATCTAGTCATCCAGGTGTGTATGCACCCAGAGACTTCCTGGGTGAATACAGGAAGATGAAAAATTAAATTAAAAACTCTGCAATAACAAGTAACTAAAGAAACTAAACAGCACACAATTAACAAACTTAGTCTCAATTGTGCTACACTCTTTCTGTCACCTAGAAACTAATTAGTACGACATAATCACACACTTCCTGCCCAGTAAATATACAAGTCCCAGAGGAACAAATGATTTGTATCATGAATCACTGGCCACTGCTTACTGGTAATTATCATATAAATGAGGTTCTTCAAGTTGACCTCTGATTCCCTAGTTCTTTTCTGAGACAGCAAAGATACACCAGTTATGCAAAAACTTGATAAAATTTAAATTACTTTTCTATTTTCTAGCCTCGCCTTCTGGATATTCTTGTGAAAAAAAAGACCACCACAAAAGCCCATCAAAACAGGTTCTAAAGTACTAAAATATTAGGGCACAGTGGTATGTTTCAAAATGGCTTCCACAATTAAAAAAGAAAATTCAAGAAAATTTGTAATAAAGCTCCGAGAGTCAACATTCACCTTGGCTGTATGGAAGAGACTGTCTTCAAACTTTTCTGGATGAGCCAACAAGTCAAAGTGAGAGCAAGACACCCGGCTCTGTCCCTGATTAGCTATAAGAATTTTGTCAGTCACCCGACTTATCTCACCCATGGTCTCTTCCTTTGTACAATTAAGCAACTAGGTTTTAGGGCTCCTTCCTGCCTTAACATTTCTTGATTATGCATCTTGAAGAAAGAAATATACACGTCACATACCTTAAATATCATTTAAAACAGCTGTTCTCAACATGAGCCGCACTTTGGACTCACCTTGGGAGCTTTAAAAAATACTGACGCTGGGGATCCCCCCGCAGAGAGTGGGAATTAATGGGTCTGGGTACAGCCTAGCCACAAAGGATGGCAAAAGCTCTAATGTGCAGCCAGGATCAAGAAGCACTCATTAATTACTACATCCTTTGTGGATGTGGGTAGTTTCCTTTCTTTTCTTTCCTCATCTGAAGAAGCTAAATTATCTCTCTGAGGCTGCCTTGTCATTAAAACATAGAGACCTGACCTACGCTACATGATTGCAGAAACCCTGAGTGAGGCGGCGGCAGCAGCGAAGATTCCCGGCAGGGCGCTGGCTCCCAGGATGGATACAACAAAGAGTTATTTATTTCCTTCCTCCTACTTCCAGGCCCCCAAGACCTCCAAAGACTGGACCACTCTCCACTACTTATCAAATATTGGTGTATCACTACAAGAACTCAAATAAATTTTCTGAAGTAGAATTTTCCAAACTATTCCATCAACTCAAATGAAAACATGCTGAGGGCAGAGACCCCATCACCATTATTTCCCCAATACTTAGAACAAATTTTATTCAATGGAGAGCTAAACTGGTCAGTGTTTCTATAGGCCTTTGGTCTCTGTCCCTCACGCCACCCCCAACACACACACACACACACACCCACACACACACCACATGCTTCACCATCTTTCCTTAACTCTGCTTTTCACTGATGTAAAGGATCTGAGCCTGGACCATGTCTTTTTCTTTCCCCTCATTATGGTTTCTCTACTACTTATCACTGGAGATACCACCCTATAGATAGCATCGTATAGATAATGTCATATGGAAAGTCTCAATAAAATACTGGTTGGATGCATGAATAAATGGACTCAGACTTCCTCATACATGGGTTTGGAATATGATTACAGAAATATTAAGAAATGACAGAATTAGAGAAAACATACCTAAAAACCTGACTTTGTGGGTGTGCAAAGCCACCTGAGGTGTGCTTTTGTAGCCCTAGTGACAGCCTCCATTCAGTGACAGGAGGGCCCCCCAAATCAACAAAAAGATGAAGGCGAAATTTTTTATCACACTGAGCCTCCACCAGAGGAGTCTCTGTTCATAGCACTTGCCAGCCCAGTCCTTGATTTCGGAGATCATTATGGGACAGACACGCAGGGCCAGAAATAGAAGAGGAGAACAATATTCTATCAGCCAATGTTCTTAGTCAATCAGAAGAATTCCTGTGTTTTCTCTTTCAAGAGGAGAAGGTGGAATGGAGGATGGTTAAAGGATGAAGTTATCAGTGAACAAGGAAAAAAAGACAAATTTCTAATGTTCCATTCTTTCCGCCCATCAGCTCCAATAATAACAGTGCCTACTTCATCATTTTGTTCGTACAGTCAAATATTCTCTGAGGATTTTGACCAGGAGTCTTCAACTACCCTCCTGATTGCTGAACAAGTCGGGCTGTCTTTGGCATTTTGTTCCTGTGCTCATTGACGACTTGAGAAACAAGTAGGTTATGAAATACTTAACAGTGGGTAAGATTGTTGAACTGTCTGGCATGCCACTCTTATGTGCCTTTATAAATCAATTCAGCACAAAATGGTGTTTATCCTGACTAATCATATCTGAAAATTACAGACTGAATAATCACTTGTGATTATAGAGACTTTAAGGGGGCCGTCTTCATGCCGCTCTGCATGGGCCATTTTCTAAACCCAGCATGTTCACAAGTCTAGGAAATATTCAGAACAAACCAGATGGCTTTAAAGAAGCAAAGCTCTTTTAAAAGGCTGGGTAAATAGGTCATGTTCTTCCTAAGGAAACCAAACTTAGTCCTGGGCATCCCTAGACAAGGAGTGAGGTGGAGGTAAAGCAAAGCTCTTCTTCCCCAGGGAAACAGGTGATTCATCCACCTTGAGGAGGGCCTAGTGCTCATTCAGCCCACTGGGGAAACATTTAGTGAACTTGAGCAGCAATTTGCTAAATGAGTGGTAATTTCCTTAATGAATCTTTTCCCAAAACCTTTGTGAAGATAATTAGGTGTAATTTCAGAGGTGGAAAAAGGCTTGAAGGGGCCAGAAATGACTTGCCCACAGTCACACCATGAACTTTAGAGATTCACAGCTGCTTCTTAAGCCACTGGACTGTACTCTTGACTCTAAAAGAGAGATGATGAACTGGGGCACATGCCTGAATAAATCATCAGAGCGACTGCCACAGGCTTGCTTCCAGAGCCATCCACGTTATTAATGGGAACCTGCCTGATACAGTCACATTTTCCTTCTGCCCTTTACATACTACTGTTGGTTATTCACAGATGTTGAATAACCAAGAGAAATGGCGCTTTTTAACTTTTTGAAACAAGAGACTAAATCAATCACATTCTACTCAAAAGGCAATTCCCTGAATATGTAAATTTCAAAGGAATATTAGAAAGGCTTCATTTTCTTTGTCCCTTGTATTTTTTTAATAGCATGCAGGTTAAAAAGCAGTGAAAACAGTTTCCCTAGAAGTATTTTTTGTTTCTCTGTGGAGTAGGATTAGAATTTTTTGCTACACCTCATCTTTTTACATTATCTTTCATAATACTTTTGAAGATTATGGCACTGTTTAGAATAGGACTTAACTGATTTTAAGTATGGGAAACAGAATTGTGCAAGAGGAAGTGGACAGGCTTAAGAATTATAAAATCCTGGGTTCAAACTCCAGCTCTGCTACTAGCCTTGAATCGATTCTTTCACAATACTGCACTGCAGTTTCTTAACCTCTTCATAAAATGGGAAGAACAATACCTATCTCATACGGTTGCTGTACACATAGAATCAATGCCACACACAGTGCCTGGTTCATCAGAGTTCCTCCAAGTCATGAACCCTCTCTTCCTCTCAAAATTTTAATCAGTCCAAATCCTGGTATAGTCCCAATCAGTTTCAATTTGTGGAGATGTGAGAAAACTCAGCCAACCATACTACAAAAGCATTGTGAACAAGAATGCCAAACAAGGTAAGAATCAAAGGTGTTTGGGGACAGGGAGAGTAAGCTGGAATCATCCTCACCTGGTCATTTACATGGAACCTCAGGAAAACTCCTCTCCATGTCAGTTTCTTCATCGGAGAAAAACAGTCAAAATAGTACTTGCTATTCAGACTTCACACATTTGTTTCAGAGAACCAAATAATGTGCTTAGTAAATGATGAAAGTGTCAAGTATAATTCTTAAAGGTAATATAACAATAAGATCACGGGTAATTTCATTTCACCTGCTTTCAGCTCTATGCATTCAAAACTTATTTCTTTGTATAAGAATGCTATACTTTACTTCTGTTATTTTCTTGAACAAAGGCTATATGATGTTTTTTTTTTTTCTGGCTGCGTTGGGTCTTCGTTGCTACACGCGAGCTTTCTCTAGTTGTGGCGAGCGGGGGCTGCTCTTCGTTGCCATGCGCGGGCCTTTCATTGCGGTGGCTTCTCTTGTTGTGGAGCACTGGCTCTAGGTGCGCAGGCTTCAGTAGTTGTGGCACATGGGCTCAGTAGTTGTGGCTCGTGGGCTCAGTAGTTGTGGCTCATGGGCTCTGGAGCGCAGGCTCAGTAGTTGTGGCACATGGGCTCTGGAGCGCAGGCTCAGTAGTTGTGGCGCATGGGCTTAGTTGCCCTGCAGCATGTGGGATCTTCCTGGACCAGGGCTCGATCCCATGTCCCCTGCATTAGCAGGCAGATTCTTAACCACTGCGTCACCAGGGAAGCCCTAAGGCTATATGATCTTTAACTTTGATCTACAAAAAATAATTGTGTACGTAGTTGTGTTTGTACACACACACACACACACACACACACACACATAAAGGACATGGGATGATAAGAGATATCTTTGAGGAAGAAAGCATTTAAAATTTATTTAGAGTTTTTCTATGTTTTTTAAGGGTTGGAAACCACTGAAGAAGTAATTTTTAAACTTTAAAGCTGATGGAAATTAATCACAGAATATTATTAATAACAATAGTTTATGTTTATTGGGCAACTACCAGGTATCAGGTATTGGTCTAAACTCTTACTTTTTTTTAACCTCCTTCATCCTCAGGATGATCTTCTGATGTAGGTCCTAAAATTACTCCCGTTTTCCAGGTGAGAAAACTGTGACTCAGAGAGGCTAAATAATCCGCCCTAGGTCACCGAGCTGATAGGTGGCAGGCCCAGGATTTAAACTCATATCATCCACTTCCAGAGTCTGCCCTCTTAAGCACCATGTGCTTTTGTTTCAAGAGATCAACCCTGTTACTGAATTGAGCTCAAAACTTTACCAGGCATAGAAGGAAAGAATACAAAGTAAATATAAGATAAAGCTGTCCATCTCAAGGATGTTTCAGTAACTCCATAAAAATTAAGATAACTTCTAAAACAATACACAGATACATCTTAATATAGTGCCAATGCCACATTAGGGGCTAAAGAAAAAGAGTAATTACAGAAAGTATGGTGCAAACCTACTCTAAGAATGAATGAGTGGAAAAGGCCAGTGAATGGGTTGTCAGAGAGGAGGATGTGCGTGTGCTGGGGTGGGGGTATTTCCAGGAGAGACTACACAGCGTGAAGCACTGAACTGTGTCCTCTTGAGTAAAGTTGCCTATTTTTAGGAAGAAAAAAAATGTACAGATGACACAAGTGGTAGCGGTTGGTAGAAGACCATTCTTCTTGACTCAAGTGCAAACTGCAAAATTAACAGAGAGAAAAGGGTCACATCTTGGGGTGAGCAGTCTTCATCAAGAGCTGTCAGCAACCAATTAGTCATCAGCCTCCACATGCTCTCTGTTGTACCCGGTGTGGAGAGGGCAAACAGGAAATTACGTCTTCCTGTAGGGAAATCTCCCCATCTAAGAAGTTTTATAATTATGGATAGACACATGAAGTGGCCAAAGAACTCTGGTGAGTGATGTTATCAGCAAGTACAAAACAATAAAATATATTCCCAAGCTATTTAAGTATGGGAGAGATATCCCACTAGTCTGTTCTTATCTGTAGACTAGAAGCAGGAGGTAATTCTGGCTTCACGTGTAGCTTGCTGGAGAGGCCACCTCATTGGTACTGGAACCATTTGCCTTTGTTTCTTTCTTCCCCTCTGCCTTCCTTTTTATATTGACTTCATTATCACATAGATCATATGATGGCTGTGGCTGCTCTAGACACTTCATAACTTCAGGAAAATTGGAAAAATAAGATTAGTTTTCTCTTTATCTCATTAAAAAAAAACAGAATTAATTCTCATTGGCTTTTACTGGCTTGACTCTTTTGTGTGGCTATTCCCAAACGAATTGCTGACTGGTGCATCCCAAGTCAAATATTCCATCTAAGGAATTCTGATGCTGGAGTCAGTTTCATACGCGTTCATAGCGAGGCAGGTTCACTACCCCAAGTAAAATTAGGATATTGCCAGACCAAGATAGATCACCAATCCCCTGCCAACCCACAGACACGAGTGAGATTAAATGCATGGTGTTTTGGGGTGGTTTATTACACAGCACTATTGTGACATTTGCTGATTATTCCATCCTGTGTTTCCTCCTGTTTAAACATACCTTCCTTCAAAACCCAATTCCAATGTTACTTCCTCCTTGTACTTTTTTTGATTTCTTCCTTTTGAAAGTATCACCTCCTGTCTCTGAACTCTCCTATTGTTTTAGCTATACTTCTCTTAAAGCACTCATCTTCTTCCCTTCCCTCTGCGTTTTATTTTGTATTTATGCTTTACTTCCCCAATTAGAATATCCACTACTTGAGGGCAAGATAGATGACTCATTTACATGTGACTCTATTATGTTTAGAATGGAATATTCAATTAACTTCTGTTTAGGTTCTTAAAAAAAAAAAAACAAAACCAGATTTGACCCTGGGCCCTGCAAGATAGAGGCAACAGAATTTAATTCAAATAGTTACAAAAATAAATAGAAGGGGAAAGAACCCTGAAAGTAGGATGCCACCACAAATATAATGAGTCATGAAAGTGAACAGCTCCTGCCCAAAAGGGGATTAATAAGAGATAGTTATCTATCTCTCCAGATCGGGAGGGCCCCCCTCCCCTTCCACTACTACCAGCGTAAGCCAAGCCACCATCATCTCTTCTTGGGCCACTATACTAGTCTTCTGCCTAGTGTCCCTACTTACATGCTGGGCAACCTGCAATCTCTTCCATATAGCGGTCAGAGGAATCTTTGCAAAATATAAACCAGGTGTTTTCTTGCCCCTGCTTAAAATTCTTTATTGCGCTGAGAATAAAATACAAACTCCCTAATTTCATGATCTGGCCTCTGCCCACTCTTTTTTTTCTTTTAAATTTATTCATTTATTTATTTATTTTTGACTGTGTTGGGTCTTTGTTGCTGTGTGGGGGCTTTCTCTAGTTGCAGTGAGCAGGGGCTACTCTTCGCTGCAGTGCACAGACTTCTCATTGTGGTGGCTTCCCTTGCTGCGGAACATGGGCTCTAGGTGCACAGGCTCAGTAGTTGTGGCTCGTGGGCTCTGGAGCACAGGCTCACTAGTTGTGATGCGTGGGCTTAGTTGCTCTGCGGCATGTGGGATCTTCCCAGACCAGGGTTCGAACCCGTGTCCCCTGCTTTGGCAGGTGGATTCTTAATCACTGTGCCACCAGGGAAGCCCTACCCCACTCTTCTTAACTTGTCTTATACAATCTCATCTTCTCCACACTCTGGTAACTGTGACTTTCCTCCTGTGTTTGGGATATGTCAAGTGTGTTCATACCTGAAGGATCTCACTCCTGCTGTTTCCTCACCTGGTGTGCAGTGCCTCCAGGACTTTGTAGGACTGGCTTCTTCTGGTCACTCAGGTCTCAGCTCCCATGTCAACTCATCAAAGAGGTCTTCTCTGGACACACTAGCTCACGTTGTCCCCACTCTCCCAACAAGCCACTCTCTTGAAATTAATGCGTTCATCTATTTGTTCACTCTAGAACAAGCTAGAATGTGACCCACTGTCCTTCAGCTTACATTCTTGTAAGTGGTAAGATTCTGCTGTTTTGAGATTGGGCTCTGGAGTTAGACTGTTTGGATCTGACCTTGGGCAAGTTATTTATGTTAGGCAATTTTCTTGAGCCTCAATTTTCTCATTTGTGAAATGGAAATAATATAGGAAATTACCTCATAGGTTTGTTGTCAGTTCATATGTAAAAAGCAATTAGAACCATCCCAGGCACATAGTGAACACTATAAATGTTCAACCTTATTATTGCTGTTGTATTATTATTCACCATTGTATCCCAATGCCTAGGACACTATTGGTCATGCAGTCAGCACTCAATAAATATTTGTTGAGTAACTGACTGAATAAATAAATGAATGGATGACGGAATTGTCTATGAGACCCAATAACCTCATTTCAAGGTAAAAAATTCATCTGATTCTATTTCTCATGACCTAAATCAACTGTATTATTGACTTAGAACCAAAGGAGAAACCACTGTATACATGAATCACATAAAAACAAGTGTGATCATTTCCTAAAATTTATTCAGGAAGCCAAAATATATCCCAAACTGAAAACTCATAGGAAATACAATTCCAGAGAATGAAAGAAAATCTTCAGAACTTTCAGGTCCCAAGATCTGGCTGGGGATAGCACAGTGAGGCTAACTCCAAGCACAGCATTTTGTCAAAGTGGCCCAACATGGTCTGGAAGACCAACCTGGCATTTCCAATGACAGCTTGACTGCAGTGCCCCTCAGGGCATCAGCCTCTTGGCCCTGTGCACTGGTTTATAATGGAGGGTAGGGATGAATAATCCATCCAAACCGAGTTTACACTTACTTTTCCTTGTTCTCCTCAAGAATAAGCTTCCCTGCTTGGCACTGCTTTTATGTCCCCAAAGTCCCATTTATGACTTTGAATACATTCCCATTAATACCAGACACAAAAACAATCCAACCAAAATTAGACACCAACATGACTTGTGCTCTTCCACAAGCAAGATCCTGGTGACAAACCCCAGCCCAGCTCCCTTTAGGCTAGCTCCACCGCCAAGAGCAGCGAACTGAGTTTGTCACCTTCTCAAAGTTTAAATTGTGACAGATACATGCCTATAACTGCAAAAACAGAAGCACATTAAAATACATCCTTGTAAATAATATTTTACATTACCTCTTTTCAATATTATGCCCTCAATTTTTTACTGAAAAAAATATTTGGCCCTGGAATTAGGGGAAAGAGCATTTAACTCAAATATTTGTAAAAATAAAGAAAAAAAAGAAAGCAGGATTCCATTACAAATATAAGCTGCTTTCTGTTGTAAATCCCCCGGAGAGTGAGCAATATTAAAACTGAAATAACCTCAGGTTTGTGCCCATTTTTAATGTTCAGCTACTGCAGAAACCTCACTAAGTTTACTTCAAAATCATTTCCAGTGTTTATTTGGAACTTTTTTGGAGAAAACTTACTGCTAGTGCTTTCAATCAGGAACTGGAATAACAGTTCACCTCTACTGGAAACCACGCTGGGAGCAGCCTGGCCTCGCAATAACTTAGAGTTATAGTACTTTCCACAAAGGATGGAGCCCTTGGCTAAGCCAGGTAGCTACCTTTCCAGAACGTAACAATGACGGCAAAGGACGGCACAGTTCACCTACAGACCCGCTGGATGATTACTAGTGAGTGCACTATCACCTCTGCAGTTTCATTACTTGTATTAAGAGGAAGAGGGGGGCTTCCCTGGTGGCGCAGTGGTTACGAGTCCGTCTGCAAATGCAGGGGACATGGGTTCATGCCCCGGTCCGGAAAGATCCCACATGCCATGGAGCGGCTGAGCCTGCGCATCCGGAGCCTGCGCGTCCGGAGCCTGTGCTCCGCAACGCGAGAGGCCACAACAGTGAGAGGCCCACTAACCGCAAAAAAAAAAAAAAAAAAAAGAAAGGAGAAGAGGCTTCAACTGCACCGTGACCCGACTAAGCTGAGCCTAAAAAATCATGGAGCCTTGTCTGTCTTTCCCTTAGCTCATTCCATGACCACAAGCAAATCACTCACTTCCTCTGCCCACGCCCCAACTTCTCCTAACTGTAAAGAGGGCAAAATAACAAAATAACGTCCATAGCCAACCACGATCTTAAATCTGCATTGATTTTTGAATGCTCCATACATAACAAAATTAACAGGTAAAAATATACAACATTTTAAAGACTCCTTTTGTGCATATTTAAAGAATTTAATAAGGATGATCACTGTTCTAATCCTAGTTCCACCACTAATTAGCTGTATCTTAACCCATCTGAGGCTTGGTTTGCTCCTTTCTGAAAATTTTTTTAAAAATTCCTACCCTTAAAAAAAAAAAAAATCCTACCCTTTCTTGCAGCTTTTGTGATAATCATATAAGGTTATACATATAAAAGTACTTTTAAAAATATAAATTATTATGAAAATGTACAAGCAGTAACAGGAGTCCAGCCAAAAATCCAAAGTGTACCTTGATCTCTCTCTCTCTCTATTGCCATGCTACAAGAACTCGGCTTCTCTTCCCCGAATCACAAAACACCAATACATGAAAAATGACTCTGCCCTTTAGAAACTGCTACTTCAAACCAGTAACCAAGAACGTGTATCTTTTCTTGCCTCCCACAAAAAGCATAACAAAAAATAGTTCAGTCTCTGGAGAATATGCAGTTATCAAAAATCAAAATGAAAACTCAAAGGAAAAAGAAAGAAATAGCAACACTTCCCAACAGTAGGTAAATACATTTTTGATAGATCAGAACTAGGAACAACTGTCTGGAGGAGGAACGTTCTAGCAGGCATTGTTCTCAGCAAGCAAAAAGCAGATGCCACCCCACATTTTGTGACATATTTATGACTACCGCACACCCTTTTGGGGGAGCAAATTGATGACTCTTCTACCCAACACAATCACCTGGGGTGTGCCAAGACCAGCCTCGATCAATCATGCTGATGTGACTTGTTTCGCCTTATTCAGGCGCTGCCTCCCCTTCAATCCCACGTCCAAGAGGAAGAAGGTGAAAAAGACGGAGTAGCCAAGGCATCTCTCATCAGTTTTTTTTAAATGCCAAGAGTTATAGTGTTTGGGGGTATTGCTGCTGGATACAGAAGTGTTTTATCTCCTTCAAACTGGCCAAACAAATGGGGGACTGTGTTAATCCCATTTCAGTCAAGTGCCACCTATTCCATATTTACGACTATGCGCATAATGCTGTGTCACAAGGTAATGTTCCGCTCTGCATAAGATTTAAAAATCAGAACACATACTGCCGAAAGCTGGATTAATGATGGAAATTCACACCAACAATGGATAGAGGTGACTATTGCCAAAATACACTTGAGCACACAACCAGATTGGAATTAACTCTTTAGATTAGAGAGAACTGGATATTTATTCATAAACATGTATTGAGCATCTATTGAGTGCTAGACAATGCATTATGCAATGATGTTTCCTTCTTTTCAAGCAAGTGATTAAAATGCACCAAGTCTTCCATGATTGAATCCCAAATTTATCTCTCACCGCAGCCTCTTTGGTATTCTCTCTTCCAACAATCTCGAAGTAGTCACTTTGCACAACTTGCATTCTCTTGCTTTCACTCAAGCTGTACCCTCCTCCCACGCATCCCTCTCTTCCTTGCTGCCAAAGTCCTATGCATTTTTAAGGACCCTGTTCACATACCACCTCCTCCGTGAGCTCTTCCTAGATTTTCTATCCTTGACTGTCACCAATTTCCCCCTTTTCTCTTTCAATTTCACATAACTTGTATACTTCATAATAATTCTTACCTCAATCTGATTTTTTGCAGACTTACCTCTGGGAGGCTTATCTACATAATCAATTGATCCTATACCTGTGGAGAACAGGCGCCAGCCATGTCTTATTCAACTTTGTTCACCTTCTACATCTAGTAGGTAAAAGATTGTCATGATGAAAAAAAGAAAAGTGCACTGGTTCAATAGGATTAATTGTTCCCAAAGATACCACCCTCATTTAGGGAGAACGCCATGGTATGTTAATACTTCCGTGCCAATTCTTCCTCAGGCTAGTTACGTTATTAGATTTTATTTCTGGGAAAGCACTAAGAAGGACTAGCAGATACTACCCCACCTTCCCCTCATCAAGCTAGGCACCGTCATAAAGAATTATCCTTGAGAGAGCCTGACCCTAGAGCTGTCTGCCCTGCCATAGCCATTGCCAAGAATGAGAACCGCAACACCTCCCCTTCACCTCACCATTTATTCCCATCTCTGATAACCTCGACTGACAGAAATCTTCTAGCTCAAAGATCTTCACACTTGGAAATGTTTTCGCTTTGTCAGTGCAAGTGTTTGTTCATCAAAAGCAGTGGATAAGCTGCTAGTTTTTCATGTTTTGAACTTTCTGTTCCTTGGGGCAAAAATGCAGAGAAGGGGCACTCAGCAGCCCAAATATGGTCTTTGTACCAGCATTTTCGCTTTAGGATGTGTGGTTTATGTGCTATGTGAAAAAGCTATGTAATAAAAGGAGAAGGGAAAAAATACTCACTAGTGACAAGAAAACTTAGATACAAAATTGACCCCCCAAAGCCAGTCATCTAGTGGTAGGCTTTATGGCTGAAGAGTTGTGTAAGAACATGGAAATTATCAGGGGCGAGGGGGACAGAAATTGAGGACTGTAATTGCAAAGGCAGAAAGTTTGCACAATATTTCCTTCTCAATATAACACTCCCAGCAGAGAGAGAACTAAACCTCAAATGTGAGAAATACTCTCGAACTATTTATTTTTATTCATCTAATAACCTACATTCTGTGATGTACTGGTGGCACAGTTCAGTTGAACATATACGTGAGATTTTAAATGGTAATGGAACGGCATTCCTTATAACCATAGGCACAAGATCACCAGGCCAGAAAAGCTGGATTATGGCCCAAATGGCTTAAATTTTCAATATTTTTTATTTATAGGAGACTGTGTTGCCTAAAAACTGACCTCCAAAGCAATTACAGGAATATATGCATATATACATACTCATTCTAAAGAAGAGGAGAAGTTGAAGAAATTACGTTATTTACTCACTGCACCAAAATAAACATCATCTAAAAAAATTATGAACAACTCCTAGCTAAATATCAAATGCTAATGTCCATAATAGGTGGTATCAATTCTTAGATTAATCTGTAAGGGTCCTCTTTACCAAGTAACCAACTACTAAAGCTAAGAATTTGTTGAATTAGGATGTGGTGGGATTTTCTTTTTTATCATGTTCAGAAGAAAATAATGAAATTCTTCAATTTCCATAGTCTTGAATTTCTATTAAATTTTCAATGACCCTGGGGTCATTCTTTCTTGGCCAGAGTTCTGGCTCTGTCTCATAGAAGCTGTGTGACTTTGGGAAAGTTGCCTAATTTCTCTGTGTCTGTTTTCTTATATATAAAATAGGATTAAAATAGCATATGCCCCATTAGATTGTCATGAAAAATAAAATAGTTAATACGTATAAACTGATCAGACTAGGGTCAAAAACACAATATATACTCCATAAAGTTGGCTGACTTTGTGGGGGAAGTTGGGGGGTAGAGTCACAGAGTCAGTTAATACTCTTCTGTTGTGATTTCAGTATCCATTATATTTAAATTCTGAAGAGGGTGCTGACCCTTACATTTTCTCATTGTTTCTTCCCTTTCTAGATGGTAGCCAATGCCATATTTCAACCATAATGTATACACCAAAGTGCTCACATGTAATTTTCAAGAAAAGGAAGTAACTTCACAGTTATTCTCAAACTGTAACAAAATCAAGTCATACCTTCAACAACTTCTGTGTTATTGAGACACTGAAACTATCCATAACATAGAGATAATAAAAGATTCAGGAAAGGTTCCTAACCTTTGAGGTTGACATCGTGGAAAACAATAGTGCCCTTTCCTCAACAGATCCCTGGGTGGCTCTGAATGGCCGGACCATGGGTCCAAGCCAGGGAGCAGCTCTGCAGCTCCCAATTCTCCTCTTCATAATCTGTCATCATCATATGATATTGTGTTAAGATGTTCTTAATGCAGGCAATTTTTTATATGAAATCTATATGCTATTATAAATGGTAGAATAAAATATTTGCCAGGTATACAAAAAAGAAGTATTTATATATATGCACTTTATAATACCTTAACTTTCAGCATTATTCACCTACCAAACAAAAATGAAACCCAGTATCTTTCTGGTAATTACACTAACTGAGGTGTAAATTTCCATGAGGTTCACAAGACAAGGATACTAAACATAAAACAGTCAACTGAAGAGTGATACACTTTTCTTAATGTTTTCTTTGTCAAATTGTTTGCAAATTACAGAAGTAATATTGAAATTAAGATTAAAATTGGAAATGGAAAAAAAGAAAATAAAAAAAGGAAAAGTTAATAATTAACCTCCAGCCATCATCATTTTTATCTCTTCCAATGAGATAACCAAGTTAACAGCTGCTAAATAGTCTGTTACATACATGCTCATTAAAAATACACAAATGTACAGAAGATATCTGCTGTTTGTTTTACAAAAATTAGTTCATAATACACACATTATTACAAAATTGATTTTTGTCACCTAATAAGACATCATGGATATCCTTCTCCATGTTTAGATACAGATCGAACACTTTATTTTTTAACATGTGCATAATACCCTACATTATAGATGTCCCACAAATTATTCCCCTAGTTGTTAATACTCAGGTTTCTTTCCAGTAAATTTTTAACCACAACAAAAGGTTGGATCTTTGCATACTTCTATTTTTCAAATGAGAGATTGCTGAGTGAAAGAAAAGTTGTACTTTTATTTTTAGTAGATTTTGCCATATTACTCCCATCAGCAGTGTATGAATGCACTTGCTTCCTACCATCTTTGCCAGAACTGAGTGTTATTATTTCCTCTGATTTTTGCTATTCAGACAGGTGAAAAAGACATCTCATTGTTATTTTAATTCATATTTCCCAATGTGAAATTTTAGTGTTGAGTCACTCTTACCATTGAACAACATTTTATCATATTTCTCTAAATTAGGGTTTCTCGACCCCTGCACTATTAATATTTTGGGCCAGATTATTTTTTGTTGTTAAAGCCTGTCTCATAAACATTGTAAGATGTTGAGTAGTATCCCTGGTCTCTACCCACTAGACGCCAGTAGCACCACGACCTCCATTAATGGCACCCAAAATGTCTCCAGACATTGCCAGAATCACCCCCAGTGGAGAACCTCTGCTCTAAATGCTTAAATTAGAAAGATTGTAATTTTTTAATTTACTTATTAAATTTAATAAACAAGATTTCAGAAATCACCTCCAAGACATTTTTTCAAGGTAGATAAATTTCAAAACCTTCTCAATAATCTCAAAATATAAGTGAATATATGGCAAAGACAAGGCATGATGAACGCATCTTTAGGTACACAATTAATTTTACCCTAGCAAGACTAAGAGTAGACCCTTCTAACAGACAGAAGGGAAGTTATTCAAAACCTGGGCATAATACCTACTTTAATTTCAAAGTCAATAGCCCTTTTTCCATTTCATTCCAACTCCCTGTTTATAACTTGTGAACTGGTAAAGATAAAAAAGAGTTGTTAAATATTTAAGTATCTATTCACTGACAAAATCTCAAGTGAGGCTGTTTCTTTTGATTATTACAGTATTTTGATTCACTTTGATTTCCTAATCCAAAATAGACAAATGATTTTCCTAGAACTTCCTATAATTGCAGGAAGGACTTGCTCTTTTGTTAGGAAATCAGGTTCCAAAGTATTTTTGCTATTTTAATTCTCTTAGACCAAAAACATACATATTATTTTTCTTAAGAAAAATATGGAACATTCTAATTGTTTTTAGTTACAGAGCAAATTTTCCCACCCTCAGAAGAGAAACATACGAAGAACAGAAAAAGCATAAGAAAAGTTTAATTGAAATTCAATAATAAAAGCAAGAACTAATATAACAATTCGTTATTTTTACCTATTCTTACAAATAGGTTGAATGTTGCCTTATTTATAGAAGTGATAACATGAGGCACAAAGAGACACATAGCAAGTACTCTGCAAAGAGACTGACCTTTAGCAATTTATTCCAGGCGTAATTTTCTGGCTTTAATTAGAGGTCAGTATTCCTTTCTGATGAATTCATAAATAATAATAAAAAGGCACCAGCTAGTCCCACCAGGCTTCGGGGTTCCAATTCTCTATAACAGCAAAGGGGATGGTTTTAAAAAGGCAAAATGCCAGTCATGAGATCTATGTGACTATTGACAAAATCCTGACAACAGCACTACAGTGAATCAATCAACAATGCAAAGAGCTGACCAAAACAGAAATGTGGAAACCTGCCCTTCTTTGCAGGCTGTGGGCTTTTGTGATAAAAGCGCATGGCCTGACAAAATCTCCCTGCGTTGTCACATCACTGGCTTCCCGCACATGCCACCCTTATCAAAGTCCATTTTTGAATTCTAGATTTTTGGAGCTTAAAACTATTCACAAAGTTTATGTTGAAAGAGAAAATTAAAGTTTCTTACTAATGGCTCTGCTCACCCTCTACCCTCTTCCTTGAAAGAGAATTTTTTTTCCCAAGCTCCTAAAAATATGTTAACTGAACAGTTTGTGTTCTATGAGTTGATAAGTCAATTAATAGCTTATATTTTCATCACGTTGCTGCTCATTACCAGCTCTTTCAGGTAGCTGTGTTTAATTATTAGAGTCCAGAAATGAATTGAAAAACAACATTCCCAACTAATGTTGCTTGGTTTCCTATTATAAGCATTTAAAAAATCTTTATAAATCACTAGATTAAATAACAAACAATTGTTGGTGTTCTTCCAATTATAGCACCTCCAGCAAAAACTCCAATACACAGAAGCAAGTTGAATTATGATTAATTTATTAATGGATTTGGAACAGCATATAATGAGGTGGTTGATATTGAATCCACTTAAATGTATTTAAATAATCAGATTTCAGAGAGTTTTAAAAATTAAGCTAACTTTTCCCTAAGAGAACTCAAAATCAAAAAAGCAGAGAAGGATGTAATCAGACAAGCCGTGGCTGGCCAGCCCACAGAGGCACTTGAGACAATCACACAGCTTTGGGAAACAGCCTACCCACCACCTACCTCCTGCTGGTTACATTAGGAGCGCTTACCTCTGCCCAACACAATGGGTGGTCTGATGCAATCATTCTAAAGTGGTGGACCAGAACGAGGAGGTCAGACAGGCTCCTGGAGATCTAGACAGTTTGTTAAGTGTAGGGGTGGGAGG
>NW_020174057.1:562249-665087 GCF_003031525.2 Neophocaena asiaeorientalis asiaeorientalis
ACTGACTTCTGTGGTAAATTCTGCTTTTTCTATCTCTAATATCTGTAACCCAGCTGTAAGGAAAATACAAAGTGTCTGTTCTTGTGATGAAAGCAAGTATTAAATAGGTTAATATTATTTGTTTCTAAGAAAAGTTACCATTACTGGCATATCCTTTGTGGTCTATTTCTGAACATTTAAATGGCTTCTTAATGTATTTTATTCATTAAGAGAAATAGTGGTATGTCAAAAAATTATATGTAAGTTGCCCATCAAGTAAGGTCATGGAGAGAGAGATGAACATTTACACTATTATTTTTTGTCAGTTCCAGATTTAAATAATTAATTAGGGCTTGAAGCCTGATTTTAATCTCACACATGTCATTCCTCACTCCCCTATATATTGTCCCTTGTAGGATTTGTACAATTGTAAGAAATTAATTGTATGATTATTTTTTAATGACTGTATACCTGCAAGAACACATAAATTCCTGAAGTCACAGACTTAGGGAATTAGTCACAAGTCTTATCTATGGCTTTATTGCCAGGGCCGAGCACAGTGCCCGCACACAGCAGAAACTCGGAAAGCTCCTATTCTCCATTCAAGAGACAAAGATTGGCAGAATGTATGAAAACACATGATCCAACTATATGCTGTCTACAAGACTCACTTGAGATCCAAAGACACAAACAGGTTGAACATGAAAGCATGGAAAAAGATATTCCATGCAAATAGTAACCAAAAGAGAGCCAGGGGAGCTATCCTAACATGGGACAAACAGACTTGAAAACAAAAATAAGGTTACAAGAGAAAAAGGACATTATACATTAATACAGCAAGAAGATATAACAATTATAAACATTTCTGCACCTAATGACAGGCCATCAAAATATATGAAGCAAAACATGACAGAATTGAAGGGAAAAATAGGCAGTTCCATAATAATAGTTGGAGACTTCAATACCCCACTCACAATAATGAGAACGAGAGAGAAGATAAAGAAAGAAATTGAGAAATTACACAATACAATAAACCAATTAGATCAAATAGACATACACAGACCTACTCAACAGCAACAGAACCCACGTGCTTCTCAAATGTACACGGGACATTTTCCAAGAGAGACCGAATGGTAGCCCACAAATGAAGTGTCAATAGATAGTAAGAAGTTTCTGCACCCAATTTCCAATGTGCGGGGGTGGTTTCCCACCCAACCAATTCTTGGACACCAGTTCAACTCAATTCTGAAGCTATCTACCTGGAGGTAGTATCAGATCCTACAAGTTAAGGGCTCAGTCCTACAAGACTGGCCCCCACACCACTTCAAATGCCAACTGAAAGTCCAGATTATCACCTGTGCTTCTGACCACCCAGCTACAGATCTGAGGTTCCAACGACCCCCTCCTTGGGTTTGATTAATTTGTTAGAGTGGCTCACAGAATGCAGAGAAACATTTTACTTACTAGATTATCAGTTTATTATGATAGAATGTAACTCAGGACTATAGCCAGACAGAAAAGACGCATAGGGCAAGGTATGGGGAAAGGGCATGGAGCTTCCATGCTCTCCCCAAGAGTGCCACTCTCCCCAGATTTCTACGTGGAGATAGGCAAAGATTTTTTAGACAGAAACCTGAAAGCACTAACAATATATTTTTTTAAAAAAAAGATATAATGGACTTCATTAAAATTAAAACCTTCTACTCCTCAAAGGATACATTATGAAAATCAATAAGCAAATTACAGGCCAGCATTACCCTGATAGCAAAACCAGACAAACACTTTAAAGAAAAGAAGACTAAAACCCATTTTCCCTTATGATCAAAAAAGCAAAAATAGTTATCAAATATTAGCAAAAATAACCCAATGAAAATGGGCAGAAGTCTTAATCAGAAACCTTAAAAAAGAAAATACATGAATGAGCAACAAACACATGAAAAAGCACTGAACATCATTAGCCAACAGGAAAACACAAACTAAAATCACAATGAAATCTCACTTGAACATCTGATAAGTACTCAAGCTTAATATATCTACAATGTACCAATTTCTATCCTCCCCTCCTTTGAACTCTATCTCCTCTAGGCATCCTTAATTCAATACTAGCTCCAGCCCTTGGTTTCTCAAGCCATCAGTTACTCAGGTCACAAAGTTCAGGAGTCATCCTTGATTCCTCCCCGTCCTTCCACAGTTTCTCTACTCTCAGCCAATATTTAGCAAGTCCTGCCAGTTATCACTCCAAAATAGATACCAATTCTTCCAAAACTTTCCCTTTCCATGTCTTGGTCCAAGCCACCATCTTATTTTGCCAGAATTACTGCTACAACCTCCTAATTGAAATACTTGTTATATATCTGCTCCATGTTCATCCAATAGCATAAATCAAACTATGTTTCTTACCCTTCTTAAAACTCTTCAATGTTTTCCCTTGGCACCTAAAATAAAATCCAGCTTCCTTTGCAATGCCTAGAGGGCACCACATAACCTGCCCCCTGCCTGCTCTCTCACTGGTCACAAGCCATCCCTATCCTTCAGGCCACCCCTACTGTGAGCTCCAGCCATCCTCCTTTTCTGCTCCTTGCACCTGCCACACCTATTTTCTCCCCTTTGGGGCTTTGCCCTTGAGATTCCTCTCTCTGGAGCACTCTCCCCACTCACTCTTCCACTTATCCCTCATGCTTCAACTCCAACTTATCTTAGAGATCCTTAACTATTCAGTCCTCTCTTCTAACTTCCCCACTGGAGTACAAACTCCATGAGGCAGGGGCCTTAACTGTCTTGTTCACTTTGATAAGTCCAGGACACAGCACTAGATCAGGCACATGACAGGCCCTCAATAAATGCCTGCTGAGTGAACAAATACACAGGTAATTTAAAATTAACAAGCAATAGTGTTCCAGTTTCCTGGACATTCAGAATTTGTTTGGCTAGATTTTCTAGTTTGTATTTTTCCAGTTGCATCATTCCTGATTTACTTCACATTTTTAACTTCTCTAAGTGCATTTATGCTACAGCAGTACTCTCACTGGTGCTAATTTAGTAGCATCTGTAGATTTCATTAATTTATTGTTTACTGCCTAATGAAGATCATTAATGAAGATGTTAGATAAGAAGAAAGCAACATCATTCCTTATGTGCTGCAGTAGAGTAACTAATCACTTAGCAAATGCTGAAAAAAAGCATTTTAAAAGAAGTTTTTCTGCATATATAGAGAGACTCTACTGAAAATACTAAGCAAAATTTATTTCATTCAAGTCATTCAGTCATTCCTTCATACAAATATTCAACACCTTTATTTAAGCAGTAAGGCCATGGAGAAAGGAAGAAGAAAACAAATTAACTACTTTACAAGGACCTAGCTATCCAGTCTGTTGATTCCATTATGGAAATACAGTCAATCCTCATTACTTACCACTTCTGTATCTGCCAATTCCTCTATTCTCTAAAACGTATTTGTAACCCCAAAATCAATACTCTTGGTGCTTTTGTGGTCGTTCACAGACATGTAAAAGGCACTGAAATTTTCGAGTTTCCTGATGTGCACGTTCTCAGCAACAATCTGAGACAGGACTCTGCCTTCTTGCTTCCACTCTCACACTGCCAACAATTGTTATTTTTCAATTTAGTGCCACATTTTTCACACTTAGTGTCCTTTTGTTGCTGATTTTGATGTTTAAAATGTCCCCCAAGTGTAGCGCTATAGTGTTATCTAGTGATCCTAAGCACAGAAGGCTGTGATGAGCCTTATGGAGAAAATAAGTGTGTCAGATAAGCTTCATTTAGGCATGAGTTATAGTGTTGTAGGCTGTGAGCTCAATGTTAATAAACCAACAATATATAAACTGTATATTATATAAGGTGTCTTTAGACAGAAACACTCATAAAACAAGGTTTGGTATCAACTGGTTAGTGAAAATGTTGGGACCACAGGCTCTCAGGAACCTAACCCTGTACTTTCCCCGGGAGCAGTGGTTCAATATCTGCTAATTCAGTGTTCAAGATGACTTTGTAGAACATACCACAGCGGATAATGAGAACTGACTCTATGTATAACATGCTCTGGGAGTATGCATTATTCAAGGATGGCCTCATAATGGAAGAATGGTTAAGTAAACATTTAATTAGAAGTTCAAAATGGGGTGGAGGTGTAGACAATGACGTGTGCAATGAAGATGGAAGGGCATTCCAGGCAGAAGGAACAACACATACAGAGGCACAGAGCAGGGGTCAACAAGCTACAGCCTCTGGGTCAAATCCAGCCCTCACCTACTTTTGTAAATAAAGTTTTACTGGAACACAGACATGCCAATTTGTTTATTTATTGTCTGTGTCTGTTTCCAGCTCCTGGCATAGAGGCACCAGAGGCACTGAGCATTTAGAGAAAGAAATGTAATTTGTAGCAAATTGTTCAAGTGGGAGAGGGACAGTAAGTGAAGACAGACAGTTGGCAGGAGCCGGATAATGAGTAACCTCAAGGGCCAGGCAAAAGGCCTACACAGGGGAGTGTATGTTAGGTTACTGGATGCACTGCAGACTGGAGAGGAGAGAGACTAGAGGCTGGGAGATGAGCTAGCGGGCTATGGTAATAGTCCAGCTGAGAGAAGATGGGCACTAAACTGAGAGGGGGGCAATTTGAAAAACTTCTAAGGAGACATAAGTCATTATAGCTTTGTGAACATTTTGACTTGGAAGAGTGCAAAAAAGAGGGAGGAACACAACATGATTCCTGGGCCTGAATCTGATGAACCAGTGAACGATGGTGCCATCTTCCAAGACTCCCAAGATTTCAGAGGAAGAGTTTTGAGAGAGGCGAAGAATAGGATTTGGGTATTGGACATTTTGAACTTGAGATGTCACTGAGATATCCAAATGTAGATGTCCTGTGAGCAATTGTATATACAGATCTATAGAAATAGGGAGAGAAGTCTTCATTGAATAAACAGCTTTGGAAGTCATCAGATGATAATGAAAACCTGTTTGCAGTTAGCTTACTTAAATAAAGCACAAATGATGAGAGATGTAGGGCAGGAGGAAGGATGAAAGAATTAACCATTAACCCATTAGAGGACAACAGCCAGGCATGGGTAGAGTAAGACCTTGCCAATAGTTTGTGATAGTGTTTAAACATAGGAAGAACAAGTGATATCTCAGGCATCACCTGGATTTGAATCCTTATCTGATATGGGTGAGTCAAACTCTATACAGTTATGTCTTCTGAGTCCTCTTTAATCTTAACTAAAGACAACTAAACCCTGGAGTGAGCAGTGTGGCGGTCGCACAAGTCCAAAACTGCGCTACATCAGGGCCTACGGAAAATCCTTAGACAAGCCGTGCAGCTAACAGGGTCCTGGTGCTCCAGCCGGGTGTCAGGCCTCAGCCTCTCAGGTGGGAGACCTGAGCTCAGGACATTGGCTCACCAGAGACCTCCCAGTCCCATGTAATATCAAATGGCAAAAGCTCTCCCAGAAATCTCCATGTCAACACTAAGACCCAGCTCCACTCAACAATCAGCAATCACCAGTGCTGGACACCCCATGCCAAATAACTAGCAAGGCAGGAATACAACCCCACCCATTAGCAGAGAGGCTGCCTAAAATCATAGTAAGTTCACAGACACCTCAAAACACACCACCAGACTCAGTCCTGCCCACCAGAGAGACAAGATCCAGCCTCATCCAACAGAACACAAGCACCAGTCCCCTCCACCACGAAGCCTACACAACCCACTGAAACAACCTGACCCACTGGGGGCAGACACCAAAAACAACGGGTACTACGAACCTGCAGTCTGAGAAAAGGAGACCTCAAACACAGTAAATTAAGCAAAATGGGAAGACAGAGGAACAGACAGCAGATGAAGGAGCAAGGTAAAAACTCACCAGACCAAACAAATGAAGAGGAAATAGGCAGTCTACCTGAAAAAGAATTCACAGTAATGACAGTAAAGATGATCCAAAATCTTGGAAATAGAATGCAGAAAATACAAGAAACACTTAACAAGGACCTAGAAGAATTAAAGAGCAAACAATGATGAGCAACACAATAAATGAAATTAAAAATTCACTAGAAGGACTCAATAGCAGAATAACTGAGGCAGAAGAACGGATAAGTGACCTGGAAGATAAAATAGTGGAAATAACTACCACACAGCAGAATAAAGAAAAAAGAATGAAAAGGATTGAGGACAGTCTCAGAGAACTCTGGGACAACATTAAACACACCAACATTCGAATTATAGGCATCCCAGAAGAAGAAGATAAAAAGAAAAGGTCTGAGAAGATGTTTGAAGAGATTATAGTTGAAAACTTCCCTAACATGGGAAAGGAAATAGTCAATCAAATCCAGGAAGCACAGAGAGTTCCATACAGGATAAATCCAAGGAGAAACACGCCAAGACACATATTAATCAAACTATCAAAAATTAAATACAAAGAAAACATATTAAAAGCAGCAAGGGAAGCTTCCCTGGTGGCACAGTGGTTGAGAGCCTGCCTGCCGATGCAGGGGATGTGGGTTCATGCCCCAGTCCGGGAAGATCCCATCACTGATGAACATAGATGCAAAAATCCTCAACAAAATACTAGCAAACAGAATCCAACAACACATTACACGGATCATACACCATTATCAAGTGGGGTTTATCCCAGGAATACAAGGATTCTTTAATATATGCAAATCAATGAATGTGATAAACCATATTAACAAATTGAAGGAGTAAAACCATATGATCATCTCAATAGATGCAGAAAAAGCTTTTGACAAAGTTCAACACCCATTTAAGATAAAAACCCTCCATAAAGTAGGCATGGAGGGAACTTACCTCAACATAATAAAGGCCATATATGACAAACCAACAGCCAACATCATTCTCAATGGTGAAAAATTGAAACCATTTTCTCTAAGATCAGGAACAAGACAAGGTTGTCACTGTCACCACTCGTATTCAACATAGTTTTGGAAGTTTTAGCCACAGCAATCAGAGAAGGAAAAGAAATAAAAGGAATCCAAACTGGAAAAGAAGAAGTAAAGCTGTCACTGTTTGCAGATGACATGATACTATACATAGAGAATCCTAAAGATGCTACCAGAAAACTACTAGAGCTAATCAATGAATCTGGTAAAGTAGCAGGATACAAAATTAATGCACAGAAATCTCTTGCACTCCTATACGCTAATAATGAAAAATCTGAAAGAGAAATTAAGGAAATACTCCCAATTACCATTGCAACAAAAAGAATAAAATACCTAGGAATAAACCTACCTAGGGAGACAAAAGACCTGTATGCAGAAAACTATAAGACACTGATGAAAGAAATTAAAGATGATACCAACAGATGGAGAGATATACCATGTTCTTGGATTGGAAGAATCAATATTGTGAAAATGACTATAGTACCCAAAGCAATCTACAGATTCAGTCCAAACCCTATCAAACTACCAGTGGCATTTTTCAGAGAACTAGAACAAAAAATTTCACAACTTGTATGGAAACACAAAAGACCCCGAATAGCCAAGGCAATCTTGGGAAAGAATAACAGAGCTGGAGGAATCAGGCTCCAGGACTTCAGGCTATACTACAAAGCTACAGTAATCAAGATAGTGTGGTACTGGCATAAAAACAGAAATATAGATCAATGGAACAGGATAAAACTCAAAATGGCTTAAAGACCTGAATGTAAGGCCAGACACTATAAAACTCTTAGAGGAAAACATAGGCAGAACACACTATGACATAAATTACAGCAAGATCCTTTTTGACCCACCTTCTAGAGAAATGGAAATAAAAACAAAAATAAGCAAATGGGACCTAATGAAACTTAAAAGCTTTTGCACAGCAAAGGAAACCATAAACAAAATGAAAAGACAACCCTCAGAATGGGAGAAAATATTTGCAAATGAAGCACCTGACAAAGGATTAATCTCCAAAATTGACAAGCAGCTCATGCAGCTCAATATCAGAAAAACAAACAACCCAATCCAAAACTGGGCAGAAGACCTAAATAGACATTTTTCCAAAGAAGATATACAGATTGCCAAGAAACACATGAAAGGATGCTCAACATCACAAACATTAGAGAAATTCAAATCAAAACTACAGTGAGGTATCACCTCACAGCAGTCAGAATGGAAAGGGAACCCTCTTGCACTGTTGGTGGGAATGTAAATTGATACAGCCACTACGGAGAACAGTATGGAGGTTCCTTAAAAAACTAAAAATAGAACTACCACATGACCCAGCAATCCCACTACTGGGCATATACCCTGAGAAAACCATAATTCAAAAAGAGTCATGTACCACAATGCTCATTGCAGCTCTATTTACAATAGGCAGGACATGTAAGCAATGTAAGTGTCAACAGATGAACGGATAAAGAAGATGTGGCACATATATACAATGGAGTATTACTCAACCATAAGAAGAAATAAAATTGAGTTATTTGTAGTGAGGTAGATGGACCCAGAGATTGTCATACAGAGTGAAGTAAGTCAGAAAGAGAAAAATAAGTACCGTATGCTAACACATATATATGGAATCTAGAAAAAAAAAATGGTTCTGAAGAACCCAGGGTCAGGACAGAAATAAAAATGCAGACATAGGGAATGGACTTGAGGACACGGGGAGGGGAAGGGTAAACTGAGACAAAGTGAGAGAGTGGCATGGACTTATATATACTGCCAAATGTAAAATAGATAGCTAGTGGGAAGCAGCCGCATAGCACAGGGAGATCAGCTCGGTGGCTTGTGACCACCTAGAGGGGTGGGATGGGGAGGGTGGGAGGGAGACGCAAGAGGGAGGAGATATGGGGATGTACATATATGTATAGCTGATTCACTTTGTTAGACAGCAGAAAGTAACACACCATTGTAAAGCAATTATACTCCAATAATGATGTTAAAAAAATAAATAAATAAAAAATAAAGACAGCTAAACCCATTCCACAACTTCAAACCAGAATTAAGAGAGCTCTGCAAGCTCCCACTTTGCGCAAGTTCCCAAATTCAAGGCGCACTGAAACTACTTGGAGTGTTTTCACACCGCCAGAGCGGGGAGAGAGGAGGTATCAAAACATGGCTCTGTGTTAAATGACCAAGTAGGAATTAACATCTCTTTTTCAAAGACACAGGGAATCTGAAGTATTTTATTGAACTCTTGCTGTGTATTGGGCACAGGGCTGGGTACAATTACAGAACATTTACGCTGAGGTGCTCTTAGGGTACACCTACTTCAGGGGTTACAGACTGTGCTCTTCAGAGTCCTAGGCAATCTTTCCTGGGTGCCAGATCCCATTCTTTATGGCAGAGCCCAGCTACCTGCTTACCAAACCCATTTCTTATTGTCTGTCCTGAGTACAGGGGAAGATCACATTTCCCAGCCTCCCTTGCAGTTAGGTGTGACAGAATTGATGCTCCTACTTCCAGGCCTGGACCATAAACAACCTCCCATGGGTAATCCTCTCTCTTTTCCCATTTTCTAGTTGGAGTCGATACCTAGGGCTGCCTTGGAGCCCCCATGTTGAAGGTGGCAGAGACTCTCTCTATCGGCTGAGTAATAATCCAGAGAGAGATCTAACCCCTCAACCCCTACTCTTGGCTATAAATTGACTTTATGTGAGTGGGAAATAGACTATTTTGTTCCATTACTAAGATTCAGGGTCATTTGTTATAGTACTAATGTTAATATCCTAACTAAACACTCCTTCTTCAATCTACATAGCACTGTATTTCTCATTTTTACATAAAGGGTTTCACATAAGCATGTGTTTAAAGACAGAAAAGACTCCACTATGAGTAATGTTAGAAAACTATGGTTCTAATTTAACCTCTCCATTTAAAAAGATGTTCTGACATTCAGGCTGTTTAGATATCTTGCCAAGGCTACCCACTGACTACCTAAATACTGGCTTAGGGAGAAGTTCCCCCATGAAATCAGTGGTACATATGGTGTCACTTGATCTAAACACTAAGAGACACTAAACTGAAGTGAAATATAATGATTGCTTAATTGATCTACCTAACCCTGCTAGAAACAGAAGAAAAAAACTGGCCTGATGAGTGAATGTTCTAGCCTTCTTCTCTTGACTTAACATTTTTTAGGTATTTGAGGTTCTCCTAGCTTCTTTTCTGAGCTTCATCATATACTTTGCAAAAGGATTTTTGTCTTTGGAGCTTTATTTCAAAAAATTAAGCAGTTATGTGAAAGCAGCTGAACTCAATATTCAAGAGACATCCAATCAATGTCAACTAAATATGCTCTAAGCAGTGTACTGGGTCCTGGGGATATAAAGATGAATGGTTCTGACCCTCAAAGGGCCCCTGGCCTAGTAGGTGACACAGACACACAATCAAAACACTGCAAAATAGTGAGGTGTTAACAAATACGTGAAAACTACAGGAATACCAAAGATAGAGCCATGGCTATTTCATATTCCATAGGCTTCATATAATTTAAGGTCCTAGAGGATCTTATTTATCACAAAGACTATTCATCAACAGCTATGAATAAGACCCAAGAGAACAGTAATGAGACTATTATTCACCACCACCAGGCAGCACCTGCATATTGATTGTAACCACTATTACTGATGAATTTCTACTTTTTAATCATAAAACAATGAAGACTGCATAAAGTGCTTCACCAGTGAAATACAAGAGAAGACCAAAACTTTGGGGTTAAAATACTTGTGGATTCTACTAGTTTCTGTTGCACCAGAGAGATGTGATGAATTTCTGTACTTTGTCTATCACTGGAATGGAAACGAGTAATAGAACTTTAGAGACCGAAAGGACCTTAGAGATCACCTAATCCAACAAGATGAATAAACTTTTCTTTTCCATTGCCAACAAACTGGCAAAATCTGATGAATACAACTCTTTTGAGTCATAGGTGGTTTGATGAATTGAGATAGCCATGTTCAGCCCAAGACACTAGAATTTCTCCACACCACAAAAAATAAACTTTTTTCATAAAGTCAATTTAAGTTAGGTAGCTTTCATCACTTTTATAAATATACTATCAATGTGGGAGCAAAAACAATGCACCCAGAAAGAGAAATAGATGAACTTTTACGTAGTTTCCCTTTGAGACTTTAACAGAAAATGTCACAATTCCCTACTTATACTTCTTTTTTTAAAAGAAATTATTATTGAAAATGACTGTAGCCTATTTTCAAGAAGGCACTGTGAAATGCACTTAAGACACAAGGATTTCTCAATGGTTGATGATCTTTGTCTAATAATAGTCAGACACCCATCAGATTTTTTTAAGTTTTCTACCTTCAACAACAACTTTGAGGCCACGTCAAAAGAAAAGGTTGTGGTTCTAGATGTCCAGGTGTGTGACAGCACATACTGTCAAACCCCAGAGCTTCTGATTTTCCTTTGAGCAGGAAGTTATCCTGGTCACCATCATTCTTTTAATCAAAGACATTTTAAAAAAACATTTCACTCACAAGGAAAGCAGTTTTCTAGAGGCTAAGTGGGGTTCATCAGATGTTCTCAAACCTGGCTGAGAACCACCAGAAGGGGATTTTAAAAAATACAGATTACCAAATCCTACCCCCAATTACTGATTAAATAGGTCATAGATGGGACCTGGGAACATGGAATTTTTTTACCTTTAAGCTTTCCAGTTGTATACAATGGGTTTGGGATCAAATAATGCAAATTATCAAATCTTTTAATAGCAAAAACGTTATTTGCATCCTTATCTACTGGATGCAAAGTTTAAGATGATATAATTTATCAAAGAAAAAGCCTTTTGCTTTATTGTATCAAAAATAATTAAGAGGGCTCAGACTACAATTGTCTCCTAAGAAACAGTATCTCCAGGATAAATGATGTAAAAGCAAATACTTTGTTACCTCAAAACACTCTCTGGACATATTGCTGTAATTTTGTAGTTGACTATATCTGACAAAACTAGGCATTGAAAGAATTCATTTACATTATATTTTGGTTGCGTCAGTAACCTTTTCTTTTCCTTTTCTTATGGGTGACCATTAGCTTTCCATAGAAGGCACGATGGCTTGCTTTCTATCCTCTCAGTGGAGGCTACTGCTTTTTTTGTTTTTGGTGCATTGTACTACCTTTCCGGCCAGAGGCACAATTACAAATCACCCTATAAGTTGCTTTCATGACTAGAGCTCCAAGGGGGATTCAACAAGATTTCTGTATGTAATTACCCAATTGGAAGTTAGCCAGATTCCCAGGACTGCAGCCCTTACACTTGTGAACAGAACTCTTTGATTGTTCATAATCACACCCAGTCAGCTACCTGGTATTTAGAAATCCTTAGAAAGCAACTTAATGCTCCATGAAAAACATGGGGGCAGATCACAAGAAGAGTAGTATTTTCACAGAGTTACCTATTGGGGGTAGGTCCCACCAGCTGATAATATAGCCAACTGGTATTCAAAGCCATCTGTTTCTGCATTCAAGGTGTTTAATAATTGAGTGCTGGCACAAATGTGTATTTCTTTGAATTTTCTCAAAATTCATTCCTCTGAGAAATTCCACACCTTTCACGTGGCTGTATTTCTATCTGTTACGTGTGTCATTTTTCTTCCTTTTCAGTGACAATGTTGTTAACAATATAGCTATCTGTGAGCACGAGAATGGCACAAGATGTCAAATGTACTCTAATGATTTTTCTCATTGAATGCACCTGATTAGTGGCAAGGGGCAACTATTGACACTGCTCGCTGTCATTTGCCACTCCTATTTTTTTTTTAACTCACAGAATGAGTCTTGGCTCTTTTTACTCTGGTCAGGTTATCAGAAGTGGGCTTCAGTGAGATCTGGTGCTGTTTCAAACCTCTAAGCACATCGTGGTTCAGTGGGTTTTCAGTATAGGTATTAAGGCACCATGCTGTCATAACCTTCATCCAAAAGTAAAGGTCCTTCAACAAAACTCTTCTTCTCAATGTTGTCCCAAACAAGTCCTGAATATTCCTCATCCAGTAGGCCTTTTTTCCTCTTTTCTCTTTATCTAGACACTTCCCAGGAGACCTAGAATTTGAACTCTAGGGTCACTCACAAAGTTCAAATCCTGGCTTAACCACTTATAAGCTGTGTGTTCTTAGATAAATTGTTTAGCCTCTCTGTACCTCCACTGTCTTATTGGAAACATGAGGATACTCTAAGTACTTAACTCATTGGGCTGTGGGGAGGATTAAATAGGTTTATAATGCTATGTATACTCTATTATTATCCTTCAAGTCCCTCCTGTTCTGTGAAGGCTTCTCTCACTGCTCCAGGTCACATCTATTTCCCTAACCCATTCTATGCCATTTAATGAGTAAACATGCATTTGACACTTAATATGTATGTCAGTATATGCTGCTATACATATTATAATATTTCCGAGATTGAGGAACTGGATTCGTTTTTGTTTTTTTTTAATGTCTGAAACATTTATATTAACATACTTCCATATAAATAACCCAAAGAAAGTTTGGTATTACTAGTTTTGTTTGTTTGTTTATACTGCTGGTTCTTATTTGTCATCAATTTTATACACATCAGTGTATACATGTCAATCCCAATCGCCCAATTCAGCACACCACCATCCCCACCCCACCATGGTTTCCCCCCCTTGGTGTCCACACGTCTGTTCTCTACATCTGTGTCTCAACTTCTGCCCTGCAAACCGGTTCATCTGTACCACTTTTCTAGGTTCCACATACATGCATTAATAGACGATATTTGTTTTTCTCTTTCTGACTTACTTCACTCTGTATGACAGTCTCTAGATCCATCCACGTCTCAACAAATGACTTAATTTCATAGCTCTAGTAGTTTTTGAGGAACTGGATTCTTAGACTTCTGTACCACACACAGTGTTTGACCCATGGTATATATATACGACTTTCTTTTTTGGTGATGCTGAGACTATAAAATGCTGAAAAATAGATTACTCAAGAAAAATGCAAGGTTCTTTAAAGAAAAAGAAAAGTAAATCTGACCTCTGACCTTCAATTGCAAGTAAATCTCATCAGGAAAAAAAGAGGTACCCAAAGAAGCCAATTCTCTGAGATACTCAGGTTTTAAAATGGAAATATTCTAAAGATTGTAAGAAGGGCTCTTAACCAGTTGAAAGAGGCATGGGCTTATAAGAACTGTATCAGAAAAGCAAAAGCCCCAAGTGAACTGAGGCTTGATGAGAAAAATGTGAGGGACAACAAAAAAAGTTTTTACAGTTTTATTCAGAACATGAAGTTGACAGGGATAAGCAGCTTGCTGCCTTGGGCTGGTGGTCTAAGTCGATGGATAACCAAGAGGAAGAAGAACAGTGCTATGTAAAAGTGGGGGATTTCCAATCTGAAAGGGCTGGAGCACAGATCAGTTAAAGAGAACACCAGGAGGGAGTTAAAGAGCTCTGAGATCAAAGGCAAAGAACCGAGACAGGTAGCCTAGTGGTGAAGGAATATGAGCCTTGGGTTTGAACTTGGCTCTGACAATCACTAGCTATGTAACCGTGGGCAAGTTACTTAACGCCTCGCTGCCACAGCCTCTTGATCTGTAAAGCAGAGATAAAATGCTTTCTTCATAGGAGAAATTTGTAAGGATATTTAAAGACAGTATGTGTTAAACATTTAGCCCAGTGTAGTTGCTGAATAAATTATAGAAGTGGTTGTTGTATTTAAAATAATACTTATATTAGTGCTATAATAAAGGGTATCCAGATTCTGTTAAGGGGTTCAGGTCTGCTGCCTTGTGTGAATTATACCTCAAAGGACCAAGAGAGACTTCCAAGGGGATTGAATAACCTCCACAAGGTAGAATCTGAAGAATCAGAGAAACCTAAATACCCTAAGACAGGAGGCCAGCAAATGCACTTTTAATTTTCAAACAAGATAAGGAGAAAGCTGAAATCCATGAACAGACCAGCTAATTGGGATGGTTGGATACACCTAGAGAAGGAACAGTGATGGCGAGGATGGACCACAAAAAGTCATTACTGGCTGAGTTCAGTTCAGTCCCCTTCCCCAATACACACACACAACTTTTATTCTAAATCAAGTTCCTAGACCAGAAGATGAGTGACAATGAGCTCCGTTAGAATAGGGACACTGTCTCTTTCGTTCACTGTCAACTTCTCAGTGCCTGGCACCTGGTAGTAGGCACTCAATGTTTCCTGGTCGAATGAGTGGGCGAATAAATCAACAAATAAATAAATGAAATGGATAGGCCAGCTGTACCTATATTTCTATAGATTCATATTCTACGGTATTCATCAGAATACCATAATATTGCTGTGGAGAAACAGAAAGATGGCAGTGCCCTGAGGGAGATTCATAACTAGACAAAACCCAATACCCAAAAGGTACTGATTAACCAATTCATGCCAATCAGACGAGCAGTCTGCTTTCAGATCTCTCTCTCTCTCTCCATGGTTCTGTTCTATGCAGTGTGTCTTTACAATCAGTTACCGGGATGAATATACAGAAGACATATTCAGCAATTTTACTAATGACTTGAATTTAGGAAGGCCGATGAATATACTGGAAACTAGAATTAGTATTTAAACGTATTTAATGGGCTGGGACAATGCAAAGATCTCAGAGGACGAAATGTTTTAACATACTGATTCACATCTGACTATTACATTAAATTATACAAAGAGCCTCCATAAACCTTATTTTGTGTAGTCCTCACAATAGCGCTGTGGTGGGTTAAATGGTGGCTCCCCAAAAGATCTGTCTTCCCAGAACATGTGAATGTGACTATATTTGGGAAAGAGGGTCTCTACAGATGTAAGTAAGTTAAGGCTCTTGAGATGAGATCATCTTGGACTAGGGTGAATGCTAAAGCCAATGACAATGGTTTTTAGAAGGGAAGGGGATACGGCACAGAGAAGGTGATGTGACGATGGGGACAAAGACTGGAGGGATGCATCTATAAGCCACGGGACCTGAGGTTTGTCAGCAGCCACTAGAAGCTAGGACAGAGGCATGCAAAGTATTTTCCCTCAGGGCCTTCAGTCGAAACCAACCCTCCTGACACCTGGGATTTTGGATTTATGGCCTCCAGAACTGTGAGAGCATAAATTTCTATTGTTTTAAACCACTAAAGTTTGTGGTACTTTGTTCCCACACCTCTAGGAAATTAATACAAACACCTTTCATTTTTTATTCTATTTTATGGATTATTTTGTTTGTTTTGTTTTGTTTTTTGCGGTACGCGGGCTTCTCACTGTTGTGGCCTCTCCCGTTGCGGAGCACAGGCTCCGGACGCGCAGGCTCAGCGGCCATGGCTCACGGGCCCAGCCGCTCCGCGGCATGTGGGAATCCTCCCGGACCGGGGCACGAAGCCGTGCCCCCTGCATCGGCAGGTGGACTCTCAACCACTGCACCACCAGGGAAGCCCTGGTAAGGGGACATTTGAGCAGAGATCCAAACACAGTGAGGGAACGCGCCGAGCAGATGTCTGGTAGAAAAGGGAGAGGGTTTCGAGTCAGAAGGCTCTCAACCAGGTTGCTAATCAGTCTGAGGAACACAAGGAGTCCACGGCTGGATGGAGTGAACAGGGGGGAAAGTAGTTTCAGACAAGGAGAGAATCACAGGGTAGGAGAGAAGGAATAGATTGTGTGGGGTATTGTAGGCCTTGCCAATATTTTACCTTTTGCTCTGAATTAAATGATAAGACGCTGGAGAATTTGGGGCAGAGGAATAATATGTTCTGACATGATTTAAAAAGATCACCTGGGCTGCTGTATAGAGAACGGACTTTAAAGCGGCAAACGCGGAAGTGAGGATACCAACTAGGAAGCTGCTGCAGCAATCCGGCAAGAACTGATGCGCTTGACTCTGAGAGGTTATGATGGAGGAGGTGAGAAATGAGCAGCTTCCAGAAATGCTTGGAGCTGAAGCAGGTAGGAATTTTGAGAGTAGAGTCAAGGCTGATTTCAAGGTTCTGGGCCTGAGGAACTGGAAAGGTGGGGTTGCCATTTACTGAGACGGAAAGACAACTAATTAGCAGTACAGCAGGAACCTGAGCTCAGGGCATACCTGCCCTTGTCCAGTGGTCAGCCAATTCAGCCCAGATCCCACAGGAGTAATTGGTGCTAGAATTGAAGCCAAAAAACAGAAAAACAAAAAACCCTCAAACATACAAGATGGGGGAAGGTGACTGAGTAGCCATAGGATTAAAACTCTTAAAATTTTTAGTTGAGGTCAAGCCCAGATCAATCCTCTGCAGGATGGCATTGCCAAAAACACAAATGCATACTGCCTTGCAAGAGCAGTCTTAGACCTCAGTAGGTTAAAGCATGGTTGTAACGACCAAGCCTACAGCCGGACACTCAATTCTCAGCATTACACTTTTACTACAAAGACAGACAAGAGAGAAAGAACTCAGAGGGCAGCAGCCAGAACAGAAGGGTATCCAGAGACTCGGAAGTTGAGTGAGACAGGTTTGGAGAAAGTTAAAGGTGAGACAGAGGAGTGAGGAAAGTGTTCTGTGAAATGGAGGATAACGATGCTTATGTCACAGGGCAATTGATAGGATTAAATGTGATAATGTATGTGAAACCACTTTGTCCTCGAGGAAATGCTTTACAAATGTTAAGCACCATTATTAAAATTGAAGGCCTGTCATACGGAAGAGGTTTTAGATGTGTTCTGTGTGGACCCAAGAGGTAGAGGTGGGAGAAAGAGCTAAAAGCATTTCTGTTCAGAGAAAAGAACTTTCCACTGATGGGAAGGACTGTTTCAGTCAATTGACTTCCTCAAGTCTGGAGATGTTCAAAGGCTGACCGGCTGAAGACTTGACATGAAGGTAAAAGGGGAATTCTACCATTTAATGGTCTGTAAGTTCTGTGTATTTTTAGTGACTCTGAGGCTATAGTAGCACTTAATATTTTGGGATTTAAAAAATTCTATTTAAGTATAGTTGATTTACAATGTTGTGTTAATTTCTGCTGTATAGCAAATTGATTCGGTTATACATATATATATTCTTTTCCATTATGATTGATCACAGGATATTGAACATAGTTCCCTGCACTACACAGTAGGACCTTGTTGTTTATCCATCCTATCTATAATAGTTTGCAACAATGTTTTCTTCTTGCTGCTTCTGTATCAGGTCCTAGGCCACATTCATCCCACAGAAAGATACTTCACCTCCCCCAATTAATCAGTAAAGCCACAGATAGCCTTCCTACAGGGGCCCAGTTATGCCACTTAAAGTAGTCTCCTGATAGAATTTATTACAGAGGAGTTTAGAGAAATCTATTCTCCCTAACTTATCAAAGGCCTACAATCAAAGCCACTAATAATAATTATGTATCTCACCAAACTATGGGAAGTGTGATTAAACCAGCGAAACTTTTCTTTTAGAAAAGTGGAAACAATGTAAATTATTATTAGATAACTGATAAACACAACAATGATGAAAAGTTCTTGCTAGGGTAAAATAATTGAGATGATAATTAGGCATAATTAGCATTGTTATGAGTCAATCATATTTCATTGAAAAGAAAACATATTTGGCTAAAAGCATATAATTTTGTTTTTGGTACTTTTCAAATTCTTTCTGGTTCAGCTAGGTCACTCATTGTATTTACCAATCAATTATTTTAGAGATGACTGGAGATTTCCATTTTAACAAAAGCCTATTTTAGCAAACAGCAGAGTTTTTAGAAGCCCCTCTCCTTGATATGTCTGAAATTTTTTCACCAGCTCTTGTCACCCTCTTGCCAACCGGTATATCTCATAACGACTATTACCAGTGGCAGAGGCAAGCCAACAACTTAAAACAGCAACAACAAGATGACAGTGTTGAGAAGAAAGGACTACTTTATTTTCTGTTTGATTATACAACTCTCATATATTTGGCAGGGGAGGGATCGTAGGGGGAACAATATTTTATCCCAGAAAGCAATCTTTTTCATTTTGCCATGTTATCCAGAATTTTTAAAGTTGCATTTATTAATTAGGTCACTTCCTATCTACACTAAATCCCCAGAGGATTTTATTTTTTCCTTACATCTTTCTAAAAGAATTCTTAGGATCTTGGTTTAAAAAAGAGTAGAAAAAATTTTTTACAGTAAGGGAAGGAGATTCACAATGAAAGGCGGCATAGAAATACAGTATTGAACAAGTTAGGCAACTGCTTAGCGGAGGTAAAAAGAGGGCATCAGAATAAACAAGGAGACACACAAATGTGTGATTTAAATTCCTAGGACTGGGCAAGTTATGGTGGTAAACCCCAAGGAGAGGCTGAGTGTTCCAGCTGTAGAACAGAACATGGTTTTCTATAAGGAGATGGGGTGGTTCTTTAAAAATTCTCTCAAAATGTGCTTAAGAGGGGAAAAAAGGCCCTAGAAGGAAAGTTGCTAACAATTGTCACAGTTATAGCAATAACTATGACATATACAACTGTGATATAACTGACAGAGTAACCATGATCCCAGGATTTCAGCAATCAAAATGGAAAATTACATTTTCTGAACTCGATATAATCCCTACCCTGAGAGAAGGATGGGGGTTTCTAAGGATGTTATGATAAAGAAAATGAAAATTTCAAGTAAATAAAAAATCTGAATTCCTCTTTGATAATCCATACTTTCCACAGAAGCTTCAAAAGCCCAAAGACCCCATTAGATATAAATTCTAATGAACATAGAGAATTTTCACAGTTTAAATGGTGTAAAGAAATACAATAATAGTGAGCATTAAAAAAATGAACTACAGGATGCTCAATGTTAGGTAATAGCAGTTACATAGATTTTCACGTCTCTCAATGCACTTATCAATAATTTATTCGGAAAATGTCAAAATGTCCTTGTTATCAAGGTACACAGGATAATAGTACTTGCTTTAAAAGACAGTCCATGCGAGAAGCTGCAAAATGATAGTCAGGTGTTCAAGGCATGCTCCCAACTCTTCCATCTAGCCACCTACTTAAATATTAGGGGACATAAATCAAAGGACACAACAGCTAAAAATGAGTCCTTTGAAAATGTAGTCTTCCACAATGAAATGCAGAAGAGGCCTGATCTTGTAACTGGCATATTTTATCATTGTCTTGTAGCTAAAGACTCTAAGAAATATTTTGAAACTCTTGTTTTGCCATTAAATCCCCTAGCTGAATACTATATTATCTCATTAGTTCAATAAAGTTAATATTTTTACCTCTGTCGTCTCTTGTTTTTCCAGATGTCATCTTTTCACCTTAATGAAATATGAGCATGGTAACTACAAAGTAATGTGAGTGACTTTTAACTAGCATCCAAATGTATATCTGAGACAGTGATATCTCTTTCAAGGAGATTGCAAAAACGTAAGCACAGGCAGCAAAGAAGGATTAAATATTGGAGCCTGCTTCCCCATGTTTGAAGGACAGCATTCAATTGAAAGCATAATTTGTGGTACAGATGGTTGAAGACACACTGCTTTTACTCTTTTGCTTTGCCCTTTATTTTTAACAATCACTGTTATGTGAGAAAGTAAGTGCTTCAGTTGCCTATTGATTGGCAATAGCTTCATGTGATCAAAAGACACAATATATATCTAATAAGTATGTTAATTTTACTTCTCTGATATTCATCCACCCATCCACCTATTCATCCATCCACCCATCCATCTCTCTTTTCATTGCTAACTATTATGCACCAGCTACCGTATTAGGTACTGCTGTATGTCAACAAATAAGATATAAACTTTACTCTCAAGAAACTTATAATGGTGGTGTCTGGTTCAAGGTCTAATCCATCAACATTTGTGCAAACATGGTAGTGAAGAAATGAAGCCAACTCTGTGTTATATTGTGTTAGTCAATAAATCACTGAACTTAATATTAAAGGGAACCAAAAGATATTATTTGTTTACCAGCTCTGTGAGTATCAGAGACTTCTAATATGTCATGGTACTGAATGTGTATGCAGTACAATTTAGATTCCTGCCCAAAACAATAATGGAGATGCTGTAAGAACACAAATAATCAAAATAAAAGTTGAGGAATAAAGTACTATGAAGATTCAAGGGAAAGACTGGATTCGAAGAAGCATCGTCCTCTTGATTCTACATACTTTGGAAGAGTTAACTGCAGTTAGAGAGTTCATGTTTAACTTTTTTTAAAAAATGAATAATTAATTAGATTAAAGAACTCTCATTTCTAGACCAATGCCTACATTTTCTTACAATATCAAACAGAAAAAGAGGAAACTCCACACCTGGCCAATTTCTCATTACAATCTATATTAGCGGAGCTTTGTTGACTATTGGTGTCAATAGCAGACTAACATCGTTGAAGTACTTAGGCCTCTATAATTTTAAGGGGAGGAAAAATGAATTCACCCACAGCCACAGCACAGAAAGTGTGAGCTAAGATTAAGTGCATATCAAGGTAGCATGGCACACAACAGCTTAAGTGAATTATAGATTTGAATAATTACTTATTTTCTTATAGTGGTAAAATGTATTTCTGTATCCAATGAATATCAATTATCTTCATACTATTTGCCATATACTGGGTATTGGGTTTATAAAAATTAATAAAACTATCTCTAATCCCCAGGAATTCACAGCCCAGAGAATAATATTGTTACAGATATCATGGTGTGGTTCAGTACAATGATGGAGTTTCCAACGTTATTTTAACATATTTAAGATCATGAAATCCCAGGTCTACCATTTACCATGGACCTGAATTTGTACCTCAGTTTCCTCGTCTGTGTAATGGAGATAATAATGTGCTGTGAGGTTAAATGAGGTCATTTATGTAGAGCACTTTAAGATAGTGCCTAGCTATAGGAAGCAGTGTATGAGCATTAGCTATTAAATATTATTGTTATTATTATTAGAATTATACTCATAATCTCAATGGAATATTGAAGTCTCAACTGAATGAAGAAGGTGAGAAGTTCCAGGCTTTCAATACTTATGCCTTTTTCCAGTCAAACAAATTAAATATGTTCACATGTAAGGTGTACTGTTAGATCATAAATACATACAAACATCATTTTTCCAAGGAACTGGTTGCTTTCTGCAATCATTAAATCAATAGTATGTGCAGAGAAAATGAATATTTTAAATCTAGAGTGTGATTAATTCATGTCTGAATAGAGATCAGCTTATATAGAAACTGAAGCAAAATTTAAAATTAAATTTTAGGGCTTCCCTGGTGGCACAGTGGTTGAGAGTCCGCCTGCCAATGCAGGGGACAGGGGTTCGTGCCCCGGTCCGGGAAGATCCCACATGCCGCGAAGCGGCTAGGCCCGTGAGCCACGGCCGCTGAGCCTGCGCGTCCGGAGCCTGTGCTCTGCAACGGGAGAGGCCACAACAGTGAGAGGCCCGCGTACCGCAAAAAAAAAAAAAAAAAAATTAAATTTTAAAATTAAATTTTGCTTCTTCAATGAAAAAAAATCAAAACACATATGCGTATAGAGTAGCTAACAGAAGGTAGGTTTTAAATGGTTGCCACATCTGGCATAACAGCTTTCTATAGTTTTACAACCCAGTTTTCTAACTATCTTGAGCCCTCAAGATAATAAATATATGGGTCATATATCAGCTATTGTGGCAGTCTGCATCACTGGTCCCAATTTTTCACCCCTTCTTCTTTCCCTACCCTTTACCATGTGACTTTTCACTTCCTCCTCAAGGAGGTCTAGTTTCTCACCTCTTGACTTTGGATGTGGTCATGTGATTGGCTTTTGCCAAAAGAATGAGGCAGAAATGAGCCAGTAAGGAGCCTAAACCTCAAGAGACTGTGCATGTTTCTGCTTTTAATCTTGTGCCTCTACCATACCATGGAAAAATCATGCCTGTGCCAATCTTCTGGTCCCAGAGAGTAAGAGACACATGGAATGAAGCTGTCCCAGGCAAACTGACTCAACCCAGCTCAGACTCAAGCACAGCCCCAGTTTATCCTCAGAAGAATCAACAAGCTGGCTGACCTGCAGTAGGCTCACGATCAAGCCCAGAAGATATTAGCAGAGCAGCTCAGCAAAGCTGAACCACAATCAATTGACCCCAACCAACCCACAGGCAGTTGCCCTATAGTAATAAATTACTTTAATTGTTTTTAATAAGTAATTGAAATTTGTAGTATTTTGTTATGCAGCAAAAGCTGACTCATTTAGTTAGAATGTTTTCCATTTTAAGTTATATAAAATCAGACTCTGGGGCTTCCCTGAGTGGTTAAGCGCAGTGGTTAAGAATCCCCCTGCCAATGCAGGGGACATGGGTTCGATCCCTGGCCCAGGAAGATCCCACATGCTGTGGAGCAACTAAGCCCATGCACCACAACTACTGAGCCTGCACGCCACAATTACTGAAGCCCGCACGCCTAGAGCCCGTGCTCTGCAACAAGAGAAGCCACCGCAATGAGAAGACTGTACACCACAATGAAGAGTAGCCCCCGCTCACCACAACTAGGGAAAGCCCACGCAGAGCAACAGACCCAATTCAGCCAAAAATGAAAACAAATAAATAAATAAATTTATTTTAAAAATAAATAAAATAAAATCAGGCTCTGGCTAGCTTAAGCATTTTTAAAAAATGGATTGTTTCACCAAACTGAAAAGGCCAGTGATAGTGCTGGCTTTAGGTTCATTTTGACCTATAAGTTCAGCATGTCCTCTGAAAATCTCTGCAAATTTCCCTGCAATCTCTGGCCTCTGGACTCTTCCATGTGTCAGCTTTGTCTCTTGGTACAAAATGGCATTCTTACATACTTCATCTCACATATTTCATCTTGATAAAAGAGAGATAAAGAGTGCCTTTAGGACTTCCCTGGTGGCGCAGTGGTTAAGAATCTGCCTGCCAATGCAGGGAACACAGGTTCGAGCCCTGGTCCAGGAAGATCCCACATGCTGCGGAGCAACTAATCCCATGCGCCACAACTACTGAGCCTGTGCTCTAGAGCCCACGAGCTACAACTACTGAGCCCACGCGCCACAACTACTGAAGCCTGTGTGCCTAGAGCCTGTGCTCTGCAACAAGACAAGCCACCACAGTGAGAAGCCTGCACACTGCAATGAAGCGTAGCCCCCGCTTGCCACAACTAGAGAAAGCCCACACGCAGCAACAAAGACCCACGCAGCCAAAAATAAATTAATTAATTAAAAAGCAAAGCAAAAAAACCCCATAAAATTTACCAAAAAAGAGTGCCTTTATCCTGGCACTCCAAACAAAAGTCCTGAGATTTACTCTCACAGGATCATCTTAGATCACTGTTTTCTCCTGAACCACTTAACACAGCCAGGGAAAGAAATGTTCTGATGGACTCTTCTTAAGTCATGGGTTCCAAGCCTGAAGCTAGAGGGGTTGAATCAAATTCAACGGACTGTTGGGAGGGAGAAAGAAAAATAAATATGGAAGAAGCAACTAGAAGTACACACAACAAATTTTCTTCTTTGCAGTGCATTTTCGTGTCTTTCTCACGTCGTGTCTCAGATAGTCAAAGCCTTGGACTGTTATCCCGGCCAAATATTCTTTTATTAAAAGCAATAAATACAACTTACTTGAATTAGCCATACACGGTGAAAGGTATAAGGAAATCTTTTTAGATAAATAGAAATGTAAAGAGACAAGAAAACAAAAGAAGTTATAATGCCACCATTTATTCCCGCAGTAACTAGAAACAGCTTCTATTTGAAATCTCAGTACCACCTGCTTTGCATCTGCTCGACCAACTGAGAAATGCAGGTCTGGCAAAGAGAAAAAATCCATTTTAAGTAGATCTGTGACAATACAGGGCGAGGAGGTCTTGAAATCCACCAAGGGTTTTAATCAATAAGACTGACAGCACAGAGCATGCCAGAAACCAGGAAAAGTAGAGTTTGCAAAAAGCATTCAAGAAACAGCCTGAGCTATAAGGTTCTGGTGACAAACCAGGGCTGGCGAGGCAGAGGCACATACCACCATCTTTCTCTTCTGATCTAAGGAAAGGCGAGAGAGGAAAGGGCTGATTAGCTCGGGGTGGGGAAAACAAATAAATAAATAAATTTATTTTAAAAATAAATAAAATAAAATCAGGCTCTGGCTAGCTTAAGCATTTTTAAAAAATGGATTGTTTCACCAAACTGAAAAGGCCAGTGATAGTGCTGGCTTTAGGTTCATTTTGACCTATAAGTTCAGCATGTCCTCTGAAAATCTCTGCAAATTTCCCTGCAATCTCTGGCCTCTGGACTCTTCCATGTGTCAGCTTTGTCTCTTGGTACAAAATGGCATTCTTACATACTTCATCTCACATATTTCATCTTGATAAAAGAGAGATAAAGAGTGCCTTTAGGACTTCCCTGGTGGCGCAGTGGTTAAGAATCTGCCTGCCAATGCAGGGAACACAGGTTCGAGCCCTGGTCCAGGAAGATCCCACATGCTGCGGAGCAACTAATCCCATGCGCCACAACTACTGAGCCTGTGCTCTAGAGCCCACGAGCTACAACTACTGAGCCCACGCGCCACAACTACTGAAGCCTGTGTGCCTAGAGCCTGTGCTCTGCAACAAGACAAGCCACCACAGTGAGAAGCCTGCACACTGCAATGAAGCGTAGCCCCCGCTTGCCACAACTAGAGAAAGCCCACACGCAGCAACAAAGACCCACGCAGCCAAAAATAAATTAATTAATTAAAAAGCAAAGCAAAAAAACCCCATAAAATTTACCAAAAAAGAGTGCCTTTATCCTGGCACTCCAAACAAAAGTCCTGAGATTTACTCTCACAGGATCATCTTAGATCACTGTTTTCTCCTGAACCACTTAACACAGCCAGGGAAAGAAATGTTCTGATGGACTCTTCTTAAGTCATGGGTTCCAAGCCTGAAGCTAGAGGGGTTGAATCAAATTCAACGGACTGTTGGGAGGGAGAAAGAAAAATAAATATGGAAGAAGCAACTAGAAGTACACACAACAAATTTTCTTCTTTGCAGTGCATTTTCGTGTCTTTCTCACGTCGTGTCTCAGATAGTCAAAGCCTTGGACTGTTATCCCGGCCAAATATTCTTTTATTAAAAGCAATAAATACAACTTACTTGAATTAGCCATACACGGTGAAAGGTATAAGGAAATCTTTTTAGATAAATAGAAATGTAAAGAGACAAGAAAACAAAAGAAGTTATAATGCCACCATTTATTCCCGCAGTAACTAGAAACAGCTTCTATTTGAAATCTCAGTACCACCTGCTTTGCATCTGCTCGACCAACTGAGAAATGCAGGTCTGGCAAAGAGAAAAAATCCATTTTAAGTAGATCTGTGACAATACAGGGCGAGGAGGTCTTGAAATCCACCAAGGGTTTTAATCAATAAGACTGACAGCACAGAGCATGCCAGAAACCAGGAAAAGTAGAGTTTGCAAAAAGCATTCAAGAAACAGCCTGAGCTATAAGGTTCTGGTGACAAACCAGGGCTGGCGAGGCAGAGGCACATACCACCATCTTTCTCTTCTGATCTAAGGAAAGGCGAGAGAGGAAAGGGCTGATTAGCTCGGGGTGGGGTTGGGGGGTTGTTCTGTCCTTTTAGATTCCAACTTTCTGAATCAGGTTAGAATTCTAAAACCCATTGTCTAATTTCAAAAGTTGGATTTGAAAAACACTACAAGCTCTTTTTTTTGTTACCTAATTCTCAGCTGTAAACCGAAGCTTCTTGAGTGTGCAAGCTTCATAAAAAGCAAAGGGACTTAACTGAATTTTGCATGCCACTTCTAAGTGGATTGCTAGGGTATACCAGGATTAATTAGTTTCGTGTTAATTCAATTCAAAGGTTGCTGATAAACCAAGACCATCAAACTCCATTAGGAGAAACAAAAACTTCTTAATTATGACAGCATCTTTGGAGTTGTGGATAAGTTTTATCAGTATGCTAAAGTTCCATCCTGAGCATTTAGGATGTGTGATGGATCTACCGCAGTGGCCCAAAGAGACCTCAATGATTAAATCACTTTTCACCAAATTTTTTACTTTTCAAATTTGGTATCTTTAAAAAAAATTCAATCCTTGGTTTCAATGATTCCTTCTGCCCTTTTGAATGTAAAATTCTATTTTTGGAAAACTAACCCAAGGAAAATTACTCTAGCCTTTTCACAGGCATGCACATAAAATGAACAAAGTTGCAGATTTTTATTTTGCCCCATCTCCCTGCCCTCAACCCTTTACTGTACTGTCACAATCATAGTACCATGATCCCTTATGGGTGAAAAAAAAAATCTATCACCCACATATTTTATTTTGTGTGGAGGATGTTGAAAATATGATTTCCTACATGGTCTTGCAAATAACTGCTTCTCGGCCTTACACCCAACCAAACCTCACCTTTATATGAAAGCACACAGGTGAGCACGTTTGCACATGCAGGCACACACACTCATTTGCTTACCATTTGGTTTGGATGCAGACGTGTACTGCAGTTCAGGACCCAACCAACTTTCTTCACAGCCTGCCATACGAGGTCCCTTTAACATCTTTCCCTATTTAGTGCAAGGGACTTTCTGCATCTGGAACACTCCCCCAGGCATGTGCATATGTGCACACATACATGGACACACACAGATACACACATATGCACACACTTCTATTAACTCCTCCTCACTCCTCAGCTCTCACTGTACCCTTCACCCCACCTAGGACATCTTCCTTGCTTCCCAGGACTAGGTTGGCTAATAATCCTATGAGCCACTTCAGTACCTATGTTTAGCATTAATGTTGCAATTGACACATTGTAATAGCCTTTAAATTTATCAGTAACTCACATCAGGAAATTAGGTTCCCGAATGACCTGGAATGTACCATATTCACGGTTTTATCACCAAACAGTACAGTGTCTGGCACACTGAAGGAATTCCATCAGCATTTGTTGACTAGATGAACGAAGGCCAGAATCACTACAAAGTTAGCTGTGAAGCCCCTGCCTTCACATATCATTCCAAACTACATCACTCCAGTAAGGATGCCCTTTACTTCTCCTCCCCATCAGTCAGTCATCTCTGTGGACTGATTAATCTCTAGCAACTCCTCCTAGAGACTTCTAGCTGCCTCCCAATGTTGATTCTCCCCTTTCCCTTTGTAAAAGAACACTTGAGTTTTAGCAGAGAATACAGATATTGGGTGGAATTGGGGACACATTTCCCATACTTCAAACTAAACTGGCCATTTGAATAGGCATGGTCATTAAAATGTAAAAGTAAGTACTACTTGGGACTTGAGGGAAGTCTTCTTAAAAGGAAAAATATATGCCTTTCTTCAATCCTTCCTCTCTCTTGCTGCTTGAGATGTGGAAATGATGGCTGGCTCTCTAGCAGCCATTTTGAACCATGAAGCAATATGCTAAGGATAAAAAAATGTCTGTGCCACACCACATAACAACTTACCGCCAAACTTCTTTTGTAGGAGAAAAAGAGACATCTCAGTAAAGTCACTGCTATTTCAGGCATTTTTTTTCTATAACAACTAGACTTAATCCTAAATACTACAACCAGTACAGCCAGAGACTTTCTGTATCCATGCACAGGTCTTAGGGACAATTGTTGGCCCTTGCCCTGGGTAAGCCTTGTAGCAGGAGAGGAACTGATGTCCAGTCTGGTTTTTCCATATAGCTGTAGACTCACCATTTCCCAAGGCCATATATCTGCTCATCCTCAGTAAAACTCTAAATTTTCCAAAATTTATTCTCCAACCCTTTCAATTTTTTGTTTTGTTTTGTTTTCTAGCAAAAGTGGTTGCAGGTGACTCGAAGATTTTTCCTAGAAAATATATTTGTATTTTTTCCTGAGCCTTAAAAATTTAAGCCAGTGTTTCTCAAAGGGTAGTCTCAGATCTTCATCATAACCCCCTGGGATTATTATTGTTACTGTGGAGTCCTGGCATTAAACTAGACACACTCGGTCACAATTTCTGGAGGTGGAGCCTCTATGTTCTATAAGATTTCTAAGGGACTGTGAAGCACAAAAGTCTGACAACAATTGTCTTCTAGCAGACACTACAGGCAATTTTTGCTAACCCTCAAATCATAACTCAGAGGACCCCTCTTCTTCCACAGGGACTCAGGCTCCCATCCATCTTGTCAAAATAAGAGCTTTAGAAATTCTACTGCCTTGCTGTCCTAAGTGCGGACCATGGACCAGTGGTATCAGCGTCCTTTTTTAGAAATGCCTATCTTGAGCCTCACTACAGACTTACCAAATCAGAAACTGCACTTTAACAAGATCGCCAGGTGCTTCCTAAGCAAGTTAGTGTTTGGAAAGCACTGAGCTCCACTACTGTGCCCTCTCTTGAAACACATCAGAGCCCTCTTCCATTCCCATTACTTGGATAAATGCTGCAACTTACACTGTCCACAAACCTTCTGCTGCTGAGGCCAGTGGTAGAACCATTTACTGAGCATCTACTGAATACCAGAGACAAAATGGTAGAAAGATATCTGTGATGGTTAATTTTATGTGTCAACTTGGCTAAGTTACGGTACCCAGATATTTCTTTCAAAACTCATCTAAATGTTGCTATGAAGGTACTTTTTAGATGAGTTAAGTTTTAAATCAGTAGATTTTCAGCAAAGCAGATTCTCCTCCATAATGTGGGTGGACCTCATCCAATCAGTTGAAGACCTTAAGAGAAAAAAGACTGACCTCCCCCAAGAAAGAGAGAATTCTGCCTGAAGACTGTCTCTAGCCTGCTGCTCTACCCTGAAGATTTTGGACTTGCCGGCCTTCATAACTGCATGAGCCAATTCCTTAAAAATCAATCAATCAATCAATCTCTCTCTCTCTCTATATATATATATACATATGTATGTGTATATGTAAATAAAATGAATAATATATATTTGTGATATTTAAGTACATTTTAAAATATTAAATATATTTAATATTTATAAATAAATAAATATATATACACACACATATATACACATTCACATACATATCCTATTCGTTCTGTTTCTCTGGAGAACACTGACTAATACATTTATTATTTGTATTATATATTCAATACATTAGTCAATATACTGACTAATACGTTACAAATTCATTGCAAATCTCCTTTAGATAGATTCATTCATCTCATCAGAGTCTTCCATGTTTCCCTATTGCCTATGGAATAAACCCACAACTCCTCAGCGTGCAATTCCAGGCCTCCAAGTTCTCCTCAGCCACACTGCACATCTCTGCCTCTCATCAGCCTATTCTGTTTTTCAGACCAGCTTTCTTGCCTCTGCTCATTCCTTCTCTCCCTTGGCCTCCTAGGAGGTCTTCTCATCTCTGATGCTTAGCTCATATGACCCACCTTCGCTTACTAAATACAAACATACAAATGTTTGTTGAATATTACTGAATAAAACCTTCCCCTTCCCAGCATCTTGCCAGTTGCAATTAATCATTGTTCTCTGAAAGAACTTTGATTTCAGAGAACATATTTCATTAGGAAATACATTATATTTTGGTTAAATATATATCTTGTCGCTCACTAGACTTCAAGCTCCTTGAGGGTAGGAAATATGTTTTTATTACACATGTTGTTTGCATGTATTCCTTTCAATCTATTCAGTAACATTTATTGAATGAATAAAAAATTATGTTTGATATTTATTTGATTATTGACATTATTATTATTCTAAATACTAAGCAGAGAAGGAGAATAATCTATTCTTTTATCCTCCTTTGTCTTTTATCCTGCTTTTCTTTTTCTTTGTTATACTACCTAGCATTTCATTTACGTAGGATTTTGTTTATCTTGTATCTTCTTCCTCTAGAATACAAGCTCATGAGAGCACAGACTTTGTAAGTTCTCAGTAAATATGTGTTGAATGAATTCATTTATTTGCAAGCATGAATGTGTGGTCAAGGCAGGAGTGCCTACCCACTGAAAATAAAAATATTTACATACTTAAGATAAAAGGAGCTGAACACAATACCTTACTGTAGAATGGTGAAAAGTTGGTCTTACTGATTTTGGTTTTATCTTGGGTTACCTAAGATGGCTGGCCTAGGTTAAAGGTTTTCCAAATTAATTTTTGGCAGCAAAGCCCCATTTTGGGAATCAAATGTTATAGAAAACCACAGCCACCCTTTTGTGGTTCTGTGTCCACCCAGAGGAAGGGGGACTTTTTTTTAACTAGCATGAAGGCTCCATATGGACTAGAGGTAGCCCTACATGGAACACTAAATACAGAAGACAGATGAAATCTGTATTGCTCTGATTAAAGCAGGGACGAGGAACCCTTTCCTCTGAACTTCTGCTTTATCATTCCCTTGTGGCCCCTAAGGCATCTTTGGGGAAACAGGACTTCGTGAAAAGAACTTTAAAACCACAGTACTCAGTGCCTCTGAAGATACTTCCAGATCTAAGCATCATTAAGCAGGTGGGACTTTCAGTCTAAAACAACTGAGGCCTAAGGAGGTGTGAAGTTTTGATAGAAGCTGATGAGGCGCTGATTTCATAGAGAAGCAAGACAGCTGACAGTTAGCATCTGTAAGTATTTAGATTATAATGGAACCGGGGGCAAAAAGCAGCCTGGATTTTAAGATTGAATCAAGCTGGGCAAACCTAATTGCTTTTTTTCTTCTTCTTTTTTTTAAAGGGAATGGGAATTACATGATTAATAAAAGAGAAAGTAAAGATGTAACATAATCTAATTTTGGTAATGCACTTAATACAGTTTCTAATAAAGTCTTACTTGCAAAATAAATTCAAATTGGATTGGATTTGGACTCCAGCATTCTCTACTGGCTGAAAGCTGAGGGTTGGTGACATAGAAACCAAGGATAAAGGCAATGTGTCACATCACAGAGGTGTCTGGTAGCCCTGGCCCAGGAATCAATGAGGCACTAGCGTTAGTTAACAGCTTCATTAATGATCTACATGATGAGACAAAAGAGTATCCTAATGAATGTTACTGAAGAAACTGTGGGGAGATGCTGTGAATTCTAGTCTCAACAGAGAGAGGTCTGCAACAAGAAAATAAATATACAGAAACAACTGGGAAGAAACACCTTAGAAGCTCATATTTGGGGGAAAATGGTTTGAAAGATTTTGAGGAAACCCACTTCTTAACTCTTAAAAAATATCATTCTTTGAGATTTGAGTAAAACAAACATTTAACCCAACCACGAAATTAAGTGCTAGCCTACATGCCTAGGACAATCCTTTCCCCCAACGAAACAAATAAAAAATAATAATAATAATCACAGGGCATGAAAAGTAGCAACTAAATAAAAGTATTTTTCTTCTTCACCTTTTCTTTGTCTCTTGGAGTGTTAGTGGGAGAACTCTGAACTCTGAATAATAGAAAGAGAGGTGATTTTTTTTAAAAGGAGAGGGGGAGATGGCATGCAGGTAGAGGTAGCATTTGTAAATCCCGCCCAACCCCATCCAGATAATGCTTTCAGTGGCCTCTTCAGTTTTCTAAGCTTGAGACTGAAGAAAAAAGAATCTAGTAACTCACATGATCTCAAAATCCAGTACCTCTTCCACCATCCTCCACCTCCCCTTCCCTAGGCTACCTGCCTGGAAGCTGATCACCTGACACTCTATAACCTTCAAAAGAATGACTCCCTGGCATCTCCCATCAATCTTCTCTCTTCCTTGGTGAGTAACTGTCATTACAATAAACCTTCATTACACTACATGTTTTAAATAAATGATGCTTATTTACTTTAAATTGTCATTTATTAGTTATATAAAGTTATTTCTGTCGCTCAATTGATCATATTATCCACCTTTGAATATTGACTGGGTGTTCTGTGTTGGGTGGAATTCTTCATAACTTTTCCCAATTAAAATTAATAGAAAAAAAAGTTTTTATTTAATGGCTTTTCACTTAGCGGCAAGGCTTTTAGAAACAAATTAAAATAATTAAATGAGAGACAGCAGTTTCTGGTTTATCCTTCTAGTGTTTCTTTTGTGCAAATATCCATTTCTAATTAAATAAAAATAATATTAACAATCTGGTCCTTGTTTTTTGTTTTGTTATTGTTTCTGGTTTCTTGTTTGAATGAAAATTACCACTTTATTCCCCATGATGCCTCTCTTTGTAGGTAGGTAGGTCTCACTTAAAAACTCCTGCTTACCTGCCCCAGAGGTTCCACCTCCAAATCATGTTTCCCTTGCTGGGGGGATCAAAGCAGTAGGGCAGCAATAACAGGGCTAACCATGACCTTCTCGATTGTCGGCAGATTCAACTTTCTCCAAGTCCAGCCCCCAGCTAAGCTGAGTGACAGGAAAGCCATACCAAGACAGGAGCCCAGACTGTCTGGAATGTTTGTGCATTTAATGACTGACCGCGGGAGGTCCAGTTGTATGAAGGGACATGGCAGAGAGAAAGAAAGTTCTTTTGCAGTGGGGCAGGGGTGGAGGGTGAGGAGAAGCATTTGGAAGGGAATCCATAAAAAGGGATGCACACACACACACACACACACACCACACACACACACACACACACACACCATACACAAGAAGTCACTGAAGGGATGGAAGAGATGGAAAAACAACTTCCTCCATTCAGTCTGTTCTACGCTAATTAAGACACAGTGCTGACAAATGTTTGCTAGGGCAGAATCTTAATGTCAGGTTCACACCCAGGCCCCTGAGATAGTATGAAAATTAATCTTGATCTGCCTTATTTCTGGGATAAATTTTCATAGATTTTTTTCATCTCATTGGATCCCTAGACCAATCACTTGAGCACTAAACCCATTAAAAAAAAAAAAGTCAGTATGCTTCCTCAAATCCCAAAATGACGCATAATAGCTCTAATGTATTCATTTTGCAAATAACCTTTATTTTACATGGAATCTGACTCATTCAAACAGTTCTGGTAGAAGACATATGACAATCTCTCAAACTTGATAAGTGTGACATGAAGGCTAGATGAGTTTTCTTTCGGATTCTGACATGACAGTCACAGAAAAACAAAACACAAACCAGTGTTACTAAAGGACAGATCGTCTCATGGCTCATCCTGCCTGGAAATTACTATTAATAGCAAAGAAATAAATTCTACAACAGAGAAATCTGCACTTTTAGTGGTGGCATTAATGTCGTTTATGCTTGACTAAAATCAAATAGAAGAGCTTGTCAATAACATAGACATTTTGAAATCATTAAAATCACTAAAAATAGTTAATGAGAAGAATCTATTTTTCCCAACTTTGTATTATGAAAACTTTCAAATATATAGAATAATTGAAAGAATTAGGTCTAATGAATAACTGTCAATTTAACCACCACCTAGATTCAACAATTATTTATATTCTTCTATATTTGCTTTATCTATAAATATTTGTGTATGTGTATATATTTTTTCTTTTTTTGCGAGATCATTTGCAAGTAAATCTCAGATGACATAATACTTTACCTGTAAATACTTCAGTATGCTGCTCCTAAAAATACAGGCACTCTCCTACATAGACATGATTCTACCATCACACCTAAGAAAATTAACAATAATTCCATAATATCACATATCATTCAGTACATACTTAATTTCCCTATCATGCCCAAAATATCTTTTAAAGCTGTTGTTTGTTGGTTGGTTGAATTTTTAATAAGGATACAATCAAGGTCCTCACAGTGCATTTGTTCCACGCCTTTAGTCTCTACTCCAGAACAATTCATTCATCTTTATGTTCTCCTCATGACACTGACTTATGAAGAAACCTGGTCATCTCTTTGGTAGATTGTTTCACATTCTAGATTTGATTGACTGTTTCCTCACAACACTGTTTAACTTGTTTCTCCATTCCCTTTACTTACTATAAACTGGAAGTGATGTCTAAACCTTGATTAGGTTCCGGTTAAATATTTTGGGCATGTTTTGTACAGAATGCCCCTCACATTCCATTGGCCAAGCCAGGTCATAGGGCCAAGACCAGTCAGTGAGAACAGTAAGTATACTCTGCCCTCAGTCAATCATGGCAAAGGTGGGAAGAAAAGGAAGAATTGTAAACAAATAATGCAAAAACACCCACAAAACAAAACAAAAAACCCACGGCCTTCCATGTAGCACATGCACAAAAAGAGACTGGGCCATCCCGTTCTTCCTGATTTTATATTTCTTATAGTAAATTCGTAATTTGGCATATGGTCTCTGCAAACTTGATTAATATGAACGTTCTCCAGAAATAAATGCATTTTCCACGGACTGACTAGTCAGGTTTGTGTTCAAGGTATTTGCCAAGAACTGCAAGGCATGACCCATGCAAGTAAGTCTATGCTCCATAGACAATTATGTTCAAAGTTTGGCCAATTACGTATTGATTTTGGTGCACAGTATTCAATACCCGTACAAAGTTGAGTCACCCTTCACCCACTTCTCATTCCCCATATCTGCACCCATAACCTTTAAGGGACGAACTCACATACATCTTTATATCCAGCCAGAGAGCAATGCTACTACTCGGTAAAGTAGGAAGAGACTGGACTTGGATTCAAACAGTCCTGATTCCACCAACTGTCATCACTGTGATTCTGAACAAGCCATCTGATTTCCATGACCCTCATCTGCTTTAGTGGTAAAACGGAGATGATAAATACTTCCTTACTTAACACACATTGTGAGAATCTAAGTCAAAATAGATGAACTATGCAGTGCCAGAGAAATAGAAGAAGTTGTTATTGAGGACACTTCCTTTCTCACCCATTCTGCCCCACCACCTATGCTGGCATTCTGTTCCAGCCACCTGTATCCTCTACACACACTGTACAACTCTAAGAGTTATCTGGACCAAACTGTAGGGCACTCAGAGTGCTCCAGCCACGGAATCTGTCCATGAATCATCTTTGTACGTGCAGCTTGTTCCTGGTTGATGGCAGCTGTGCACCACTAATGGCCCCCTAAGCATCAGAGCTGCTCTAGTGCAGCGATTATTTGCATTAATCAAAGGCCTGAAGCAAATCTCCCATTTTTGGCTGAATAGTAAAAGTGTATATTCACAGTGACCAAATGAGAGATTTCACAGGAAAAGGGATACTTTGGGTACCTATTGCTACTATGGTATTCAGCTTCTAACCAAACTCTCACTTACAGAAGGGGAAACTTTGCTGGAGAATATTACCTGTATGCAAGCTTACTTGGCAAAAGAGAATGTGGTCGTATACTAGCATACGTGCACAGACATATTTGCTAATTAATCAATATCTGAATAGCTGTAATACCACTATTGTATGCATTTCAATTCAAGAGGGCTCTCTAAGTGTGGAAATGAGAGCTAATCAGCAAGGACAGACTCTTGTTTGAATATCCAGGTGGGATTTTAAAGGAATCATTCTGGGCTTCCCTGGTGGTGCAGTGGTTAAGAATCCGCCTGCCAATGCAGGGGACACGGGTTCAATCCCTGGTCTGGGAAGATCCCACATGCCGCGGAGCAACTAAGCCTGTGCGCCACAACTACTGAGCCTGCTCTCTAGAGCATGTGAGCCACAACTACTGAAGCCCGCACACCTAGAGCCTGTGCTCTGCAACAAGAGAAGCCACCGCAATAAGAAGCCCGCGCACCACAACAAAGAGCAGCCCCCGCTCGCCGCAACTAGAGAAAGCCCGCGTGCAGCAACAGATCCAACACAGCCAAAAATAAATAAAAAATAAATAAATTTTTAAAAATAAATAAATGAATCGTTCTCAGCCTTGCATTTGAAGGTGATACCACAGAATGGACCCTCTTGCACTGTTGGTGGGAATGTAAATTGGTACAGCCACTATGGAGAACAGTATGGAGGTTCCTTAAAACTAAAAATAGAACTACCATACGACCCAGCAATCCCACTACTGGGCATATGCCCTGAGAAACCATAATTCAAAAAGACACATGCACCCCAATGTTCACTGCAGCACTATTTACAGTAGCCAGGACATGGAAGCAACCTAAGTGTCCATCAACAGCTGAATGGATAAAGAAGATGTGGCACATATATACAATGGAATATTACTCAGCCATAAAATGGAATGAAATTGGGTTATTTGTAGAGACGTGGATGGACTTAGAGACTGTCATACAGAGTGAAGTAAGTCAAAAAGAGAAAAACAAATATCAAATATTAACGCGTATATGTGGAATCTAGAAAAATGGTATAGCTGAACCTATTTGCAAAGCAGAAATAGAGGCACAGACGTAGAGAACAAATGTATGGACACCAAGGGGGGGAAAGGGGAGGGTGGGATGAAGTGGGAGATTGGGATTGACATATATACACTACTATGTATCAACATGAGAACCTACTGTATAGCACGGGGAACTCAGTGCTCTGTGGTGACCTAAATGGAAAGGAAATCCAAAAAAGAGGGGATATATGTATACATATAGCTGATTCGTTTTGCTGTACAGCAGAAAATAACACAACATTGTAAAGCAACTATATCCCAATTTAAAAAAAAGATGGAATAACAAAAAAAATTAAAAATAAAAAAAAATTAAAAGATACTACAAAAGAGTGCTCTGGGAGCTTGAGAAGATTCCTGTCAAGCCCACTGGATTTCTCTGTGGTCAAACTAAATGTAAATTCTTTTTAACTATCCAACCAGATAGAAAAGAAAAGGGAGACTGAAAATTTCTCAATTGCTGTGTGGTGACTTGTTCTCTGTATGCTGTAGGATTACTAGAATAATGAGAAGGAAATTCTGTAGCAACTGAATGCTAAGAAGCCCACTGCACTCAGGCAATATTCATCGAGGAGCACAGTGGGTGAGCTGTAGGAAAGAGGGACGCAGCCGAGCTTGAAGAAATTCCTCTCCTCCAGAGACCTCTGCCTGTGCACCCCAAGTTCTCTAGCCTATCGGTGGTCAACTCAGGTTATTGCTTTAAAATTTCACCATGTATTGTTTTTCTAAAATAATAAGAACTTACATTTTAATGAAAGGGTCATTATCATATTCAAGCATACTCTTTCCCATAGGACTTTATTCTTTGCATATTTATGATTCTACTGGGCTAATGCTGAAAGAAATTTACAAAGGAAAGGAACATGTTGACTTCTGAATAAACTGTCATAAAATGCTATTTGTAATTATTACTTATTGTTTGTTTGTCCACATCCACTCAACCTTTGTCAGGTAAACATACCCCAGTTTTCCTCTAGAGAATCACCTTCTCCCCCACTCTCAATGTTTCTGTTAGAATTGATGATGTTCTTGACTCCAAAGGTACATGATTCAAGCCTGTCCATGGAAAGCATCACATTCCTCCAGGCCATAATGATAAATTTGGAAGTGCGTATGTAACCTAACTGAGCTAATAAGGGTTAGGTCAAATTACTGGAGAAGAGAGGGGTTCTCTTTTGCCTTGGATTTGAACCTGGGAGGATGCAGTCCTGGTGTTGTGGGCAGCCATCTTGCCACTGCATGGAGTCTACAATGAAGCCACGATGATCAGAAGCCAGGAGATGAGAAATTAAGACAGACCTGCGTCTGCATTAAGGCCTAGACTTTGCTTGCATGAGCCACTAGGTTCTGTTTTCTCACTTAAGTTCATTTGAACTGAGCTTTTTGTGTGCCCTTATCTGAATAGAACATGCCAAAGAAATTCAAAACTCTGTTGCATATTTCACCCTCCAAAGAAGGAAATAACCCTTTCCATGCCTGACTTACCACATAAAGTAGTAGAAAAGGGTTCTGGTCAGGAACAGGAAGACCTGCTTTCTGGTTCCACGAGTGCCTCCCAAACTGTCTGTGAAAAAGTGGTCAAGCCACCGAGTCAGCATAGACACCCAAGGAAATGAGGGGTCTGAATTGGAAGATTTCTAGGAGCTCTCCAGCCTCATCATTTCGCTCTAATGCCTGCCCAACCATCCTGACTGGGAGGACATTTAAGAAATAATCAGAGGGCTTCCCTGGTGGCACAGTGGTTGAGAGTCCGCCTGCCGATGCAGGGGACACGGGTTCGTGTCCCGGTCTGGGAAGATCCCACATGCCGCGGAGCGGCTGGTCCCATGGGCCATGGCCGCTTAGCCTGCGCGGCCGGAGCCTGTGCTCCGCCATGGGAGAGGCCACAACAGTGAGAGGCCCACATACCGCAAAAAAAAAAAAAGAAAAACAAGGAAATAATCAGAAAGAAAAAATATGTTTTCTACTCAAATGGGCAGATTTTTGGTGTTCTTTTAATCATCTCTATCACAGACCCTAAGTCTGACCCATGGCAAAGGGCATGGCTTAAAAAAATAAATCAAAGAAACAAATTCCTCAGTACATGTATTTCTTTACCTGCTAGAGAGGTCTCCTATGTGAATCAGATTAAGCTATTTTCCCATTTTCAAATCAGGCCAGCAGAGCAAAGCTACACCATCTTTGATAAATGAGAAGGAAAGCCTCATTAAAGAGACCATCCATGCTCTCTTTTTCTTTCTTGTTTCTTTTTCTTTTTTTGTCAAGAACCTCTGAGCTACAGTTAACGACTGGAACAGTCTGCAGGCTGCAGTTAACTATCCACGTGGTGTTTGTGTCTCTGCTGAACTTGTTTATTTGCATTTAAAAGAGATTTAGGGTAAATATAAACACTTTGATGGGATTTATGGCAGAGACAAAGGTCGGTTAATATTTTGATCCAGTGGATAGAAAACTGAAAAGCCATAATTAAATTGATAACCAATAGTATTGAAGTTACCTTTTGAAACCACTGAAAGAATGTTTGGAGCATGAGAGATCAAAACAAAAGCTATAACTCAAATGAAGGAGGGTGGGAACACTGACCTTGTTTTTGGAATTTAAATACTTTTATTTTGTAATCACGAAATGAGAAGCAAAGGAACTTTATCCTTTGCTTAAATCAATGTATTTAATTGATTTAATTTAATTTAATTAATCAATGTATCCCTGAAGATAAAAAACTGAAAAAGGATTAGTCATTATATGGACAATTTGGAATAGAGGTACATGAATGCTGTACCTATCAGACTGCCTGCCTGCCTTCAGGAGGGCCAGCTGAAACCAAGGAGAAGCTTGGAAGCATTCTTATCAGCTCAAAGACACCACAGCACAAAACCTCTTTTATCTCAAGTAATTCAGAGGCTCACAGAGCTCCCGGATACTTCCCTAGGAAAGATGGACCTGTGGACTTCCTGGGGAAGAAACAGAGCAGAGTCAGGAAAGAAGGTTTGGAGGCAGACACATGAGTTCAAGACCCAGATTCAGTACTTTCTGCCTGTTAGATCCTTGAGTCTTAAGAGTACCAAGCCTCATTTCCCTCATCGATACAAGTGAACAGAACAGCACTTATCTCACAATTTTCATAAAGATTCAACAATTTCTCCCTGATTCCACCAAGCTGGGATCAATGCATCTCCTTCATGCTTCCTTAAAACTGAACTTACATTCCTTTCACAGTCCATACTAGGAGTGATGAGTTTTGTCTGTGTGGTTTTCTGTCCCTGTCAGGGCACGGCAGACTTATTGGGGACATATTTGCATTCACTGATTGCTATTGATCAAATATCTATTATGTGACAGGCAGCCTCTTGGGTACTCAGAATTCATCAGTGAATAGACAAAGTGGCTCCCCTCATGGGGCTTATAGTCTGGTAGTGGCAGGAGAGGTTCAGGCAGAAAACAGACAATTACAACATAATCTCATTTTGTGAGAAAAGGAACAGGGCATTTTTAGAAATAAAAGGCATTCTAGATTCTCAATTATTTGTTGAAGGAATGATTAAATGAATGAGTAGATGAATAAATGAATGAATAGATCACTATTCAATCCCTTTGGGAGGCATCAAGAACTCCTTCATTATACAGGTGTGGAAATGGAGGACTAGGGAGGCAAGTGACTTGTGAAAATCTCGTATTTAGCTGATGATTACTTTGTACTATAGTTTCCACCACTTTGTTCAAAATATGTAGAATCATGAGAATGTCCCTATTTGAAACTCAGCCTCAGTTTAGAGAAGAAAAGCTCCACTTTTCAGATTTTGGGGTGTATGTGGTATGAATGTGAAACCCTTGATCTATAACATTGCCTTATAGATGTCTTATAGACAATGTTCCTATCAGGAATCAGATGGCACACAGGGTAGACTGCCTACTGCATGGTATTAGCTCCTTCTTTTGATTTTTATGTAAACTTTCTTCAAAGCTTCAAACTCTTCAGTAATATCTAGGAGTGATAATTGTATCGCTCAGGAGGTACATCTAATATTCAAAAAGAATCGTTGACTTCTAAGACAATGAAGGAGCTGTTTACATTTGTGGCAGCAGCCAAAGCCATTTATCAATAGCCTGTCTCTCCTAAATGAGTTAATATAACTACTCATAGGGCCAAGACTATTGATGTTTAGTATATCTTGGGCCCTTTGAATTAATTTTCCCACTTCTGAGTAGCAATGAAAGACTATTCATATTTGTCTTTTAACACTGGAGAAAGCAGAACTGTAAAGGAAAGTACACTGGTTTAGTCTGGGTGTCCCCAAACTGGACCAACTCTCCCAACTGTGTTTTTTCATTTTTCTACCACAAATTTAACCTTTCTGGACCTCAGTTTTCTCAATTGTAAAATGAGAGAATAAAACTGGAAAATCTCTTGAAATCTCATGCAGCTCTGATATTCTAGGATGCTAATATTTCCAACTTATCAATATGTTAGATGCAAAAAATTTTTAAAAAGAACAAAACTTTTGGGCCCCCCCCCAATATGTAGATATGCACATGCCTCCTCCCCCAACACACACACAGCCTCAGAATCACAGGCCAGACCTCTATGCCTCAACCCCTCCAATGTAAAATTCTGGAGCCACCAATGCAGATTCCTAAGCTCCAAGTAGAAAGTAAACAAGAGAGACAAATAAAATAGAACTGATTCATGTAGTATATATGTGAAAAATTCTTTTGATAGGATCTGGAGTCTGAATCATGTGCATTTTGAGAATAAATTTTAGAATCCTTATTTTGCCCTTTCAATAGAAGCACATGGTAAATAAGGGAGAAGCAAGACAAGAGGCATCTATGAGACCAGAAACATATTTTCCTTGGGTAGCTGAAGTCACAAAGGCAAATGGCACAATGTCCAGAAATAAAGCAAAGACGGTAAGGACCTTACCTGAAATAAAAATGAGTATATCATTAAGTTGCTAACTACTCTAAGCACATAGTCCTGGGGATCTTTTAAATAACATTATTATAGTTAACAATATTTAAGATGAAACATTAGGTCACAAGCTTGGACAGAATGACTGTCTTTGGTCTGCTTTAAAAGCTCTTTCAGTACATAGGCAGACTGTGAACAAGATGCATAAGTAAAAAGCAGGCAAATAAGTTACGCCATTAAAACAGATATTAAGAGCCAGTTAAAAACCAATCCAAGGTCATGTGAAATTTCAAAGTATGGGATAATGGCGCTCAATAAGAGAACTCTTCAACCAAATTAACCCAGATAGTTGATGGTCATACAATTCTGAAAAAAAAAGAGATAAAAAATCATTTCTTTACGGCACAGTCCTGCTTAAAACCAGTCTTCAAAATTCCATCTGCACTGATTCTGGTGCTGAAGGAGGTTCTGCTCTTACCGATACTTTGCAACCTGTCTCCACCAACCAGAAAGCATGAAAGTGCCTGGAGACTCACTAACAGCTCTCAATCCTTCATTCATTCAACAAATTTCTATTGCATTTCTAATAAGTAGATACACTGGATCAGATGCTGGGGTTGCTGTGGTGGAAACATCATACAAGGTCTTTCTTTGCCTTCAAAATTTTGCAATCTAGTTAGTGGGAGGGTAGGTGGGAGTTCCCAATCACTAGTAACCATTGAAAGAATGTAAACACCCACCAGAAGGCATTAGAGGTTTGGTAGTGAAAGTAAAGTGTCCTAAGGTCATTGCCATACAAATTACTTATCATGGTATATGACGGTGACCATCGTAAGTCTTGAGTCAGAGTGTATGATGTGTATAACCTCACATTGGCTCTCTCAACCTTCATTTTACCCTGCTTCTATATGGATAGTTTAGAAAATGTAAAATGACATTTCCCAGACTCTCTTGCAGCTAGGATTTTTAGTGTGAATTGTGTTTTGCTAACTAGATACATTTGCAGAGATTAAGACTGTATTAGCACAGAGAGGCCGTGGTCATCTTCCTGTGAAGATCTTACAGTGGTGGACTTCATTTCATGCAGGCCCACTCCGTGGGTATAAAACAATTGTCACAGCATGTTTTTGATGCCTGGATTGTAGCTCCAGTGCTGAACCTTCAACCAGCAGTCTGGTAGAACCCTCTTGACTTTGCTTTTCTAGCTCTTACCTTGTATATTAGTCAAGGTACTCCAGAGAAACAGAATATATATATGATTATAATTTTTGAATGTTTTCTCCTAGTGACTCTCTCTTTAATGTTCATTCAATCCCCCTCCCTTCCTCCCTTTCTTTTCTTCTTCCTCCGAATTTGCCCTTCCTCCTCCTTTTTGTTCTATTCAGTCTCTCAATGGATTGGATGACACCCAACCACAATGGTGAAGGTAATATTCTTTATTCAGTCGACCACTTCAAATGTTAGTCTCTTCCAGAAACACCCTCATAGACACACTCAGAAATGTTTTACCAGCTATCTGGGTAAAGTTAAGTTAACACATAAAAGTAACCATTGCACCTTAATTTTGTAAAGACCTGTAATTCTGCGTATTAAATCACTTTGTGCTTGAAATATAGTCTTTTCGGCTTCCTGCTCTTAACCCTTGACTTATAAACATGTTGAGACCATCACCACATCCAAACATTGAGCTTGATGTCTATCCCTAGCACTGGGAGAGCAGAATGGACATATTGAGCTCAGAAGGGTAGGAAAGGACACCCACACGCCTGAAAAGAAGATGGAAAATCTCTCTCATCCAAGTATTCTGGAAAGGTAGATGAAATACTTACTATATGACTTTCTGCTTTAGGATTAGGACTCTTATGTGCAACATGAACTATTTAGACAAGAGGGGATTTAAGGTGCTTCCTGTTCCAATTCTATGACTGGGACTGTCTCCAGGTCTATAAAGCAGCAAATTCATGCTCATAACTGAAGGAAGATTGAGTAGATATCATAGGTCCAAACACACTATGGCTTTTCCGAGATCAACACGGCTGCTAAAGAGTAGAGTGGGGTGATTTTAAAGTATGTGTACAAGTTCTCTGATGTACATCCTTTCAAAATGTACAGTCTAATTCCCCTCTCCATGAATGTGGGCTTGACTTAGTGACTCACTCCTAACAAACAGAATGTGGTGGAAGTGGTGGGGTGTGATTTCCAAATTCACAAAAGACATCCCCACTTCTGTTTTGCCTGCTTTTGAATTGCCTGTTTTGAAGGAAGTCAGCGGCGTTATTATGAGGACGCTCCAGCAGCCTCTAGTGAGGCTCAATGGGGAAAAACCAAGGCTTACTGCCCCAATCAGCATCGACACAACAGTGAAAGGGAGGAAAACAAATATTTTCCTTTGATCCTTCTAGGTTCTCAGCTGGGGCTTGAGAAAGAAAACAGATGAACAAGAGAAAAACAGAAAAAAGTTTACTAACATGTATATCTCATATATACATGGGAGAAACTCAGGGATGCGTAAGTCAACAGAGTGTTTAAAACTTAGGTTTATAAACCAACTTGGGGCTAAAACATAGGAAAAGGGGGTTTGGGTTTCTGGGCAAGTTATTGGAAGGTGATCAGGAAAAGTGTGGTAAACAAGGGTAAGGTATATTATACAGATTTAAGTCAGTGCCTTCTCCATGGATAAGAATGTCTTAATCTCCATGGATTGAGTCATTTTTCTCTTCCTGGTACAGAGAGGGAAACATCCTTTGGAGATTTCTTTTATTAATGTAAATTTTCCTTACAAAAGGGGAACTTATGTTCTGTCTTCAGAGATTCTCTTGTGTCTTCTCTTTCTCAAAATAATCCTCATGCCAAAAAGGAATATTTTGGGGTGGCATATTCTGGTCTCCTACACTAGCCATGTGAATGAGGTACCCTGAAAGCAGATTTTCTAGCCTCAGTTATGACTTAAGACGGCTGCAGGCCTGGCCAACATCTTAACCACAACTTCACGAAAGAGTCCTGTTATTGGCTGAATTTTATTTCCCCCAAAAGATATGATGAAGTCCAAACCCCCTAGTATTTTGTTGTTGCTGTTGATGACCTCAACAAAATGATGACCTCATTTTTGCTGATGTAATCAGGTTAAGATGATGTCATTAGGGTGGGCCCTAATCCAACATGACTGCTGTCCTTATAAAAAGGGGAAATCTAGACACAGACACAGATGCACACAGCGAAGATGATGTTGAGACACACCAGGAGAAGACAGCCATGTGACAGCTGTGACAGGGATTAGAGTGATGCATCTACAAACTAAGGGATGCCAAAGATTGCATGCCTTGCAAACACCAGAAGAGAGAAGAGGCAAGAAAGGATTCTTCCCTATGGGTTTTGGAGGGAGCATGACCCTGCCAACACCTTGATTTTGGACTTCTAGCCTCCAGAACCTTGAGACTATAAAGGTCTGTTGTTTTAAGCTACTCAGTTTGTGAAGCCCTAGAAAACTAATGCAAACCAGAGCCATCCTAATAAGCCACTCCTGAATTCCTGACCTAAGGAGACTGTTAAGATGATAAACGTTTATTGTTGTTTTCAGCCACTAAATTTTGGTACAATATATTATTAAGCAAAAGTTAACCAATGCTCAGAGCTAGACCAAAACTTAAGCCTTCTGACTCCAAGCCCAGTCATCTTTCTACTATATCAAGTTGTTGCTCATTATCTCTGAGAATGAGAAAGGCCATGAATATTTAGCTTAAATTGCTAATAATGTTTCTGGAGACACTGACAGAATTTTCCACTATGAGGCAGCAAAGTTATCTTCATGGGAGATAGTGGAACTAATCTGACAGTAAACCTAATCTCACCTAGGTCTGTATAGCCCCTATGAGTTCTTCTACATCCCTGTAGTAGAGGTATCAAATGAACAGCACTCAATGATAAAATAAAGCAAGGTAGATATTATGTTACAAAGGACATTCTCTGTAACTATTCAACTGTTCTCCAGACAGAGATGATAGATAGATGAATAGATGGATAGAAAGACAGAGGGATGGAAGGAAGGGAAGGAGGAAGGTAGGGAGGCAGGGAAGGAAGTAGGGAGGTTGAGTGAACATAGAGAGTTACTAGGCGAAAGCACACAAAAATAAATAATAGATTTCTATGTGTCAGAAAGGTAGAATTACGGCTCATTATCCTCTATTTTTCAAACTAAACTACTGCAATGTTTCTTGACAGTTATTTTTCTCTAGCTTATAAATAGATCTTTGTTTTCTCCCTCTCCCCACAACTCCGCCAACGTTTTTAATACACCATTTTTCTGTCTTCTGATGATGGGAAGAAAAGTATTTCAACTAAATTAATAATTTAAAGTCTCAATATTATAATTTTACAGGTCTTCTGTTTAAAGTTATCAATTTACTGATTACAACTTGATCTAAATAAGATGATCTCAGGATATCTGACGCTTGAAGCAAAAAAGGAAAAATAGATGTGATGTGTTTTAGCCCATCATTTCTTCTCTCAGAAAGTAACTAACTGAGTTCCATGTAGCTCAGCACAGGGTCCAGCGTGAGAGGAGCTGGGGATCAGCACAGCATATCCACCACTTGGGCAGTTACAGTGATAATTCTCATACAAAGCTATTTGGAGTCTCAAATCTAACACTACCAAACATCACTGTTCAATTACCTGTTGTATTATTTTCTCTCTTATTTGGTATGACAAAACCCAACTATTTCCAAAACAGGAAAAGTCTTCCCTTTTCAAATATTAGCAACTGTGGAAATTTTTAGTGCTTTCTTTAAACATCCAACACCAACTTCACTGAGGAGGTAGAGGATGCTATTTCAGTTTTACTCTTTAGGTTGTGGTTACAGGCCAAAGAAGCTACACATAAACAGAGCATGCCAAGCTTAATGTATTCATGGGATCAACATACCACAAAGACACCAATTTCATGAATCCATTCTATTCCAACACAGTTGAAGTTAATATTTTTCTTGCAGGTTTGTTTGTTTTTTAATCAAAGCACAGCAAACAGCAAATGAAAATGAAAATTTTCCTTGGACCCACCATATTTTCTACAAAGCAACTATTGGCTGTGATTAAGTGAAGACAAAACTACGTGCTGTGGGTAGTTGAAATACTTCTGGAATTTATTAACTCCAGTATACATGCTAAGGCCAAATGAGCTTCTTTAATTTCCATAATGAAATTGTTTTTGTAAAGTTAAAAATACTGTAATGAGGCCAAAACGGTGTGCTTTCAGGGGGCTCCCATGGTGAAACAAATGAGATTTTAGCTTCTCTAATTGGGCACACTGCAAGCTGGCTTGATGCTGTCCTCAACACAGGATGTTTGTTATCCTAACAAAAAGGAGGTCTACAGCTGTCAGCACAATGCTATACAGCTTTTCAGAAGCCGGGCTATCAGGAGGAAGACTGCTGCTCTCTAACGGGGACCACCCAAAGGGAAAGATCAAGTGGGGAACAGTTCTTCTCTTCCCTGATTAAGAAGTTATTCGTAAGGTAATTTGTTTACAGCTATCAAAGGGAAGCTTTGGAAGCAACTGGGGAGAATTCCCAGAATCCTCTGAAAGAATTCTATTTGATTAAGCAATGAATATGGATATTTTCTCTCCCCCCGCAACCCGCTCTCCTGGAACGGCCCTTTTTTTTTTTTTTGTCTTCTTATGAATTAAATCTCATTACCTGTCAACACAGGCCTTTGGAGGCTTACTGTTCCTGTAGAAAACAAAAGTTAGGCCCATTTTGTTGAGGCGGCTATTGCCAAACTCCGCTGGTGAGCTGCCACACTCGGTACCATGGAAACAGCCTATAAACCTCTTTGAGCTTTGGAATGGTTTTGATGTAATATTGTCTTCATTTATTTTTAACCATTACTTTCAACGACAAAGGGAAATAAAATAGAAGGCTAGTCAAATTAATTTTTAGCCACCAGAAGCAAGTCAGTAACTGAATTTTTCCAGTTTGTAATGAGTATTTTATTTTGGATGTAAATATTCAAAAGGATCCAGAAAGATGAATAATTTTGCTATAAAGTTCCACCCTGCTCAGTTACATTTACTAGATGCTAAACAAGTGAATGATTGGTATACTATCAAAATATATGAGAAATTAATAGCATATGGACCAAATGAATTCAAACCTCCTAAACCCAATTATTCAAAGAGATAAATATTTAAAGGATAATGTAAGCTGCTATAGTAGGCTATAATTATACATTACAGTGGTAAAAATGTGTATTTCCAATGGCATAGTTCCAAAATGTTCTTTTTCCATCGGTCTAGAGGAGAATATAATAAATCATGACACAGGAATTAGATGAAATAGATTTTACTACAGTAAAACTTCCTGCATTGCCCCCAACTAGTAGCTTCTACTTTATGTTAATTTGATTGTTATTTCCAATTTATTCAAAACATAAAACAGGTCCACTATAATAAAACAAAAGGATGTTACCTACTATTCTTCTCCCTTTTCTTTGTCTTACTTTTCATTTCCTTTCTTTTTTCTTTCATCAAGTTTTCAAATACTAGTCATTTCAAGGACTCTAACCAATCCTATAGTTTGAGTTTAAATATAAAGGAGACTATTTGGGGGAAAATCTGTCATTTTCAATTTTGCAAATATAGAATCTAAGTAAAAATGAATTGACTCATTATGTGCATATATTTTGCAAATAAAAGGAATAAAATAAAATTGTAGCTCCAGAATGATGGCCACATCAAAAACTATATATGGGCTAAGTATATATGATTCCATTTCATTATAAATAATCCAAATTCTGAAATTCTGAGACAACCGCAAAGCTTAGTGGTTAACAGCATAGACTCTGGAGGCCAAGAGGTATGGGCTGGAATCTCAAGTCACTCCCGTCAATTCTGTGACCTTGGGCACTTTACCTTTTTATACCTTAGTTTTCCTGACCTGTCAAGTGGGGTTCATAAAAGTGTCTACCTCACTATGCTACTGTATGAAATGTGATCACGCACACTCAGGTAGTTATAAGCTTATAACCTGCAAGTTATAAGCTGTCGGTTAATTTATGTGATAAGAATGAAATGATGAAAATGATGATAGTGATAACAATTTTGACACTGAGGATTTATGTACAACAAAATACTATGTTTGAATATACCTGAAATGATCTTCTTGATGCCTGGAACCCAGCGTTCAAGGTGATCAGAAGCAAGTACACATACCGATACAGAATATGTTTTGTCAGTCTATTGCTTATAAAGGGTAGCAGAAAATGCCACTCCAAAGTACATCACTTTGGCATATTGATTATTCTGAGCTGAAGGAAACTGAGAAAAAGCAGGTATAGGATGAGTTTCTGCCCTCCTTATATCTACCTGAAAACAGAACATAAACCCCCCTTGTGAGGGTGTTCTCCCCCCGCCCCAATTTCCCATACCAGGAAAAGGATATCAACCTTAACGTGGGAGAGAAGATGGCACCAAGAAAGTCTACACAAACAAATCTTACTTACTAAGTAGCCCTTATCTAACCTTAGACTTCCCGTACATTTACTTGCCCACAATTTGCTGCCCCTAGAAGCTCAAAGGACTTTTCCATTTTCTTGTCACTTCTCTACAAATTTATTGCTCTTCTGTTAAGATTGTGTTTAACTCCAGTTCTAACTACTCCTCTGAGTTACTCACCACTGAGTACTCCAGAACTCCAGAGCATGTGATGCACGTATGAATAAACCTTGTTTGTTTTTCTCTTGTTAATCTGTTAGTACAATTTGCAGGGCCCCAGCCAACAGACGTAAAACGAGTAGAAGAAAATAAAATTTTTTTCCAGGCTTCCCTGGTGGCGCAGTGGTTGAGAGTCCGCCTGCCGATGCAGGGTACACGGGTTTGTGCCCCGGTCCGGGAGGATCCCACGTGCCGCGGAGCGTTTGGGCCTGTGAGCCATGGCCGCTGAGCCTGCGCGAACAGAGCTTGTGCTCCGCAATGGGAGAGGCCACAACAGTGAGAGGGGTCCGCGTACCACAAAAAAAAAAAAACAAAAAAACTTTTTTCCTCCCCTATACTTGATACAAAATATAATGTTTTAAGTGAGACGTATTTAAAATGCCTCAGTGTTAGAGACAAGAGAGTTGAAGAAAGCGGAGTCAGGAAATTGTTTAACTAAAATGAGGAGATGAGATGAAGACAATGGTATAGCTACAGATGCCTCAGACAGCTCCAGAAAGATGTCTGATAACAAGAACAACGAGAAGAACTCTGCTATCGAATGACAGTAATCATCCAACAGAAAATTTCAGAGTAGAGACAAGCTTCGTATCATTGGAATTGTCCAAACTAGAGCCATACTCATTAATATATCTTGGAGAAAACTGATCACTAAAAAAGAAGATTTTAGTATGGTCCACTAGTGGAAATCTACCAAACAAATTGTGAGTCTTCTCACCAAACAGGCCCTCAGAATTATGGCTTCCCAAGCCATGGGAGGCTCCATGAATCCCAACTAGAGGAATTATCTCATTTCTCTCCTATACCAAAAGTAATTGCATATCCTCTGATTCCTCTCCTTTTCATAATATATGGCTAAGTCAACTTCATGACGCCTATATTACAATAGCATAAATTGCTTATACGTGAAAACAAAATAATGCTGCTAGATTTAATTATTTACCTTAAATATGTTACTAATGGTCAATGAAAAATACACATTAATAATTTTGATCCACATAGTGTCTATTTGGTATTAGGTCATAATAACCATTTTATAGCCATTGAAATGGTTTTCTAAACCATTTATACCAATATGTAATAATAATAAAATCATTTTATAGTCTCAAATCCCTTATGGTGTGTGAACATTTCAACTGACTGACCGTTTTCTTTTTAAATACAAAATACATCTGCGTGTGTAAATGTGTGTGCGTGTGCGTGTATATATACTCTTCAAAATGAATGAATTTTCAATTGTGTGAAGCCTTTTGCAACATCTCCATTCATCTTAGACATGAATACTGTAACATGTATGGGCATAGCTGAGGCAAATTTATCATGACAGCAACCGAATGATAAATCTGTATTTCTATAACCGGTTCCATTTCCGAATAATTTCTCTGTCGCACATTATTTTAGCCTGGCATATTGCTCCATTCTTTTCTTTTTTTCCCTTTACTTTGGGGTTAAACTGCACTTTCGAATTCACATTATTTTGCAGATAGCATGTCACCTTCACTTAAGTTGCTGTAGCTGGCATTTCTCTTCTATCAGCTGGAGCAGTTAATTTACTTGCACTGACCAGCCAACAGTGTAATCTACCACCTGATAATTGTGTTCTTCTCGAGCCACCAAAGTCTTAAAAGACAAAAAAGACTTAATTTTTGCCATTTTATAGTTTGAATTCTTATGATCTGATCTTAAATTCTTTGATTTGCTAAGGAACCCCATGACTGAGTGGGGTGGGATTTTCTTTCTCTTCTTTTTTTAAACAAGTCACATTTATCTATCTGTGCTGAGTTTAACAAAGGAGGACCCTTTCAGGTTGCACTGTAACTGAAACAGCAATACTGAATTTCAAACGGACAGAAATGTAAATATTGTACATCTTTAAGGGCTGCTGGATAAATTTTGTTCACATACAGGCTGGTTATTCCAAATAAAATAATTTTTGTCACTGATATTCTTAAAAGAATGGAGAACTTTGCAGGAGAAGCAGAAGCATTATGCAATACCAAAATGGACGTGCTCTAAAATGTGTACATGACAAGCAATTTAATACTGTAAAGTTGAAATGCAAATATTTTGGAAACCCACTAAGTCATATCAAGAGTAAATACTTCTGTTAATCCAAAAATATTAGGCAATTTAAACCTGTTAAAGTTGAATTTCACAGCTATTTTAGTCTTCTGTAAATAATTACTATTTCTACTTTTCTCTAGACAATTATAATACCGGAAAATGCTAATTCATACTTATCAAGATAAGATAGAGCTAAAAACCAGAAACCTGCTCTCTTCAGTGTGTTACTTTATTTTGGGCTAAGAGACTGCAGTTTTGACAGCAGGGCCATCTGCTACTAACTTTTCTCCTCATCATCATGCCAGTCCAGTCAAAAGCAATTAAACCTGTTTTGCCATTATAATTTGTAGATAATGATGATAAATTATAGCCTTAAAATGAGTCTCAAATTATGCATATGCTAGGTATTTTCCTTAGAGCTACGGATACAAAAGATATTCCTGTACTTGTGAAATTTTTCAGCTATTTTATTAATGATGTTAGCTCTATAATGAGCTACCTAGCAGGATATTTTGCAGGCATAGAGCCTAACAGTCATTATAAATCTATTTATATCCCAGCAAGATGTTTCTCTAAGTGGAGAGCAGAGCCCTAACATTTTGCATCACTGTTGAACAAAATATACAGCACATACGGCTCCGAGTTCCTATGTTTTATTATGTCACATAATCAATAAAATGCATAAATACCACAAATAAAAAGTAGCAAGAAGAAAATTCTATGGCTCCAGCACAACATGGGTTTATATAGCAGAGAGAAGACGAGGCTTAATGATTTCCAGGAACAGATACAAAGCTATCATTCTTGAAGCAAGCCATACTTTACCTCTGATTTCCATCAGAAATGTCTGGACGTTTTTCAGTGTAGAAACTACGAATAAGCCAATGTTCCAAAATGGTAACTAATATCAATCTTTTTTTAGGACTGTCAGTGGGGTTTGCCATATTGGACAGCTCTACTGTTTAGTTGGCTTTTTAGATCTGCAGCTGCTAGCACAATTATTTTTTCAGAAGATTTGTCACAATTTGTTACCACCTTTTAATTATATCACAAAAAGAAGAAGAAGAAGAAGAACCAAGAAATGCAGTAAATACCTTAAATATCCCAAGAAATTCTATTCCAATAAACCCTTTTGCGGTATCCCACTCCAAAGCACAACTATTTAAGTTACCACCCCTCTGCGGTAAGTAACTAATGTAGCTTTGCTAATTGAGTCACAGAATCAAAGCCCTTCTTATACTGTTTCCTGCCATTGTTTTCTCTAGCCAAAAAAAAAAAAAAAAATCACTGGCATGGTAAACATGTATTAATTATGGATATCCAACTTTCTAACTCTGTTTTATTATCAAAACACAGACTAATGATTATGGGGAGAAAAAAAAAAAAGAACAATTCTGTCGGAATGAAAAGAAACTCTTAGCAAAATTGGAAAACTGTTCCGCCTAGCAGTAGTTCATTACAACCTATCTTTTTTCATTACTATGTAACACTCATTTAAATAAGTCAGGGGGGAGGAGGAACATGGAAAAATGAGAAACTCACCAATTACATTTGCCTCAACGCTATATTAACCGAGGCAGCTTGTTGATACTTTAGTAGGTCTTCTGAACTCCCCTGGAAGCAGGAATTTCAACTGCAGCTTATCGTCCATTTGCAGACAAAGGCATTATTCATCATGACTCACACAAGGACCCACCTCGCCTTCACACCATTCTTCAAATCATCATTTTAGGTCATACCCTTAGCATCTCAGGGTGCTTGCCCAGACAAACACGGAGAGCAGGCACTTACCCAGGGTGCACGAATTGCCAACTATAGAAACCAACCGTGTGGGAGTTTCTCTTTCATTTTTCTCCCTCATTCCTAATGTGGAGCCTTTTGGCAAGAGTAAAAGTTCTACAGTATGGGAGATGTATGGTCAAATTCTTACATCGGGGAAAATATTCCAAATCTTAGGAAACAATGAGATGGCTTCCCCTCAGTCCCCCATCTGTTTAATGAAATGTGTGCTGTGAGTTGAATGTATGCAAATAATGGTTTAAAGAAAAAAAATGTATTCAATGTGCCAGAGAGCAGATTTCACAATGCACAATTTAAACATTCTAACATCGGCCTTAGTAGGGAAAGTAAGAAGAGCAAGAATATAATAAGATAGGACAATAAAATAGAAGGGAAGAGGGACTAATAAGGAGGAAAACAGAGGCAATTTCAAATAATATGAATAATACAGAATAGCACCCTTCTTTCTACAGCTCTGAGAGATGACTATGGATGGAGAAGCTGAGGGTTGCACAGTTTCTCTTTAATAAAGTTAGGCTGCGGGAAAAGCAGTGAGTCTGAAGGAAGCAGCTTTGGAATTTCTCAGCTCCAGATGTGACCCCTGCTCCACCAGCTGCGTAATCCTACTTATTTTTCCCAGAGCCTCTATTTCTTCATCTTTCAAGCGGATAAATTCAGCTACCTCATAGGGTTGCTATGAAGATTGAAAGAAATATGATATAAAAGTATCTACTCATGTCCCTTGTACAAAGTTAGGTGCTAATAAATGGCACTTGCCATTATTACCTCTTATGCCCAGCGTTTGTTTCCATTTAAAACTATTTTTCCTGATTAAAGAAGTTGTGCCTCGTCGTCACAGGAAGTATCTTCTTCTGGTTCCCACTATCATCAAACATGCTTTCTCCCCATAAACTAGTGAATCTTCTGCACAGTAAAGACTTCCACCCCTCCTGCCTTCTGGGCAGCCAGAAGACGTAATCTCCAAGCCCATGGTTCTCAACCCTGGCTGCACACTGGAATCACCTGGGATGTTGTTTATTTGAGGTTTTTACATAAGAATGCCAGAGACCCTGGTTAACTGATCTGGGCTTCAAGCTTTCTGAAAACTACCCAGGCAATTCCGCTGTGCAGCTAAGGGCCTCATCTTGTGTGTGGGTGAGGGAGGGCAGCAAGCAGCAGAGCAGTGAGTCACAGGATAAATCTAGGATCGCTGGTGAGCACAGATTCCTTAACTTTAGTTCCATTTTTATAGGAAGGACATTTTCCTCTCTATCTAGGAGGGTGAGTGACACTTGGTACACAGTATCTTTTAAAACCAGTCCCAAACCAGCTAAATAAACACAACGTGTTCCACTTTTCCCATTTGGCCTCTTCGTCCTCATTAGCAGCTGCCAACGTGTTGCCATATTTTTATTTCCCTTGGCAGAGAAGGCAAATTCCTCCCTGAGGAGTGCGTGCCAATCAAGAGCACGGCAAAGACGGTCTGTGGATCATCGGCACCCTTCCCTTTGCCCACACAAGAGCTTAAATTATCCTCCATGTGATCTCGGAGTCCAGCTCCTGAGTCACAAATTTATCCCTAGGTTCGGTTTCTTCAACTTTGACATCAGGCTGTTCTGTCCTTCCTTAATTAATTGTTTTTGCAAAGTCCTGAGAATATAGTGAGTTTTTCTTAGTATTAAATTGTAAATTTGCATGCAGTACTTCGTTGGAACTGTATTAAAAAAGAAAAAAAAAAAGCTTCCTCAACGAAATCTTTTAGTTCAATCCTTTTCTGGAAATGAAAAGGTAACTTGACTGAAATTAGATCCAAGCCTGAGTTACCTGAAAGTATACCATGTTCCAGAAGGTCTGCTAATTATTCTAATACTCCATTAGGGGAGAAATTAAACCACCCACTCTTTTTATCAAGTTCATGAGAACACTGCATTCTGTTACCTCCTCTGTACAGCTCTGCAGCAGTTAACTGATAAACACTAATCCAGCTTCACTGACATCAGTCAATTATGCTAGTGCCAAACAGAAAGAGTTAGCGATGGAAATATGCTGTATGAATTGCTATTGTATCAAAATAGCCATATTGATTTCAACTTGATTCCCGTTATACAAAGAAAAGCAGTAAAGGGTTTTCCAAGCAGAAAGCAAAAGGGAAAGATGCAAGGGAATATTTCCTGTTTGGTTTTTTATTTTTCCATTGGAGCATGCTAATTTAGAACTGGTAGTTGAATCTTACCCTTCTCTCAATATAGTGTAAGGGGGAAAAAGGGTTTGGAATCTATTTTAAAAGGTTGGGAAGGTCTGTTGGTCTGTTACTGTGGCAACAGTCATCCCCAAGATGCAGCATAACTAATAAGTTAACTAGATGTACCTAGCTCCAACCATCCAGCATAAGCCATAAATCTAAACTGCTGAGAATTACTGGCAACTCTGCTGAGGGAGGAACGATGCAAACTGGTACACTAGGGAAGCTGATAATCCAATTTAGAAGTGCAGATTCTCTTTCAGTTCCATTGGCATATTCATTTTGAACTAAAAGGATCTGAGCAGTAATTCTATAAACAACCAGCACTTAGAAATCAGAGGCAACAAGATTCTCTAGCGGTATAATTGCTTTTAAACTAGGCCACCTGAAATTGTGTCTGCCTGGTTGTAGCAGGGAGAAAGGGGGGAAATATCTCAGCTGGGAAAATGGGTAGTTGGTCAAAGAATATTGCAAACTGTGCATGGCTTGGGCATCTCAATATACCCAACATTGTATTTCTAGTCAATAAAATTCAACAAGGATTTCTGTTGCACTTACAATTTTATTAGGCACCATACATTTTACATAAGCTAAATTTTATAATTCAAATCTTGAGAACTAATTATATAAATAAGACCTAGTTCAAACCACAGGTCTGCCATCTTACCATCTGCAGCAGCAAAAACTTTGCTAGCTCACATAACCTCTCTAATCCCTGTTACATCATCTCTAAAATGGTGATCACAGTTGCATCTACTTCACAGGTCATGGTTACCAAATGGCACAGTCCGTGTGTTTACCATAGTTCCCAATAAATGTTAGCTCTCAATATTAGTAACCTTGAATTTATCTATACTTTTTGTTCCTATTTTGAATATGAATCCAATCTTTTTGGAGATTCTGTTGGCTCTGAATTCAAACTATATTCAGAATCCAAGCACTTCTTACAACTGTCACTGCTACCACCACGTGAGCCACCAATACCACCTGCTTGGATAACCGCACCCTCTCAAAAGGTCTCTCTGCTTTTACCTTTGCTCCCCTAACATCTGCTTCTATCACAACAGGCAGAGGAACCCTTTTAAAATACAAGTCCGACCATGCCAATCTTCTGCTCAAAATCCTACAATAGCTCCCCATTTCCTTCAGTGATAAGGTCCCACATGATCTGACCCCTGTCACTGTCTAACCTCACTCTCCCCTACTCACCTGCTAAGTCATTTCCCTCCAACCGCTCTCATCTCCTTGTCACTTCTGGAGTGTTCTAGGCACGCTCTTTAGGACCTTTGCTTTAACTGTTCCCGCTGCCTGCCTCGTACACGCATCAAGGATAGATCCTGACTAATATAAGCCAATCACAGCATGACATTTACCTGGTGACAGTCATTGGTCATGGTGTGACAAGCTGCTCCAGTAAGACTGACAAGAAGGATTTTCATCCCACACTTGGAGGGTGAGCTCCTCTCTTACTTGAAGAGAAAGTGTGAAGCCCAGATTGTCACTAACAGCCATCTTGCAACCATAAGGAGAAATGCCCCTATCAGGGAGCTAATGTTAAGGGCCAGATTAGAGAGACAGAAAGAACCGGGGTCTCCAACGACATCTTTGAGCCCTGATCATAACATCACTGTAACTCACCCCATCCCTGGACTTGGAGTTCTGTAACATAAGGTATGTCTTTAATGTTTAAGCTTGGTTGAATCAAGTTTCTATTTCTTGCAGCCAAAAACATTTGAAAGATATGAGGGTTAATTGAATAATGATGTCACATAGGAAGAGCAAGACTTAAGGTTGAACCAATCGTGCCTCTGCCAAATTTCACTAACACTTAGAACTTGACCCCTGGCATCACTTGACATCTATAAAATGGGAATATTAATTCATATGCCATGTATCTCAAAAATTCAATGAAATTTTGTTAATCATAAAACACTGCATAAGTGTTCATTATATTTGATCTTTGAGTGCTTCATCCTGAAGCACCAGGTAAATATTTCAGAAATTAAAGGTTATGGGGCAATTCAGACTGAGAAACTACTTATCTTAGAGAAATCATCCTTTGTTCCTTCCTTCTTTCCTTCACATTCCACATCCATCCATTCCATCTGAAAATCCTGCACCTCTACCTGTGACATTGATATAGATTGTGACTCCTTCTAACCAGCCCCACTGCAGCCACCATAAGCCACTTAGTCTAAGCCACCACCTATTACAATAGCATCCTCTCTCATCCCCTTGTTTTCATCCTTGCCCCTTTCCTCACAGAAACCAGAGAGATACTTGAAAAACATAATTCAGATCACATCACTCCTCTTCTCAACACCTTCCCAAGCCTTCCTTTCTCTCCTGGAGTCACAGCCCAGCCCCTACGCCCTCTTTGATCGCATCTCCTCCTCACTCTCCCTCCTTATTCTGCTTCTGTGCCACTGCCTTCCTTCTTCTTTTTTGAACACCAAGCAAGCCCGTGCCTCCTGGCCTTTGTACCCACTGCTCCTCTGGCTGGAACTCCTTTCCCACACTCACCCACCTCAAGGCTCTGCTCAAATATCTTATCAGTGGGACCTGTTCTCATCATCCCATAGGCCCATCTCTTTCTACTCCCTTACCATGCTTTCCTGTTTTTCATGGTATCTGACATATAATAAATCTGATAACATATCTGTCAATTGTCTACCTCCCCGAGCTAGCATGGATGCTCCACGAGAGCAGGGATGATGTCTAGGACACTGCTTTATCCCCAGTACCTAGAGCAGTCACAGGCACATAGTAGATACTCTAGCTGTTGAAGAAAAAATGAAGCTAAGTCAAAATAACAATACAGTACTGGTTGTGTTATTTTACATGTATTTGTTTGCGTAACCAGACTTTCAGGCTCTTGGGAGAAAGAACTCCATGGCCCATGTACAGTAAAGGGTTTCTTGAGCAGGCTTGGGGTGTTCAAACCCTCCAAATATTTCCAAATAAGAACTGGCCCTTGGGACTTCCCCAGTGGCACAATGGTTAAAAATCTGCCTGCCAATGCAGGGGACATGGGTTTGAGCCCTGGTCCAGCAAGATCCCACATGCTGCGGAGCAACTAAGCCCGCGTACCACAGTTACTGAGCCTGTGCTCTAGAGCCCACGTGCCACAACTACTGAAGCCCACGTGCCACAACTACTGAAGCCCATGCACCTAGAAACTGTGCTCTGCAACAGAAGCCACTGCAAAGAGAAGCCCGTGCACAGCAATGAAGTGTAGCCCCCGCTCGCTGCAACTAGAGAAAGCCCATGCACAGCAACAAAGACCTGCCAATGCAGCCCAAAATTAATTAATTAATTATTTTTAAAAAAGAACTGGCCCTTGACCAGCTTCTGGGAGATAATCTCTAAGCCCCTGCAATATCCTGCCTGATAGAGTGTCTTTGTATACCTGGAGTCTTGGGCCACATCAGATACTTTACACTAACAATGTGATTTACAGAAATTGCCTATTTTTGTTCACCTGGGGCCCTGGGACCCATTGAACAGATTTGACGCCTGAGGGTGCGGGGGTTGGAGACTGAGTAGCTAAAGTCAGGAACGCAGGTGCTCCATGCCTACATGACTGAGCCCCAGTAAAAGCCTTGGACACCAAAGCTCAGTTGAGCCTCCCTGGTTGGTAATACTTCACACATGTTATCATACAAACTAAGTACCGTCTGTGTGATTCCATTGAGAGGGGACAGCTAGAAGCTTGAACTGGTATCTCCTCGACTGTAACCTACATGCCATTTTCCTTTACTGATTTTAATCTGATCCTTTTGCTATAAAGAACCATAAAGATGAATATAACAGCTATTCTGAGTTCTGCGAGTCCTTCTAGTGAATTGTTAAATCTGAGGGTAGCCTTGGGGACCACTGACACACCCAGGGTTTGCATGGTGTCTGGCACATAGAGGTGTTCAATAAAGGTTGATCAGGTAAATAAATGCATTAATTAATTCAGTGGATCCATGCCATGTTCACCACCCATCCAAATCCTTTTCTCTCCACTCTCTCACTCTGCCCCTCCCAATGCACGTTTCCTTTCTTTCTTCCACTCTGATTTAAAATAGCATGTATGACCTCTGTCTAGTAAAACAGCAGCCCTTAAAACTGTCACTAAACATGAGAACAGTTGACAGAAAGGTAAGATTTAGAGATCAAGACAATTTGGACAAACAGAGCTTTGCCTCTGCACATCACCTTTCAGGCCAGCGTTCTGCATGGGATAATTTGCTTTGCTGCCTGACTCCTGGCCTTCTGACCTGGCTTGAACCCGGCTCAGGAATGCATCCACCAAGATCTGGCTCCAGCTTTTTCTCACTGTTGCTCATTGAATCAATAATAAGGAAACCTTCTTTGTTTGCTTGGGATTTGACAGCCCCATGACAGACAGGACAGGGAAGCAGCCATGGCCTTAGCTTGGCTGCACTTACACTGTTCACGTATAATGACACATGTATATGTGAGATTTAACGATGGATGGTAACAGTCAAGGTCTTGAGTGGGTTTCCTCTAGCCTACTGCACTGGCATATATCATTTTAATAGCCACCAAGGAAGAAAAATATGGTTCTCATTAATATCCTGAGTTTGACCTTCCACTTTTCTTGAATTGAAACTCACTTACAGCCTGGAATGCAATTGTGCCTATTAAAAGAAGAGAGAAGTTTTCCTCCCTGGTGTTATGTCATTTTTTCCCATGGAGTACAAAATAGAAAGGAAGAAAGTCAGGGCTGAGGTGGACAGGATTCTGATGGGACAGGTATTTACTTCTCTTTGAGGCATTCACGTTAAGGAGACTACAAGACATTCTGCTAAACTAGAGAGCAAGGCAAATATCTTGTGAAATCACTTATCTAAAGGAAAAAAAGATGAAAGTAAACTAAATCAAAATTTGCCAGAATTAGGAAAATCAAGCCTATTGATTCTATGAGGTACCTGACAATCTAATAAAAGTTGGGCAGAGTCAGTTTCTATTTCTTGCAACCAAAGAATCCTAAATGATAGATGTTATATACCACTTTGTTTAAGATGGATCCATAGTACAATCTGTCATGGGATGGCTCAACAGGTGTTCCACAGATAATGATAAGAGTCTCCAGTGTAGCAGTAATAATCATAGTAGAGCAATCACATCCCAATGATATTTGCCTTTGCACTGGATGTGGGTAGGAGATGGGACAAAGTATTCATTGCTAAGCAAACGAACAGTGCAAACAAAGGTGAAATTTGGTCTGCTTAAGCAAGAAGGCCAGCAAACTTTTAAATACTCATAAAACAATTCTATACAGTATGGATGGGCTGATTTAAAAAGCACTGTGCTTCATGTACTTGAATGTAACAAATATAGAATTTCCTTACAAAACCTATAATTCTGGTTTTATACTTTAAAAAAGACAAAATTGAACTGGATTTCCCCTCAATTAAGAATAATAAGCCCAGTTTAACGGTCTTTAGAATCAATTTATTTTAAAGAGAAGATAGAGCAAATCACTGGTCTTACATAGCATCTTCATTATTCTTTTCCAAAAGGTGTTGACTTTGGTGCATTCAGACATTTTAAAAAGACAGGTACTCTAAGAATAACAGAGTAAGATGTCTTATGAGCCATACAATCTCTATTCTAATGAGTTTCCAACCTAATTGGCAAGCTAGGCATTGACAGGCCAATGAAAAATTAAGTTAGAAAAGCAAAGTAGCAATAAGACACAAGAGATTACTCAAGAAGAGACCCAAATCTGGTCCCCACCTTTGAGTGTTTCATAACACAGCTAGAGAAACAGTTAAAAACAGATCTGTATTAGAACAGAGCCTAAGCTATATCAGTGGTATAAAAGTTGGGGAGGGATGTGAGAAGACATAAGAAGCCATTCATTCTGTCTCATACATCTGTGAAGGCTTCATATAGGAGGTTACAACTAATATGGAACTTGCAAGATAAGCATGATTTTATATGGCAGGGATGAGGAGGAAAGCATTCTAGCCTGATGGAATTGTAAGAACAAAATTAGGACAGATTCAACTATCCAAGGATGTGGCAAGTGGGCAAATGCACCTGGAGTGTGAGACATATAAAGGATGAAGAATCAGGCAAGGCCACACTAGTTGATTTGTATTTTAACCTAAAGATAATGAATGAGGAGTCAGGTGGTGGTGTTTAAGTAGGAACAACGTGATCCAATTTGCATTTTATAAAGGTCGTTGTGTTAACTACAAAGAAGACAGATTGAAGAGAGAAGAAAGCAGAAGCAGAAAGAACAATGCTTCGTTCACCCATACGCCCATCTGCCCACTCTGTTAAGAGGTATTAACAAGTACCAGTTTGATTCCTTAAACAAAGGTTACAAACTCATAAGCCAGATCTGAACTCCAGCTGTGTTTGGCACAGCTTATTTTGTTTGTTTCTGTTTAATTTGACCCAAACTTTAAAATGAAGATATTCCCCATAAAAATCTAGATTTTCACCTTCTCTAGAAAATTAAACCTGACAAAACTGGACCCACGTTTCCAGCCAAAGTTGAGTAGTAAATAAACTCCTGAACAAGAGGCATCAACAACTAATTTCCCTTAGTCCCCACCATTTATATTTTGTCCCTGACGCTGACGCCAAGTGCTAGTGGCCACAATCATCACTCTCACGCTGCCTAACTTCCAGTAGAGAACACTGTCTTTGTACCAATGAAACTACCAAAAATGAGAAAGTAAAGAGATAGATGGAGAAAGCAGCTCATTCCCAGAAAAATAGGAGAGAACATTTCTTTGTAGAAATGATGAACTGTTTCATGTTTTTAATGCAATATACAGTGTCTATGTTGGAAGACTACAGCTTAAGATGCCCTTCTGCTTATATCCTCCCACCATACTCATCTATGTTACCTGATGTGCATTTGAATTTCCAACCCCAAAGCCAAGGGAAGTTTAAGGTAGGCCTTCCCAAGAAAGTGGCATTTGAGCTAAGACCTAAAACATGAACAGAAGTTAGCTTTGTAAAACCTTCTGTCACTGCTTGGTATAATAACCCCAGCTATTCACCAGATCTACCTGGATTTCTGTGAGTCAACCAGCATTTGCCTTCATTAAGTTGAATCTAGTATCCTAAGGAGTGTCACTACTGAGGAGATAGGACCTAGTACAGTTCACATACTCAGTTAAACAGTTTTTTTAAAAGAGTCAGATTTTTTATTTACTCCTTCTCATGCTGTATGCCCCAGAAGCACCAGGATCGTTAGGGTCTCATATATGCAAAATCACCATTGTGATAACTGAGAATTACAGTGAATTCTACCTGAAAATAATATAGCTGTAAACGTCATTACTACATTTTTACCTACATTTTACTTGTAGATAAAATGAAAAATGACGTGCAATGTCCCATAGCACAATACCTGGCACATCATCTGCACTCAGTAACCATAAACTGTTGCTGATATCACGGGGTTGATGATGATTATCCACGACTCATTCTTCAGTAGGGGAAAGTCCTCCACTTCCAGAGCACACTTATAACATTTTGTTTTTAAAATGGTTTTCCTTTTAAATTGGTTGGGATGATGCATTAAAATTCAGGCTAAATTCTATTTGAACATTTAACAATTATTAACCACTGACATATAATTAATTACCTGTTAACCATTTACCTATAGTTACCTAGGTACAAAGACAACGCTCTCTACTGGAAGTTAGACAGCGATGTAAGTACAATAACTGTGGCCATTAACACCTGGCTCTAATGTCAGGGATGGAGAAAGTCATCCTCAGTGCTCAGCACTGATGGGAGTATCAGTGAGCGTGGCAGCCTCAGGACCTGTTGATAAGGGGAGAGTTTGGGATCCTGGTGACACCAGTGTCAGTGGGGTAGGGGACTGGAACAGGCAGCAGTCAGACTGCAGCTGGATGCATAAGTGGGAAGCAAAGACACTGTGAAAGTTATGGTAAGCCACTCTCTTAAGAGTTTTGTCTACAAAGGAAAAGAGCGAAAAGGACAGCAGCTGAAGGTGATCAAGGAGGATTTTTTCACTGGAACTGAACATATCTAAATGCTGATAGGCTCTGTATTGGTCAGGACTCTCTCTGAAAGAGAGAAGGGACTGTAATGGCTCAGTCACTCCAGAGGCCAACATGGCAATATCCCAGGCACCCCACCTAGTCTCCAGGTATCGCCTCTCACCCTGCTTATCTCTGCTTTCAGACAGTCTCTAATCACGTGCTGGAAAAATGGTTACAAGCAGCTCCAATTAGAATCCCTCACGGAAGGGGAATGCTTCTTTCTTAGGGGCCCTACAAAGCCCAGGTATTGACAATGACTTGGCCTAAAGACTAGGAGGAGAGTGGGGTCAGCCCCATCCAAACCAAACAGCTGCAGAGTTAGGGTGAGCAGTCTGGCTCCCCACCGGAAGAGTGGGTGCTGTTCTCCAGACATGGGGCTAGAGGAACAGGAAGGGAGTGGGGATTTAAAAACACTAAGGCCATGGAATTGACAGAACTTTACATCACCTGGTTAGGGTCGGTGGAGGGCTGCTAGAGGAGGGGAAAGGAAATCTAAGGTGACTCTGAACTTTATAGGTTGGCCAAGTGGGTGATGAGAAGTCTGAAGAGGGAAGAAAGTGAATGCAAACAGCTTAAAAATTCCATGATTCTTTGCCTTTATAGGATTCTTCCAACTTAACATTCAGTAGTATCAAGGGAAATTATTGGAGCCTTGAAGAACAAATAAGAGTGGGATAACATTTGAGTAGGTGGCCATAAAAATCATGGGGCAAGAATAAGGTTGAGACATCCTGGGCACAAGTAGCATCCAGAGAACTCTGTCGTAGCTGCATTTGAATAATAAGCCAAATTTGGCTTCTATTTAAGTGGTCACCGAACATGTAAAACAAGAATTCAAAACTGAATGTCTGAACCATAGGGCACTAATACAGGATTTTGTGAAAAGAATATGGGAAGTTGTATCTTTTTCAGTAACGAAAGGGAGCCATGGCCTTCACGAGTACATGAGAAACTGGGCCAGGAGGGCCCACGGCTAAAGCACCTGGGAGGCCTGCTCTTAGGCAAACTTTTATTAAATATAGTCTCCTTTTGCAAAGGGGGAAAGAGCAACAAGGGAAGCAAAAGCAGCATTCTGCCTTGCTTTACTTTCATGTTATTCTAAAAATGATTTAATATAAGAATATACCAATATGAATGGAGAGGAGCTCTGTGGAAGACCTAATATCAAGTGTATTAAAAATGTATGACACTGTATATTCTCACAGGAGCCCTGTCCAGGACCTCTACAGCTGATAAAATGACATAAAAATGTGATTAATAATATTGTAAATCCTGTTGATTGGAAAACTCATGTGACAGATTGACCTGACTCGTTGATTTAAGCCAATATCACTGAAATAACCTTTCATATCCCAAGAAAGAGTAATGTCTTGCCTGCAGCATAGAACATGGCATCAGAAAATGCAACTGCCTTTTGAGGTTTGCTTTTATACATTAAAAGCTCTTGAAACATTTTGTTATCTGAATCTTTATATTTAGATACCAAGCTCCAAGCCCAGAATTGCCACTATTTCATTAACCTTTCTAAATCATTCCTATAATTCTTGATGTAAAATAAAACAACAGAAAAAAAGGAACTATACCAAGATGCTAATAGTGAAAGCCTTTAGCTGATGAGCCTGAGTGACCTTTGTTCACTTCTCTTTACTTTATGGGATTTTCCCAAGTTTTCTAGAAAGACATAAGATGGGAGGTATGGGGCGAGATGCAAATGTTAACATTAAAAAATAAAGAAGTTAAAAAGGAAAACCATTTTAAAACCAAAATGTTATAAGTGCTTTACATCACACCTAGACAAAAGAGTCACTAAAATTTAAGTGAATCTAATGAACCAACACATAACAGAATAACATACACAACTACCATCACCACCCAGGTTGCTGTTCTTTATTTTGGTTCTTATACACCTTAGAGAGGAATATTCATCTAAAACTCTGGACTATCCACTCTCTTTTGGTTAGACATTTCTGTCTTTAGATAGGCGCCTTTTCTTTTTGCATCCCAGTGTCTTTTCTTCGGCTACCCACATTCTAACATTCCTTTGAGAAACCAGCCCCTCCCCCAATCTTAGACTATGGGTTTAGGGTAGAGTTGACTCCATTCCTGACTCCAGAGTGGGCATGTGATTCACTCGTGGCCAAGCAGAAGACCACATTCTCTGGCTACTGCAATTGGCTCAGGAATGGGCACATTATCAACTATGCAGTAAGACTAAGGGAGAAGCACATGCTCTTTTCTGCTGAAATTGAAACTGGATACGTGCATGCCTAAAGCTTTTTACAGTTGTTTTGCTGGCATAAAAAAAAAAAAAAAAAAACACCCCAAGAATAAAACTCACTTGGAGAAAGATTAGGTCCTCATAACATTGTTTGAGCCCCTGGATCAAGCCAGTCCTGAAGTTCTCACTGCTTCTGGACCTTTCTGTTGTAGGAGCAATAAATTCTCTTTGTGCTTAAGCCAATTCAACTTGAGTTTTTATCTCTTACAATTGAAAGAGTCCTAACTGATAGAACCTTTTATCTATTTAATATCCTATTCAGAGGCATTGTTACCAGAGGATTTAATTGTTGTACCTGGATAAGACCAACAGAGTTACACAGGCAGACTCCTGGAACTGTACTCCTTTTAATGCATAAAACTAAGTATTTATGCAGCACTTTGTTTTTCAGAGCCTGAGTCAACAGTTCACACACTGAGAATATAAGGACAGCTATCGATGATTATATTACAAATAAATCAACCTTAAAGTTAAATAACACATACAAACATTAATATATACCAATGTATTAAAAAATTAATCTTTGGAAAGTTACAAGCAGTACCCTAAAAACAGTTCTTATGTTTTGATAAATATACCAAAAATAAATAAATTCAAGCAAACATTTTTAACCCTATTGAGTTTCCCTGTCATTCAAAGTCCACAATTTGAAGACACAGAGTTTTGCATCTGAAGGCACAAAAACTTCATCTAGTTTAAACTCAGTCACACCCTTCGTAAGAGCACTCTGATACAAGCAAGGACCACAGTAGAACTTCTATCTTGGTTCACAGAAAACGACAATAAACTCATCCACTGATTCTGAAGGTACCATGTTTGAGAAAAAGGCTCAGGAGAGGAAAGTGTATGCCATCCTGTTTTTTTCTCCTCCTACAGGAGAGAGATTCGGCAGCACATGACAGCACAACCACAAATGTGAATGGAAGTCAGAGAGGAGCAGAGAATGGTCTTCTCCATCACTGTTGGAAATGATCAGTTCCAGCAGTGGCCTGCTACAGTTTGCTCTACATTACCCATGTGCTTTACTTCCATCTGTTATAAAATTGTCATAATATAATAATTTTGTCTGAACAGGATACTTTTTTGTATCTTCCAGGCAAAGGTAGTGATAAATATACCAATTTACTATGCCTATTACATAAACATACCTCTTAGACATGACACTCTTATTTAGTGCACATCCTATACAACTGTACATGGCACCCCTGTGAGCAAAGACTGTGGTAAAGTATACCCATACACGCTGGCCCACCTTGAAACAGTTCAACTCTTTTCCGACCCTTCTCTCATATTTCTACTACAGGCAAACACTTTCATGAATATTGGACATGTTAGATCTGATTAGCTTCCCCTGTCCAAATAACAGGGTCACAAAAATGCCAGTGACAGGTAGAGAAAGGATAAAATCATTTTCTAATATTTGTCATATGCTGGGAAATATAGTTTCTCACTTTCAAAATTATCTTTCTATTCTTGTTTTTATTCGTATAACAAAGTACATTTTTAAAAATCCAAGCAAAAAAGTCACATATAAGGTAAAAAATAGAGGTCCTCCTCCTAACAACAATTCTTACTTCTCACAGACAAATAGCATTAATAATAGTTCCTCCAGGGAGTTTCCATATGTATATGCATCATAAATAAACAAAAACTTGCATGCATGAGAACTAGAAATATTCAGACAAATGGAATGCCTAGTAAGTCAGGGATGAGCACCCATTTCCCCCAAGTTGTTACCTGTTTGAATAGGCAGATCCAGGAAGTCACCTTGAAGGAGATGTCTTCATTCTGCAATGAAAAAGTAGCTGCTTATAGTTATGCAAACACAAGGCCAGCATCCTGGGATAAGAGTGGAAGGGACAATTCAGACATGTTTGCTTTAGTAAAAGCCACTCCTATCCTTGGAACACGGAGTTTGGAGAGGAGATGGACCAATGTGAAAAAGGACCATTGTCCCCTTTGTCTCTGGAAAAGAGGAAACCTAGAGTTCAAGTTTTGCCTGAAGTCAGGGAAACTGGTTGAGTGGCTGATTGGGTGATTCTATCAGGAAAGGACACTGAGGCCTCACCAGGAAGGCAAAAGGACATCAGGTCATCACTGAGTCCATGGGCTTCCACTGAAGGTTTCCTGTAGAAAATGTGGCTGAGTCTGGACTTGTGATTTGGAGAATAATGACTGAGCCTCTACGTACAAACTAAAACAGCTATTCTTTCACAGCACAAACATGGGCCATGATAGCTTCTCAGGATCCTGGTAGAGTGAGACATCCTAAGAGCCACAAAAAAGTGCCACCTGGCAGCTGGCCAGTCAGTACAATTTAGCCTGGACAGGAAAAGCCAGGCCAAAAGAGGATTGAGCAAACACTGCTGTGCTGGCTCCCCCTTGGTGTTGAGAGCTGGAATGACACACCCCTTCTGAACTTAAATAAAACCTGGAGTTCCTGGACAATTCATTAGCACAGGTGGACATGAGCAATTAGTAGGAAAAGTAAGACAGGTGTATTCATCTGTGTACCAAATTAGTGAAGCATATAAAGCTGTTTACATACAAGATACTACATATTTTTATGTTTATATATACTTACTATATGTGTGTATACACATATATATACAAGTGTATGTACATGATACCTATCATCTTCAACTAGCTATTTAATATAATAATACATATTGGATATCTTTCCAGATCTGTGTATCTATCTCATTCCTTTTCATGGCTACATGTAATTCCATTATACAAATTTATTATCATTTATTTAACTAGCTCCCCATTGATGAATATCTAAGTTGTTTCTAGTTATTTACTATCACAAACTTGGTGCATTAAGCATTCTCACATGTGTATTTTGTTTAAGGGTTTAATGCCCTTTTAATATTTTCCATATTGAGTAAGATCTTTCCATTCTTTGAGTTACATATTAGGATGGGTATTGTATTCTCTCAAATTTATTTTATTGAGGCAGACAAAAAAAACACAACACAAAATTCACCCTGCCAACAATTTACAAGTGTACGTTACAATGTTGTTAACCACACGCGCACTGTTGTGCAACATATCCTCAGGAAACTGCCCGCCCCCCACTCTGCATGACTGAAACTGTACACCCACCAAATAACTCCCCAGCTCCCCTTACCTCATCTCTTGGAAATCACCTTTCTACTTTGTTTTTATGTTTGACTACTTTAGATACCTCATTTAAGTGGAATCATGCAATATTTCTTTTTCTGTAATGACTTACTTTGCTTAGCATTACGCTCTCAAGGTTCATGCATGTTGTAGCATATAACAGGACTTCCTTCCTCTTTATTTATTTATTTATTTATGGCTGCACTGTGCAGCACGTGGGATTTTTTTTTTAACATCTTTCTTAGAGTATAGTTGCTTTACAATGGTGTGTCAGTTTCTGCTTTATAACAAAATGAATCAGTTATAGATATATATATGTCCCCATATCTCTTCCCTCTTGCATCTCCCTCCCTCCCACCCTCCCTATCCCATCCCTCTAGGTGGTCACAAAGCACCCAGCTGATCTCCCCGTGCTGTGCGGCTACATCCAACTAGCTATCTATTTTACGTTTGGTAGTGTATATATGTTCATGCCACTCTCTCACTTTGTCCTAGCTTACCCTTCCCCCCTCCCCATGTCCTCAAGTACATTCTCTACAACTGTGTCTTTATTTCTGTCCTGCTCCTAGGTTCTACAGAAACTATTTTTTTCTTTTAGATTCCATATATATGTGTTAGCATACGGTACTTGTTTTTCTCTTTCTGACTTACTTCACTCTGTATGACAGACTCTAGCTCCATCCACCTCACTACAAATAACTCAGTTTCGTTCCTTTTCATGGCTGAGTAATATTATATTGTACATATGTGTCACATCTTCTTTATCCATTCATCTGTTCATGGACACTTAGGTTGCTTCCATCTCCTGGCTATTGTAAATAGAGCTGTAATGAACATTTTGGTACATGACTCTTTTTGAATTATGGTTTTCTCATACACCCAGTAGTGGGATTGCTAGGTCGAATGGTAGTTGTATTCTTAGTTTTTTAAGGAAACTCCATACTGTTCTCCATAGTGGCTGTATCAATTTACATTCCCACCAACAGTGCAAGAGGGTTCCCTTTTCTCCACACCCTCTCCAGCATTTATTGTTTGTACATTTTTTGATAATGGCCACTCTGACCAGTGTGAGATGATATCTCATTGTAGTTTTGATTTGCATTTCTCTAATGATTAATAATGTTGAGCATTCTTTCATGTGTTTGTTGGCAATCTGTATATCTTCTCAGGAGAAATGTCTATTTAGGCCTTCTGCCCATTTTTGGATTGGGTTGTTTTTTTGATATTGAGCTGCACGAGTTGCTTGTATGTTTTGGAGATTAATCCTTTGTTAGTTGCTTAGTTTGCAAATATTCTCTCCCATTCTGAGGGTTTTTTCGTCTTGTTTATGGTTTCCTTTGCTGTGCAAAAGCTTTTAAGTTTCATTAGGTCCCATTAGTTTATTTTTGTTTTTATTTCCATTTCTCAAGGTGGGTCAAAAAGGATCTTGCTGTGATTTATGTCACAGAGTGTTCTGCCTATGTTCTCCTCTAAGAGTTTCGTAGTGTCTGGCCTTACATTTAGGTCTTTAATCAATTTTGAGCTTCTTTTTGTGTATGGTGTTAGGGAGTGTTCTAATTTCATTCTTTTACATGTAGCTGTCCAGTTTTCTCAGCATCACTTATTGAAGAGGCTGTAATTTCTCCACTGTTTATTCATGCCTCCTTTATCAAAGATGAGCTGACCATATGTGCATGGGTTTATCTCTGGGCTTTCTATCCTGTTCCATTGATCTATATTTCTGTTTTTGTGCCAGTACCATACTCTCTTGATTACTGTAGCTTTGTAGTATAGTCTGAAGTCAGGGAGCCTGATTCCTCCAGTTCTGTTTTTCTTCCTCAAAATTTCTTTGGCTATTCGGAGTCTTTTGTGTTTCCATACAAATTGTGAAATTTTTTGTTCTAGTTCTGTGAAAAATGCCATTGGTAGTTTGATACGGATTGCATTGAATCTGTAGATTGCTTTGGGTAGTAGAGTCATTTTCACAATGTTGATTCTTCCAAACCAAGAACATGGTATATCTCTCCATCTATTTGTATCATCTTTAATTTCTTTCATCAGTGTCTTATATTTTTCTGCATACAGGTATAGAGCTGCTTTTGCTGCATCCCATAGGTTTTGGGTTGTTGTGTTTTCATTGTCATTTCTTTCTAGGTATTTTTTGATTTCCTCTTTGATTTCTTCAGTGATCCCTTGGTTTTTAAGTAGTGTGTTGTTTAGCCTCCATGTGTTTGTATTTCTTACAGATTTTTTCCTCTAATTGATATCTAGTCTCATAGCGTTGTGGTTGGAAAAGTTACTTGATACGATATCAATTTTCTTAAATTTACCAAGGCTTAATTTGTGACCCAAGATATGATCTGTCCTGGAGAATTTTCCATGAGCCCTTGAGAAGAAGGTGTATTCTGTTGTTTTGGGGTGGAATATCCTATAAATATCAATTAAGTCCATCTTGTTTAATGTATCATTTAAAGCTTGTGTTTCCTTATTTATTTTCATTTTGGATGATCTGTCCATTGGTGAAAGTGGGGTGTTAAAGTCCCCTACTATGACTGTGTTACTGTCGATTTCCCCTTTTATAGCTGTTACCAGTTGCCTTATGTATTGAGGTGCTCCTATGTTGTGTGTGTATATATTTATAATTGTTGTATCTTCTTCTTGGATTGATCCCTTTATCATGATATAGTGTCCTTCCTTGTCTCTTGTAACATTCTTTATTTTAAAGTCTATTTTGTCTGATATGAGAATTGCTACTCCAGCTTTCTTTTGCTTTCCATTTGCATGGAATATCTTTTTCCATCCCCTCACTTTCAATCTGTATGCATCCCTTGGTCTGAAGTTTTTACCTTGCTTCTTCATCTGCTGTGTGTTTCTCTGTCTTCTCATTTTGTTTAACTTACTGTGTTTCGGGTCTCCTTTTCGCAGGCTGCAGGTTTGTAGTTTCTGTTGTTTTTGGTATCTGTCCCCAGTGGCTAAGGTTGGTTCAGTGGGTTGTGTAGGCTTCCTGGTGGAGGGTACTAGTGCCTGTGTTCTGGTGGATGAGGCTGGATCTTGTCTTTCTGGTGGGCAGGTCCACGTCTGGTAGTGTGTTTTGCCGTGTCTGTGGCCTTATTATGATTTTAGGCAGCCTCTGTGCTAATGGATGGGGCTGTGTTCCTGTCTTGCTAGTTGTTTGGCATAGGGTGTCCAGCACTGCAGCTTGCTGGTCGTTGAGTGGAGCTGCGTCTTGGTGTTGAGATGGAAATCTCTGGGAGATTTTCACCGTTTGATATTACGTGGAGCTGGGAGGTCTCTTGTGGACCAATGTCCTGAACTTTGCTCTCCCACCTCAGTGGCACAGCCCTGATACCTGGCTGAAGCACCAAGAGCCTGTCCTCCACACGGCTCAGAATAAAAGGGAGAAAAAAAAAAAGAAAGCAGAAGATAAAATAAAAAAATAATTATTAAGAAAATCTGTTCTTCGCTCAGACAGGATGGGGTTAAAGGAGCAGCTGATTCGGGAACTCTGGCTCACTCAGGCTGGGGGGTGGGAGGGGTACGGATGCAGGGCGAGCCTGAGGTGGCAGAGGCCAGCGGGATGTTGCACCAGCCTGAGGCGCCATGTGTTCTCCCGGGGAAGTTGTCCCTGGATCACGGGACCCTGGCAGTGGCGGGCTGCACAGGCTCCCGGGAGGGGAGGTGTGGAGAGTGACCTGTGCTCGCACACAGGCTTCTTGGTGGCGACAGCAGCAGCCTTAGCGTCTCCTGCCCGTCTCTGGGGTCCGCGCTTTTAGCCGCGGCTCGCGCACGTCTCTGGAGCTCCTTTAAGCGGCGCTCTTAATCCCCTCTCCTCGCACACCAGGAAACAAAGAGGGAAGAAAAAGTCTCTTGCCTCTTCGGCCATTCCAGACATTTTCCCGGACTCCCTCCTGGATAGCTATGGCGCACTAGCCCTGTTTAGGCTGTGTTCACGCAGCCAACCCCTGTCCTCTCCCTGGAATCTGACTGAAGCCCGAGCCTCAGCTCCCAATCCCCGCCCGCCCCGGCGGGGGAGCAGACAAGCCTCTCGGGCTGGTAAGTGCCGGTCGGCACCGATCCTCTTTGCGGGAATCTCTCCGCTTTGCCCTCCGCACCCCTGTTGCTGCGCTCTCCTCCGTGGTTTCGAAGCTCCCCCCCTCCGCCACCCACAGTCTCCGCCCGCGAAGAGGCTTCCCAGTGTGTGGAAACCTTTCCTCCTTCACAGCTCCTTCCCACTGGTGCAGGTCCAGTCCCTATCCTTTTGTCTCTGTTTTTTTTTTTTTCTTTTGCCCTACCCAGGTACCTGGGGAGTTTCTTGCCTTTTGGGAGGTCTGAGGTCTTCTGCCAGCGTTCAGTAGGTGTTCTGTAGGAGTTGTTCCACATGTAGATGTATTTCTGATGTATTTGTGGGGAGGAAGGTGATCTCCGCGTCTTACTCTTCCTCCATCTTGAAGCTCCTCACAAGTGTATTTTTATTTATCAATAACAAACGTCTAGAAGTAAAATTGCTGGACAAAAGTACATACATTTAAATGAATAAGAAATATTGCCAAATTGTCCTTCAAAATAGTTGCACCAATTTATACTCCTGCTAATACAGTATGAACGTTTTTCCCATACTTTCCTAACAGTGTAGAGAATTAAATGTATAGATTTTCCACTCTAATCGTGAAAAATATAATTTCATTTGATGTTGCCCAACAACCTTAGGAGACAGAAATGATTTCCCTGATTTTTCAGATGAGGAAAACAAAACTGAGAAAGATTGTATAACTGATCATATGTCTAAAAATTAGAACAAAGATTCAAACCCTGATATGTTTGATTCCAAAGCCCATTCATTCATTCATTCAATAGAGCTTACTATGTTTCAGGCACTGTTCTAACCATGTTAAATACATTTGCTCATTTTATCTTTATATCAAGACTTTAAGGAAGATGCAATTAATATCCCAATTTTACAGATGAGGTAACTGTGCCAAAGAGAAATTAATTTACTTGCCCAAGGTCACAGATCTAGTAAGTAGCAAAGATGGGTTAGAACCCCAGCTGTTTGGCATCCATTTGTTTCAACTTAAGAACAACCTCATTAAAACTATCTTTGTTTTGCAAAGAGAAAAATTCACCCCTACAAAGGCACAGGCTCTACTTGTCAATGTTTATAAAAATCATTGTAAGGAAATTAAAATAGACTGAAGAAAACCAATTCAGTGGACTTCAAATGGCTACATATTTTGATACCCATCCAATAGCATCCCTTCCTCTCTTCTCAAATACTAAACGTGACACTATCTCTTAGGGTTTGCAATGGTAGTCAATAAGGTAATCAGTCTTTTTTATGCACAGCTCCATTGCTGTCACACATTTTCATTTAGATGGAGGGGACAAGTGTCTAACTGCCACTGAACCCTAAGCTGCAAAATATAATGGGCAGGTTAATCTGACCCAGTATAATGGGCAGGTTAATCTGACCCAGTATTAGTTGGTGATAACGTGAATGGAAAACTTAGAAAAATTTAGAAAGATGGCAAAAAGAGTATTCCTCTAATACCTGTTTTCACTATAGCTATATTATCATATTTTAAAACCAGCAAATTTAGCGTTATTTTAAATAAGGTGGAAAATACTAGACTGCCATGATATAAGCCTTTTAAATTAGTGTTTTATAAAGGAAACTAAATTGGACTTCCAAAAATACTGTGTATCCAGATAATTTTATGGGTTAAATAAGATAAAAATACCTCTGACTGAGCCGAACGTAGAAGGTCACCGAATAATACTTCTATTCTAAGCATTTTACTATATTTATCATCTTTGATTATATTCCAACACCCACATAAACATAAATATATAAATGTGTTTATATAATAATGTAAAGGTAAAAGGAAATCAGTTCACATGAGTAATTAATTCTACTAAAGCATTTTCAGCTAGAAAACTCAAGTGGCTTCAAAGTTTCGTGGGCTGAGTAACGGGCACTGTCTATTTTTATTTTTTACATCTTACTGTTCTTTGTATATTTTGTTGTTACAAAGCCAAAGACCAGGTCAAAGAGTTGTCTCATTAATACTGAAATACTATGCCATTAATCAGGCTTATTAATGGACTCTGGAATGCAGTTGGTACTTTAATGGGATTTCAAGGGCAGTCAGCTCTTTAAGAGGTCTATTTTTCTTGGTCGCTATTGGTTTGGTTTTGTTTTTGTTTTTTTTTTGTCTGTGTCGGGTCTTAGCTTCAGCACGCAGGATCTTCGTTGTGGCACATGGGCTTCTCTCTAGTTGTGGTGTGTGGGCTCCAGAGCACGTGGGCTCAGTAGTTGCAGCACACAGGCTTAGTTGCCCTGCAGCATGTGGGATCTTAGCTCCCCGACCAGGGATCGAACCCACATCCCCTGGATTGGAAGGCAGATTCTTTAGCACTGGACCACCAGGGAAATCCCTGGTCACTATTGTTTATGAAAAATACTGTTACAGTTTTCTCTAGTTGGTCAGCAAGGCCAATAAATGTTCAGAAAAGACTGCACCATCCTTTTCATAATAACTTCACCTTTGACATGATGATTTAACTAGTATTTTCCAGGGTTACATATTGTAATAATTTTCAAACATTGAAATGTCCCTTATATATCATAAATAATCAACTATAGCTGGTTTCCTCCACCTGTGTGTTACCATGACCATATTTTCTACCTCTTTCCTAACCGTTTGCATCTTTTTCTCCCCAATGGCCTGGCAATGTGACTGTCCCTCTAGATTTCTAAGTATGATGAATCCGAGTAGATGGGCTCAGAGAGGTAATGGAGTACCAATAATTTTTTAAAGACAATTCAATAAAGAAGCATACAATTTAAATCAATAAGCTTGATTCACATGAAGCTTAAACTAATTACATACAGAGCGATATTCGGTAGAGGAGTACAGGTCTGGTGGAGCTTCTTTCTGTCATCTGCTTTTAAATACATATTAAATCACATTATTAAGCACTATCATAGAACAAATCACTCTACTTGGCTTGTTAAAAGCTGGAGTAATGAAGATAAACATTGCAGCTTGGTCCAAACACTAGGCAAGTGTTCATTCGTTCATTTAGCAAGTATTTAATGAGTCAGCTCCCCGATGAGTTCTAGGGACACAGCAGGGAACAGAGCAGATGAAGACCTCAGGTCTTAAGGAGTTCACCTTCTGGTGGGGGAGACCCACAATTAACGATAAATAAAATACAAGAATGTCACATGACGTTAAGTGACATGAAGAAAAATAAAGCAGGGATAGGAATGTCAAGAGGGAGCCATTTAAAATAGAGTGGTCAGTGAAGGACTTTTGGAGCAGGTGACATTTGAGGAACTCCCTGGAGGAGGTCAGGGAACCAGCAGTGGAGATGTGTGTGGGAAGAGCATTCTACATGGCGGGAATGCTGAGTGCAGGGCAGAGAGCATGCTATGGCCCTGTAAGGGCAAGTGTGGTCGGCAGGAAGAAGCATGGGAGGGAGAGGAGGTCCAAGATGAAGTCCAAGAGATGACACAGACCAGATCTGAGGCCACCGTAAGGACTTTGGCTTTTACTCCGAGTGAAATGGGGAGCCAGAAATGTTTTTGAGCAGAGGAGTTTAAAGATCTGACTTACAAGGGTCTTAAGGCATACTCTGGCTGCTGTGCTGAGAAAAGTCTATAGGAGACCTGTTAGGAGGCCACTGTGACCATCCAGACAAGAGACAGTGGTGGCTTGAACCCAAGGCAGTGAGAGACAGTCATATTCTGGATATTTGGAAAGTGGAGACAAATATCTTTATATATGTTTACTCATTGGATGTGGGAGTGAGAGAAAAAAGGAAATATAGGATGACTCCGACGTCCTCGGTATAAGAAGCTGGCAGGATGGAAGCAATTATTAAAAATGAAAAGGAAGGCCCAGGAAAGAAAATGTAACATTAGATAGTATTGACATTCTTACTGACCAAATCAAGAAATTATCCCCATTACTTATAACTGCCAACAAGAAACATGGAATGAACAGAGAGAACCCCCCGAACTGGAGTGTAGCTTTCCCTGACTTAGGTGCTAATTACAAACAGAATATAAATATCTTTTCCACCTAAAAATCAGAAACATCCAATTTTAAAAGATGATTCTGGGACCTTGGGATTTATCATTAATTTTGGTCATTGGCAATGTCACCCACAGATGAAATTATACCACTAGAAAAATACAGATTTAGCACCTAACATGGGCCTGGCAAGGTGCTGGGCACCTTAGGCAGGAACATTAGGCATTAGGGACATAACTGTGAGTAAGCCTTTTCCTTTTTTCTAGCATGTTGACAATACATATCCCTGTCATAAATAGGCTGTTAGAACGTCAACAGTACTGAGCCATCACCAGTGTGGGAACTGATTTAGCTGGAAAGGACCAGAAAGAATCCTGGTGTGAAAGTACCAAATGGAGAGGAGAGAGAAGAAGGCTAGAGTATGAAATTGATGTTAAGTGTGAAATGTGACCTAGGCGAGAGTGGGGCCATTCATCTTTTCTATGTAAAAGTGTTTTCCATTATAGATGCTCTTCAGCTCCGCCTTCTTCTGTATTAGGAAAGTCAGATGCACCACAAGTGGGGCTCTCCCTGAGATTCTGAAGTTCAGAAGCGCAGGGCAACTATACATCAAAGTGATCTGGTTATGCTAACTTTAGACCAAAGGAGGAAGAAAACACAGGAGATGGATTTAAAATGTCACTAAATCAAAATAACTCTGGCAGTATGAGAAATTGGCAGAATTAATCAAAGGGCTAACTTAGAAGGAGTTCACAGTGGTGAAGAGGAAAGCATCTCATTGTCATCGGGGCTCCCAGAGACACAGAAGCCACATTTAACGTGCTCTCACCTTGCCACACACCTGTCAGGAGCACCCAGCTTACCCTCAGTGGACTGTTTCTTGGTGTTCCAATCGACCCAATTTGGTCTGGTCTTTGCCTCTTTTATTTTCCCCTTTTAGATATGTGGATTTCATTGTATGGCTCCAGTGCTTTGGTAGAGCCCCAACTTTCTCTTCTGTGTTAAAAGGTACTTTATGTTCTCATTACCTATAAGTAACTACTGCACACAATTTCTTGTCTTATCTTTGCTTTTTATTTATAATAGTAAATTCTACAGGCTTTAAGCTGAAACAATACTAACAATATTTTTACTAACTTCTTTTAGAAGAATTTATCATGTTTCCTTTTTTTTCACTTGTATTGTTTCTCAAGAATGTTTCCTTCACTATTTCTTTTTCTTTTTTTTTAACATTTCCTTCATTTTTATGGATGAGGTACTGAGTCAAGGAGGTAAAGTACTAAGAAGTCACCCAGAACTGGAAATTAAACCTGTAATGCCCACTCCTGCCCCTCATGACCTTTCAGATCAATGGAATGTTACTTTTGAATGCTTTAAATCTTCAGAGACAAATCCAATAAGGGCGCTGGAATGCACCCCACCACTTCAGTCCAATGCAGAGCAGGAGAGACAAAAGAGCCGGCCTCTCAGTGTGCATTCTAATCAAATCTCTCATAAGTCCCCCCAGCTAAGTACAGGAAATCTCAAGTTTTCAGCCTCTTCAATTTCCTAATCACGGACTTCAATTCCCTAGGTCTTTATGCTTGAGCTAGCAGTCACCGCCTGGCAGGCTTGGTCCAGTGGCGCGGGCAGCATTCTGTGCTAAGTGTCCACATTGTTGAGGTGAAGCTGAAGGGGGCCGTGCTGTTCTGGCTCTGGAAAGCCTGCACTGTCCTGAAAAACATTTCTTTTCCAGGCCCGTATTCCCACCATGTTTACTGAAGCCAGATCTTTTCTCTTTCATGATTTCCATTACTCTTGGTCATGACTTTTTAGCCCGTAAACTGATAAGTACGGTGAGCTCTGCTCTGACTTTTTTTTTTTTTTTTTTTTTGCGGTACGCGGGCTTCTCACTGTTGTGGCCTCTCCCGCTGCGGAGCACAGGCTCCGGACAGGCTCCGGACGCGCAGGCTCAGCGGCCACGGCTCACGCGTCCAGCCGCTCCGCGGCATGTGGGATCCTCCCGGACCAGGGCACGAACCCGCATCCCCTGCATCGGCAGGCAGACTCCCAACCACTGCGCCACCAGGGAAGCCCCTGATTGACTTTTAAAAACAATTTCCATTTGACTTTCACATCAGCTACAGCATAAAAGTGATTTGTTGGGCGTCACTCCTGACCTTTCTCCAGAAGGCTTCAGTCAGATCTTCGACCACAGTAAACAGCATCTATCAAAATCTTCCTGCAGCACCACGGGGCCAATAGCAATCGTTCTGCTTCTTCCCAATATCCTGCTTAGTTAACCACTCCCAACACATACAACACACACACACACACACACATTCACAGTCCAATAGATTTACATACGTATTTTGGCATTTCTAGTTGATGCTGATGAAAATTGGGACATTCTACAGTAAGAGGAAACTTATCTTGCCTGAACTTCTGTAAGGCAATCATTGATCTGCATTTTTTCCTTTGGTACCCGTGTTTACAGTGTGAGCCACTTTTTTTTTTTTTTTTAACAACAACAAAAAAGTCACCTGCCTATGAAAAGAAAGAATGGTCATCACACACACTGCAATTTCTCTAAAACTGGAGGAGGTAAATACAGTCATAGGTCTGAAAACACTGGAAAAGAGTCTTTCTAGACAGAAAAGGAACAAAATAGTATTACACTAATCTATTGGAGAGTAATTTGTTCCTGAAAAGAAATCTGTCAGGCTACTTCTCAAGATGTTATTACAATCAATTTCAGTGGGAAAGAATTTTGTATTTCCATTCTCCAAATTGATAGGCATTTATGTTAAAACAACATCAAATCCCATTACAATGGGCTCATTCATTTTCATAACATAACCTAACAAGGTGTTTTTCCTTCATTAATTATTCTGCAATATGGCTGTTCCCCTGATCCTTTTTAGGTTTTTTATGGAGCTATTTTCTATCTAATGATTGAGACAATGCTCACAAAAAGGTATACAAATGGTATCCTGTTAAGTAATTCAAACTTTAATGCAGAAAAAATTACACTACAGTCAAACTAAACTAATGAAAGTGACACAAATAATCTCACACTCAATGAATAAGTAGATATCAGTCAGAAGGGCCGTGGCCTATGATATATCCCTGGCAAAAACAAGATGACCGCTCTGAAAGAGAAATTTGTACAACTCACAACAAATAGACAACTGCAAGGATGACAATGTGGTGACCTTTCTCAAGGCACTCATGCTCATGAAGTACAAAATCCACACTGATAAAGTTAATTTGTATATTGGGACCTACAACATGAAGGCCACCCCAGTGGCCCAGGCCATGTCACAAACCTAAACCTAAATCAGCCTGCACTTAACGGTAAACGCCTCACCGTTAAGGAAACATAACACCAAACACAATCCTCCAACTCAGCTTTGGGGAGCTCATCTCATCCTAGAAAATAGGACCGGCTCACCTTATAAGGCAATCCCCAACCTCCTAGCCAATCACGCCCTGTTTCCACATTGCCTCTTCTAATACTCAAAATAAAACTTGCTCTTATCCAGAATCCCTCGGGAAGGGCACTCCACTGCTGGGTAGGCACTGTACTCCCCCAAGGCACCGACTGTTTTCCCTTGAATAAAGGCATCAAACTCACACTAAATGGTTTCAGTTTTGTCCTTGACCATACTAAGGAAAATGTATTTAATGGAACTCGATATAAAGTCACGTTCTCAGAATCCAAACAGGCAAATGTCAATGCCAGTGTAAGGAAGGGTGAAGGAGGGGAAGACAAAGGGAGCTGAGAGCTTGGGTACCTTGCTGACTTTGTTTCTAGGTATGTTTGATATACAAGATTGTGATAGAAATCAAGTTGGTTCATGAAACTTCCTAGAGCTCAGCCATGGGGAATAAGGAGTAGCTTTTGGGAAGGATGTCATGGATCCCTCTGAAAAATCTGATCAGAGCTATGGTGCTCTCCTCACAAAAAGAACATATATACACAGAACTTTTGCCTTACAATTTCCGGTGCTTGAGAACTCCACTAAAACTCATCCATGATTTCAGAATCTCATTTAAGAACCCGTGCTCTAGAAACCGAACCAGTCTAAATTTCAAGATCTCTCTTTTCTTTGGTTCAAACACTCTTTGTGGTGACTCATTTTTCATAAATAAAGTCATAAATGAGTAAAGATGCAGGTGAGACTTCCCTAAGGGCATCTGAACTGATGAATATGAGCAGTTAATTATCTCTTGGACATGCTTTACTAATACCTTCTACCAAAACTTAAATTCAGATTACTTCTCAGGAATGAATTAAGCTCATTGGGGAACTGCATGAACTCACGGAACTCCAGGCTATTTGGTAAAGTAAGTACAAGTTTGCCTCATTTAAATGCAATGGCTATATGTCCTGAAATCCCATGCAAACAAAACCATTTTGTAAATTAAATCATGTTTTAAATCTATTTAGCAAATAACCCTTGCTCCTTAGAAGAAACTTTATGGTGAGACTTTTGGTGGGAATAATCATGACCGAAAATGTTTTGCAAATTCTGTCTTGTATATATCTACATCAGCTTTGCTGAAAGTGGAACGTTCCTGAACTAATTTATACCTAGTAACTGGAACAGGTTCAATAAACTCATAACAGAAAACTGCTTCGAGGATGGAAGGATGTGGTCAGTTCTATACCTGTGTCGAGTTAGCATTATAATTGGTCATTTGCCTATGCCTTCTGGACACCTGTGCATCAGTTATAATTTTTTACACCAGAATTTTAAGAGTGCTGTGGAGTTTTCTCTATTGTGTCTTGCACTGGCCTCATCTCCTTGGTTAGCTTTTCAGTGGCAAGATCCTTTCCTTTCGCTTCACTCTCATCTCTCATGGTGCCTGGCTGGGAGAGGAATCGTGAGTTTTAGAGTGGTTCATTGCTACAGATGGGCCATAAACAATGGAGAGGATATAGTTAGTAAATGGACAAAAAGGGAAGACCAATTCAAACAGGGGAAACAGCAGAATCAAAGGGTCAGTGGTAGGGATACAAATCCAGGGTCAGGGAGTAAAGTGGAGGTCAGAGGGAGGGGACCCATGAAAGGGGAGCCAGAAACGAGATGGCACAGCCAAAGACAGTGCCTCCGCCATAAAAAGAGCTTAATACATATTTGTTGTTATTCAAAACACTTTTTAAGCCAGATAATATTTTAATAATTTGGTGTGTGTGTGTGTATATGCATGTGTGCAAGATTAGGGAGATTCCTAGTATTTTCCTTATTTGTACTCTGATACTTTCCCCATTTAAGCCAAAGAGTGAAGTTTCCAACTCAGGAAGTGTTGTCAGAACAAAAAAGAAGAGAAGAAGCTTTTTTGAAGTTCAGAGTCTGGTGTTTTAGGTCTCAGAAGCTCAAGCCCAGAGGGGATGCAGGTAAAAAGGCTTCTTGAGATAAAGGAAGGCTTCCCACCTTTCCTGCCCAAGAGCAGATAAGAAGTCCTGGGTCTAAGGGCTGTGGGTGGGTGGTGAGTAGGGAGGGAAAAGATGAAGAGGAAGCAGCAGAGGAGAGGCCGTCCCTCCACAGGAGGCGACTGGGCCAGAGCGACCATGCAGACAAGAACAGAGGCGTTCATATTGGTTGATATCTTAATCACACTGGAGATAATCATAATGATATCTGCAAATGTTTGCTGAGTACTTAATTTATAAGTACTCATTTTTGGAAAACGAGCAAAACAGATTATTTTCTGTGAAATATTTCTTAACTAGCTATCTTAGTCTATTCAGGCTGCTATATCAAAATACCAATAATTGGGTGGCTTAAACAACAAACATTTATTTCTCATAGTTCTGAGTGCTGGGAAGTCCAAGATCAAGGTGCCAGCAAATTCAGTACTGGTAAGAACCTACTTTCTCGTTTATAGTCAGTGGTCTTCTCACTGTGTCCTCCGAGGGCAGAAGGAGCTGGGGTCTCTTTTATAAGGAAACCAATCCCATTCACAGGGGCTCCACCCTCATGACCTAACTATCCCCCAAAGGCCCCAAACTCCTAATACCACCACGCTGGGGATTAGGTTTCAACATACAAATTTTTGATTAGGTTTCAACATACGAATTTTGAAGGACACAAACAGTATATAGCACTGTTTAAAGCACCTTCCATGTATTAAACTTCATTTCATCTTCACAACAACCTTAGAGGAAGACATTGTACATTAGCTCCATTTCATCTGCACCTCAGAGAGAGGTTAACTAATTTTGCAAGGTCACACAGCTAGTAAGTAATGGAACAAAAATTAATGATTTGTGAAACTGATATTTTAGAAAAATTCTTCCTGTTTGAGTGAGAGAAGGGTGAAACTCTGGAATATGGGCAGATGATTAGAAGCTATTGCAACAATCAGGGCTCTGGTGTATCATGGGTGTTAGGGCCCTGGAAACTAAAACAGACACTTCGGAGTATCAGAGATGACATCAAAGCTTCCAGTCTCTGTGTCTGGGAGAAGATTAGAAGAAGCAGCCTATTGGGAATGGTGCTCTGGGAATAGTAAGTCATATTAGAAACAAGTTTGGATCTAATTGTATCTTAAAATCACTGCAGACCTTCAATAAAGCAAAAACAATCATGTCATAGTCATACATAATCAATAAGTAATTCTCCAGCAGTTTCTAACCTCAGGAAATGGTTGGTAATCAATGCCTGTACCTAATTGCTTAAGTTGCAAAATCGAGAATATTATCAAGTGATACTGAATTGAGACCAGTGAAGACTCTGGAAAGATCTAAATTTAAAGATTCTTTCTTAAACATCTGACAGATTAAAAACCCACAACCAGGGTGTAGGCCCTGGACTTATCACAGTCAGATTTTAAAAGACAACAAAGACCTCCTAATTCCTATGGCAGGCAGAATAATGGCACTCCCAGAGATATCCACAGCCTAACCTCCAGAGCCTGCAAATATATTAGGTTATTTGGCAAAGGGGGATTAAGATTACAGATGAAATTAAAGTTGCTAATCAGCTGACCTTAATTAGGGCAAGGGCCTTAGATTAAACAGGTGGGCCCAATGTAATCATGAGTCCTCTATAACAGAGGAAGACAAAGAAGAGCCAGAGAGATGACAGTGTGAGAAAGGCTGGGCCCAATGTTGTTGGCTTTGAAGATGGAGGAACAGGGATGGTCTCTAGAAGCTGGAAAAGGCAAGAAAACAGATTCTCCTAGAGCCTTCAGGAAAAAAAAAAAAAAAGCATTCTGCCAACACCTTGATTTTAGCCCAGTGAGACCCATTTTGGACTTCTGATATCCAGACAATATATTTGCATTGTTCTAAGCCACTTAATTTGCAGTAATTTGTTACAGCAGTCACAGGGAACTAAGACAGTAAAGTAAGTTAGAAGATAAACTATTTCTCCAGGTAGTTCAGATTTTTATTTTAACAACACACCTACAGGCTGACTCTTGCCTACATGAAACAATGTTAACAAAGCATCATAGACTTCCATTTGTATTCTTGACAATGGCAACGGTCTTAACCACAAATTGAGCATAAAAACTGCTTACTGGGTCATATTTTATTTAGTCCCCCATTCATATTAAAAAAACATGCTGGCAACAGTGATTCTCACATTCTGGGAGGCAACTGCTTCCTTTTCCAGGACATACCCCTAATTTAAAAGCAAAAGAGGCTTTGCTTTTAATGTAGTGATCTGTGTGAACATATAGGAAACACGCCTCTGTCTCAGCAGCACGATGTAAGGGGAAAACACCTTGCTCAACGAAGACACTCAAACTATATCAATAATTGGTTGGCATAAAAAGGAGAATGCTGAAGGTTGTGACCTTATTTTCTTCCTGTCAGCTTCCTCCTTTCCAGGGTGTTCTATAAGCCCGTTCTCTCAGTTAAGAGGAACAGCTCTTTCTGCCAAAGCTTCAGCTTTATTCTCAGCAGGGTGCTGGGTCTGGGGCTGTGTGGTCACTTTAAGATCAATGCAGCCCTTAACCTTATTAAGTAACAAGACAAGTCCAGGCAGTATGAGAGGCTGTAGTCCAATAAAAGTTCCTTTAACCAAGTCCCAAGTGTGATAACACAAGTGATGTCGCCTTGGAATATAAGATGAAACCTGCTCTATTCAGGGGTCAGAAAGTAGGGGAGAATTTAACTTGGTTAAAAGAGCCCTGTAGCTTATTTTAAACAAGTTCCTGCTCAGGGGTCTCTAAGACGGAGCCAGCACTGTGCTAGCTCAGCGGTATTACCTGCACTAGAAACCGTATCACTCACCTGCTTAACTTTAGTCAGTTACAGAAAATAGCACTTCTGACTTCAGTCTAATACTTTGAATTTCATGGGTGAACATAGGTTCTGTAATAGAATAAATTAACCTCTGACCACATCAAAACCAACCTCAAAAACCTGAGCATCTTCCTAAGTGGAAAAATAGAAAATGCTGGAGCCAGGTAAGAATATATGTCGGGCTCAGAGAACTCCTTCTGCCAAGAAGACCTAGAATTTCTTCTCAGGTCCAGATGGTCAGATAATTAATAATCAACCGAGAGTTACTGAGAGTTCAACCAAGCATGGTGGAAGGACCCAACAAGCATAAGATGTGCCTAATGCCTTCAAGAAATTTGCAATTAAGTTGGGGAAATCAACCATGGCAAGGTTACAACAAGTAATTATACACTTCTTTGTGTATTTATTGGTCCTGACTTTATAGAAAGAGGGACTATATGCATCTTATTCTTTGCTGCACCCACAGTGAGTAGCACAAGGCATGAACTCAAAACTACTTGTTTAAGGAAAGAGTGAATCCCCAAATGTGTGAACAGTAGCACCAAAATTTCTACACAGAAGTGGTTTAGGAGCCACGGTCCGCTTAGAAGGGAAATAAAAATCCATATTTGCCCAGCACTATGCATAAGATTGAGGACATGTCAACTGCACATAATAAAGAGGTATGTGTGTGTGGGTGTGTGTTGTACGTATGGTAGGGAGGCCAATAGATATTACAGGATTATGGGATTACGGAAAAACTAAAATCCCCCAATTCCTTCTTACTGCAATGCAATCCAAGTGTAATGAGGGCTCAGAGCAAGGAGAGATCGGTTTTAGCTAGTTAGTGCTATATACTGTTTGTGTCCTTCAAAATTCGTATGTTGAAACCTAATCAAAAATTTGTATGTTGAAACCTAATCCCCAGCGTGGTGGTATTAGGAGTTTGGGGCCTTTGGGGGATAGTTAGGTCATGAGGGTGGAGCCCCTGTGAATGGGATTGGTTTCCTTATAAAAGAGACCCCAGCTCCTTCTGCCCTCGGAGGACACAGTGAGAAGACCACTGACTATAAACGAGAAAGTAGGTTCTTACCAGTACTGAATTTGCTGGCACCTTGATCTTGGACTTCCCAGCACTCAGAACTATGAGAAATAAATGTTTGTTGTTTAAGCCACCCAATTATTGGTATTTTGATATAGCAGCCTGAATAGACTAAGATAGCTAGTTAAGAAATATTTCACAGAAAATAATCTGTTTTGCTCGTTTTCCAAAAATGAGCAGAAGACATGTTTCACACAACAGTTCTTGACATCTTACTTTAGGAATTAGAAATACTATTAAGAAATGCCCACTGGGCTTCCCTGGTGGCGCAGTGGTTGAGCGTCCACCTGCCGATGCAGGGGACACGGGTTCGTGCCCCGGTTCGGGAGGATCCCACATGCCGCGGAGTGGCTGGGCCCGTGAGCCATGGCCGCTGAGCCTGCGACCACTAGGAAGGCCAAAATTCAAAGCATATTGACCACTCTTTCCTCTCCATATAATACGGCACAGCACTTATGAATTCAGATTGGGGTTTGAGTCCTGTCTCTACAGATCACTAGCTGTGTGACCTTGGGCAAATTACTTCTTTATGCTTCAAATGTTCCTAACTATTTAATGGGGATAATAACAGTAGCTCACTTACTGGTTAAGGTGGAATGGCAGAGACAATAATGCTTATCAAAATATTCTATGTGCTCCCATACGTTCTCCATTTCCTTGCAGTGAAGTCAATCATATGACTAGTTCTGGTCAACAGGCCATAAGCAAAAGTAATTGTGTCACCCAGACCACCAAAGAGTTTAGGAGCTGGCACACAATTTTCTATGTTTCCTTCTTCCCTGCCATAGTGAATGATGATGATCCAGGTAGTGGAGCCTCCATCACATTGAGTACCTGAGTGATTATGTGGCGAACACCCCTCATCACTATCCACATTAGATGTTACATAAAAAATAAATAAGCTTTGTTAAAACCTCTGAGATTTCAGGATGAATTTATTCTTGCAGCATCACCAGCCTGTCCTGAGTAATACAGTTGACACAGCTTGAAAAAATAGCCAGGGAAAAAAGCAGTCTTCCAAAAGCATGACTCAAGAATACAGCTAATAAGGAACTAAATGCTACAAATTTTGAGCACATGAACATATGAATAACTCATAGTCATGACTCTTGGGTTCAAGATAAAATTTCTTAAAATTAATCCTCCTCACTCCCACTGAAGAAAACTCCCACAGCCAGCGGAATTCCAAAATTCTCCCTAAGACATCTCTGAGTGCCACAGTCTTAGAAGTTTCAGGGTTCTTCTGCCCTCTGACACCCATTTATCTTAACTTGGTTTTGTCCCACAATTACCTAGACAGTGCTCTCAAGCCCTTTTCTGGTTGCTTCAAGAAATATCATATCACTTAAGTACCACTTCTAAGATATCTCAAAGAGTTAGAATGTCATAAACATTATTGACAACATAAAGCATCGTGTCAAACCACTATTTCTAACTCGTCTGTCTTCCTCCCAGCCTCCTCCCTTCTCTATCTCACAGGACTTCCTAATTATTCTTCCTCTCTTAGAGTGGCTTCTCTGACTTCTAAAGACAAGGGGCCTATATTTGTTTTCTAGAGCTGCCATAATAAAGTACCGAAAACTGAGTGGCTTAAAACAACAGAAATTTATTGTTTCACAATTTTGGAGGCTAGAGGTCAAAAATCAAGGTGTCAGCAGAGCACGTCCCTCTGAAATCTGTAGGGAAGATTTTTTTCCTTGTCTCTGCCTAGATTCTGATGGTGGCTGTCTATCCTTGGCATTTGTTAACTTCTAGATGCATCACTCCAGTTCGTGTCTCCATCTTCACAGGGCATTCTCCCTGAGTCTCTGGGTCTTCACGTGGCCCTCTTCTTATAGGAAGAACAGTCATATTGGGTTAGGAGCCCACCACACTCCAGTATAAGCTCATAATAACTAATTATATCAGCAATGATGCAATTTCCAAATAAGGTAACATTCTGAGGTACTGGGAGTTAGGATCTCAATCTATCTTTTTGAGGGATATACAATCCAACCCATAACAAGACCCTATTCCTGTATAGAACAGAAACTACCCCAAGAATTTATCAACTCTATTTGCCTTTGCACTCCTCGTGCCTCAAACTGTATCTAATACGTACGTCTTAGATGATGACACAAACAGTCCTTCCCTGCAAAAGACATCCAGTAGGATGGTAGGTCAACATTTTCAGGAACAACTTAAAATTCAGGATTATAAAAAATATATATATTTAAAGGCATCAGCAAGCTGCTGAAACAAGCAGAACACAAGGGGACAAGATTCTGAGAAGGAAAGAACTAGAAAACACACTGACATTGCACAACTGTTTTGATGATTCTGGATGTGGAGCAAAAGAATGCAAATCCAGATTGCACCCAGGCAGAAGGCCACTGCTAGGGACAGAAAAATGAGCAGAATTTTTCACTGTCCTGTAAGGGTATAAAATTTGAAACTTCAAGAGCCAAATTATTGATAACAAACAGAGGAATAGAGAACTAAGCCTGATACACAGCCAGCTTTTCCCTTAATATAAATGTCAATTTCTGAAGCAAGGCCAGGAGGCTTAGAAGCTAAGCAGACAAACTGAAAAACAGAGCAGAGTTTTTAGGAATCTCAGTTGTTAAAGAGAAAAGGATTAGAGTTTAGGCCCTGCCTGGGAGAGGGACCCAGTGAACTCCTTAGCATTCAGGAAGGTTAGGCCTTATAAGTAAGGGTGAACCAGGAGTAGAATGAGCTTTACCAAAATTGAAGCATAGTCTTTACTTGAATTAAGAAACAGCCCCGGGGGCTTCCCTGGTGGTGCAGTGGTTGAGATTCCGCCTGCCGATGCAGGGACACGGGTTCATGTCCCGGGGTCCGAGAAGATCCCACATGCCGCGGAGCAGCTGGGCCCGTGAGCCATGGCTGCTGAGCCTGTGCTCTGCAACAGGAGAGGCCACAACAGTGAGAGGCCCACGTACTGCAAAAAAAAAGAAAAAAAAAAAAAGAAACAGCCCCAACTCTGCCCAGCAGAAGAAAGGTAAACTCTGCCTAGAGGAAGATAACGTTATCTGGAGCCACCACATTTGTTTTTATATACAATGCCTGGAATTTAATTTTAAAACTACTAGGCATGCCAAAATACAGAACAATATGTCTAAAAATCCAAAGAAAAACTAGATATGGAAATAGGTCCATATTGATCCAGATATTAGAGCTAACAGAAAAGAAACTTTAGAATAACTATGAGCTATAACTTCAAGAAACTAAAGGAGAAAAAATTTTAAATAGATGAAAAGACAGAGACTTTCAACAAAGAATTAAAATGTATAAAGAAAGTCAAATAAAAATTCTAGATCTATAAAATACAATTACTGAAATTAACAATTTATTGGATGGACTTAATATGACAGAAGACAAAATTACTGAACTGGAAGACAGGTCCATTAAAATATCCAAACTGAAGAACAGAGAGGAAAAGTGTTAAAAAAAAAATACAAACAAGCATAAATACATATCAAACAACAAAACAGTCTAACGTACATGTAATTGATATGCCAAAAGAAAGACAGTGATAGAACAAAAGTAATACTTGTATTCAGTTATGGCTGAAAATTTTCCAAACTCATGAAAGACAATATCTATAGTTTCAAGAGTTCTGAGAACCCTAAATTTTAAAAATTAATGTGAAGAAAATTATATCTAGCTATGTCCTATCAAACTGCTAAAAAGCAACAAAAATTTTTAAAAATCTTAAGAGTAGAGAGGGGGAAAAAAGACATATTTTAGAGCACAGTAGGAGAATCAGCTAATTCTCATGAGAGATAATGAAAACTAGAAGACAATGGAATGACATCTTTAAAGTGTTGAAAGAAAACAACAACCAAGATTTCAATACTCAAAAATAAAAGGAAAATTAAGATATTTTAAGACAAAACCAAAATATGGAAAGAATACATTTCTAGCAGACCTGAACTAAAAACTAAAATTACTAAAAGGATTTTTTTCAGGCAGAAGAAAAATAATCTGAAATAGCAACACTGAAATGCAGGAAGCAATGAAAAGCCTACATTTTCAAAAATCTGTCAGTAAGCCCCAGAACAGCAAGAAGCTCAACAACTTATGGACAATTCCTAGTACCCTGATTATCTCTTAGTAAGTTTTTAACTGTTAAAATAACATTACCTGCACCTTGCTCCAAATGAATAGTTTCCTTACTCTTCACTTGAGTCAGAGAAATTTTATAATCCTTAAGAATCCATCAACCATTAAAAAGGAAGACAAAGAACAACCCAAGAGCCTATTCTTGGGTCTGAAAATGACTTTATTTCATTACAACTCCCCAAATGAAAACTAAACCTTAAGAATATAAGTGCCCCCCAAACCTCTTCTTCCACTTAATACTTTCATTCCAAAAGAGAGAGATTACCTCAAATAATTCTCATTGTCAAGGAATACCTCCTAAAGGAAGGAACCTCACAAATCAGCTGATTCTTTTCCTTGCCATCAGTAACAATCCTAAACCTTTTTGCTATGTTTCGTTTTATCTGCACAATAGGAAGCTGGGGGAAAGAAAGTATGGGAGTAATCCTTTGGACTCCTTAGACGCTTTCTATTACATAGTGGCCACCAAATGTATTCAATAATGAACCCCTTTAAAGGTTTAAAAGCTGCAGCAAGGTTTAATAGACCATATAAGTCTCTCCCCAGCCCCTTTAAAGAATGTCTGAAATCCAATGACAGGGAGATGGAAAGACTGGCCTTAACCAGAAAAACAATGTTGTCTGCATGCCCTTTTTATTCCAGAGGCTTAGAAACGCAATCAGCTTTCTTGGCTGTGACCCCTTTGTTCGCAGAGCACATTATGCAGCTTTCTTCATGGCACAGAAGCTCCCTGCAGTGAAAGCCTCCTCCTGAATGGGGTTTCTGAGCACAGACATTTCCTTGCGTCTTATTTGCAGCTTTCTACAATAAGCCCTCTCCCACACAAATACATATTTTCATTATCTTATTTTTAGAAATGCAATTTGAAGAGGGGAAGTGTGATTTGACATTCTAATTGTGGTGGATTCTTCATTCTGAGTCTCTCTAGAATCTGGCTGCAAATGCAACAATTCTAACACTAGATTTCAGCACACATACATCAGTTCCACTTAGCTGTATTAAAGCCATGTGCACTGCCATCACGGGAGTGCCATCCCACACATTCATTAGTCAAAGCATATCATGCAATATGATTATATTCCATTACAGCATTAAGTGTCTGATCCAGACCGAGAGTGTAGGAAATAAGTTTAAGGTTCTGTGGTTCAGTGAGTTGAACTCTCAAATTATTCTCAGGTCTTAAGTTAGCTTCTACGTACTACACCAATAGTTTCAAACTAACAGCCCTCTCAAACTACTTCATTTACCAGCTAGAAGAACATTTGTTACCTGAAGAATGTGAGAGAACTAAATGCAATTCCGAGAGAGTGGAGGTTGTCTTAAAACTAGAAATTTACCATCTCTCATCAACTCCATCTTTCCTTCCCTCTTTCCTTCTTTCCTTTTCCCCATCCTTTCTGCCTTCTTCTTTCCCTCCCTACTTCCACCCATTCTTTCTTTATGAAAAATTATCTTGGCATCTAAGAAGCTCCAGATACTGTCTAAGGTACTGGGAAGGAAAAGATATATAAGCCAGGGCTCCATTCTTGTTGGGGAGACAGATCGGTGGAAAAAATAATTAAAATGCAAAGCGAGACAGATGAGCTGGATTCTGCATGACCAAGAAGTGTGGGAAGGGAGCACATGGGGGATAAATTCCAGCCAGAGAGGAAGGGAACTGCATACCCCACTCCCTTAATTAGAGCCTAAAGCAGTACTTGGACTTGATCCGAGTATGCTCATCATCACAGGCAGGACTGGAACAAGCTGACGTGCATTTGGGTTGTTGGATCTAGAGAAAGTGACCAGTAAAAGGGATAGTAGGAAGGGTCTGTCTCAATGCATCAGTCTGCAAATATTTACTTGGTGCCTATTACACAGCATGTACTTTCATTACAACTACCCAAGTAAAAAGTATACCTTAAAAATTAAGTATTCTACAGGGGACTGGGGACACATGGGTGAACAAGGCAGATGTGGTCTCAGCCACAGGCAAGAATATTGGCCCTCTACCTTCTAGGACCTGTAATGGAGTGATACAGAGTGATGAGCTGCAGGTGGATACTAAGGGAAAAGCATTCATGAAGGTTTCAGGGAGACTGAGACAGGGAGGCATGGGTACAGTCACTTTGGGCCCTACGGACAAACTGCACACAGGTGAAGGAAAGAGGCCTTTTCCCTGCAGATGGAGCCATAATTCTTTGGAAACTCAAGAATTAAGAATGTTCAGAGTACCCTTAGTCCAGAAAAACAGAACCAATATTAGAGATGGAGAGAGAGAGAATGATTTTCAACAACTGACTCACTGATTGTGAGGAATTGGCAAGTCTGAAATCCACAGGGCAGGCCAGCAGGTGGAAACTCAGGATTTCAATGTCTTGAGGCAAAATTTCTTCATTTCAATTTTCACTCTTAAGGCCTTCAACTCATTGGAGGAGGTTCCCACATCATGGAGGGTTATCTGCCTTACTTAAAACCAACTGTTTGTAAAGTTTAATCATATCTACAAAACACCTCCATAGCAATATTTAGACTAGCGTTTAACCAAACAGCTGGGCACCACAGTCTAGCAAAGTTGACACCCACACTTAACCATCACATATCAGATTGGGAATTCAGTACCTTTGGCACAGGCATCATAATTCCCACCAAAAACACAAGAAACTAGCGGGAGCAGCGTTGGTGGCTGGTTGTAGTGACCAGTCAGAACAAAAGAACATGAGGACTCCTCCTATGAGCACATGTGAAACACCCTCTGAACACCCTCAGAAATACTTGGCTGGAAAGGACTACGCAGGTAAAGGCAAGAGCCACAGAATTTTTTGGTGTTATCATTAGTTCCATTAACATGGGGAAAGACTTTGCAACTTGAAAAATGAATTTTGGAAATAATAAATTTTTGCATCTACAAGGAGCCTGTAGGTGACAAGAGCACAGGATATTTTACTGCATGAAGTCTGTAAGGGCAGAAGGAGAAAGAAGCAGAAATGTAGGAGCTGCTCCTGTGTTATGAGGGAGCTCTGTGTGATGAAGCTGGGAGGACAAATGCTCTGAACAGGGTAGAGTGGGAGAGACCCTTCCCTGTAGATCCAGTGGTTTGACTGCTGCCAGGTAGAGCTTAGTTGCAATACCACCTGTCTATTCCCCCAGAGGCCAGTAAGCAGAAACACTGTTTTCGTTCCCCAGATTCTAAGGCTCAAGCCTGGGGGAGAATGGACCTCAAGTCATTCTGAGATGGGACATGTCTCTGCTTTTAAGCTCCTATGGTCTTGGAATGATTCAGGAGGGAATCAGTAGTGACAATCTTAACAGGGACTGCTGGACTGCATCAGCGGAGGCTGAGAACTTAAGTACCATTATGTATGTATACAAGGTAAGCTGGGGCTGAAAACATGGCCCAGTATATAAATCTTGTCAGCTTCTAGGGATATACACACGTATTTTTTTCCCCAAACCTGCTTCTCCTCCAGCAGCCTTCTTCATTTATTTCTTTAACACCTTTATTGGAGTATAGTTGCTTTACAATGGTGTGTTAGTTTCTGCTTTATAACAAAGTGAATCAGCTACACATATACATATATCCCCATACCCCTCCCTCTTGCGTCTCCCTCCCTATCCCACCCCTCTAGGTGGTCACAAAGCACCGAGCTGATCTCCCTGTGCTATGCAGCAGCAGCCTTTTGCTTAGAAACCAATGCCACCATTCACCCAGTCCCCCAGCCGGAGAATGTCCTTAACTCCTTCCACTCAAGTTCAGTCACTCTCCAAGTTCTGTTGATTTTTACCTCCTAAAAAATCTCTTAAGCTCAAACCCCTCCTCTTCATCCCACTACTACTCTTTGAAGCTGATCTTCCTGCCTCTAGTCCGCAGCCACCTCTAACCCGTCCTTCGTGTTAGAACGATGGTCCAAAACTGAAAATCCAGGGCTGTCACTTTCCTACTTCTCTCTCTTCCCAGAGCCATTACGATAAAGGAGAAACCCTTATTTGGGGGAAGTAAGGCTTCTGTAATCTGGTCCTTGTTTACTTCTTCCGTCTTACCCTACACATAGCTATATCAGCCACTCACAGTTTCTTTTTCTCTTTTTAAGTCTCCACACATGCAGACCGCCCTGGAATGCTCTTCCTACTTCTTTGCTAAGCTGACTCCTACTTCTTTTTTTTTTTTTTTTTGCTGTACGCGGGCCTCTCACTGCTGTGGCCTTTCCCGTTGCGGAGCACAGGGTCTGGACGCGCAGGCTCAGCGGCCATGGCTCACGGGCCCAACCGCTCCGCGGCATGTGGGATCTTCCCGGACTGGGGCACGAACCCGCGTCCCCTGCATCGGCAGGCGGACTCTCAACCACTGCGCCACCAGGGAAGCCCAACTCGTACTTCTTTAAGACCTAGATCAAAGGTCATTTCCTCCAATTCACCCTGGCCTGAGTTGGACATTTCTCTCCTAGCCTAGGATTGTTTGAGAAGCCACATGTCTGGAGACTTTCTTTCATTTTATGTGATGATAGGTATGGGTTCACCTACCACCACCCCTGCCCACCATCCTGCCTGCCTCAGCTGGGTGCTCTGCCTGGATACTTGCTCCAGCACAGAAGCCAGGCTAACTGTGCTTCTTAGACTGAAGATCTTCTCAAAACCATACTCAGGAGTGTGCCTCATTATTACTGTCCCAGGCCCAGGAAGACTAGCACTCAGTGTTTATCACAGACATTTGTTTCGTCACAGCACAACTTACACTGAAGACAAAGCTTTAGAGTTATACAGTAAACAGCTGCCTTCAGGATCTCCTGGTTTGAGAGACACAGCAGCATCTTTGTAACATCCCCAACAGGGTTACTTTCAATCCCTGATTCACCCAGGTATCGGTTTATTGGCATTCTTTCCCTTCACTTGCAAATAAGTAGCTCTTCCAAAAACGTAGCTCTTCCAAAAATAGGTAAATAAACACAAATTTTAAAAGAGCAATCATTTCTATTATGCTCCAGCAAAGAGCAGGAACAGGAAGTAGGAAAGGTCTTCATGTCTGTTATATCTGCCTTGGGATTTGGTTTCCTAAAATTAAGGCCAAAACAAAGTTTGCAGTCTCCTCTGACAATATATGTGGATAGTTAGGTAAGGTTATTTGCTTACCAGACAGCATTTCGTGTCACCAAGACAGCCACTTAAAGAACCACAGTGGATTAAGGAAATCCTTCAGAAAAGAAAGGCATCTGACAGCACCAGGACAATTGAGAAATTAACTTCAGGGAGAGTCAGCTCCAGCCTGAAAAAAGCAAGCACAGGAAACAGAATCAGGAAGACAACAAGAATGAAGCAGCCCCATCTCTTCTCTTGGTTATTATTGCCTTTTCCTGAAGCAGTGTCTACACTGGTCAAATTATTCTTCTTCTGAAAATAGCAAACCTCCGTGATCCAAACTAGTAAAATCATGAGGAACCACATTAACCAAGTACCTGGATAAAAGCTGGACTCAGAGAAACAGAGTAGAGTGGTGGTTACCAGGGGTTAGAGGGTAGAGGAAATAAGGGGATATTGGTCAAAGGGTGCAAATGTCCAGTTATGAGATGAACAAGTTCTGGGGATCTAATGTACAGCATGATGGTTACAGTTAATAATGTATCATAACTTGAAAAGTTGCTGAGAGAGTAAATCTTGAATGTTCTCACCACAAAAAAGAAATGGGAATTCTGTGATGGGATGGAGGTGTCAGCTAACATATAGTGGTAATCACGTTGCAATATATATCAAATCAACACCTGTATACCTTAAATTTACACAGTGGTATATGTCAATTATATCATTATAAAGCTGGAAAAAATAATAATAAAAACATTTTTAAAACTGCAAATTAGGTTTGTAGAGCATAGAGTATGGAGGTTTTTATGTAGATCAATTGTCATCATAATTACGTGTTAGTTAAAATTCCAAATAAATTCAAATTCTTGTGCTCCAGAGCATGGTAGTAGCGAGTATGTTGAAAAAAGCCAGCCACCGAAACTACAATTCATTCATTCATTCATTCATTCATTCATTCTACAATTTTTTTTTTTTTTTTTTTTTTGTAAAATATTTTTGAAGCAACCATATATAAGTACTATATTCATCAGTAAAAACAAACAGCAACTATCTTGGAGTTAAGAAAATAGAGCCACACTGCCCAAGTTTAGTCCCTAACCATGCCACTTAGTTTTAACTATGGAACCTTGAATAAGTTCTTGAATCTTTGTATATAACTCAGTATCTTCATCTGTAAAATGTGTTTAATGAGAGTACCTTGACCTCGTAGGATTGTTGTGAGGACTAAATAAGTTTGTAAATATAAAGCAGTTATCTTTACACATTTGTGTGTATACAATGCCTGCCAGGTCACATAACAGTAACAACGACCACCAAAAAAACCACAGCCAGTCTTTATGGGGCATTTACTATATGCCATGTACTAGGTATAGCAAATAGTTAACAAACGTTAGCCCTTATTATTGTTGTTATTACAATTATTACTTGGATCCTTTAGTTTTGTATTTTAATTAAAAATTAGAAATATTCTGATTTTTATAGTTGTCATTACTGCTAGGTCGATAGCTTTGGCAGGTTTCCACCATACTCTGAGGGTGAAATTAGAGAAAATAGACCCAAAATATACTATAGGTCTCACATAACAGTCATCTGACAATATCTGAGTTTAGAACATAAGCCTAAAAGGCCAGACAGAAGTTTTAAGAATATATTTGCAGTCCATCGTCTAGCATATTCTACATGTCTAATAAAGAATGTGCCCAAGGTTAAGGAGAGAGCCTGTCTTCTTGGACCTTGTTTAACAAAGCAAAGCAAGAAGGTAGGCCTATGTCAGGGCAGTGGTTCGGAAAAAAATAATGATGATGGTAAGGGCTCTGAGTTAGTCAGACATGAGGTTTATGTCCAGAAAATTCAACTAAAGCAAGGAGGCAGGATGAAGACAGTTCTGAGTCCGGGCGCACTAGAAGGAAGCTGCCATCCACATTCCAGAAGACTGAGAAACAACAGGAAAATATTCAGTCAGAAGATCAGAAATTCTAGCCATGGGTAACCAAGGCAAGGAAGGATCAAGCTTTTCTACAGACATGTAACAGTCTCCCATGAGGTTCTAAGTGATTGTAGGTACTCAGATAGTGGCTGTCTGACTGAAGCTATTTTTACTCTGTGGAGCAATGCCTGGAGACCTGTCTGGCATATCATGCTTACATCTGCATGTCTCTTACCCTTATGAGATTGTAACCAACCTAAAAGCATCAACTACTTCCTCAACTTGGCATTCCCAGAGAGACTCATATTATAGATATTCAATAAATATTTTCTGAATGAATGAATAACTACTATGAGCAAATGAGCAGACACCAAGGGAGTCTGATCCTGAGCCAACTGCTTTCTGAGAGAAATGTTCCTACACCCTCCCCATCCAGAGCAAAATGGCTTCAGGGTGGGGCGAACATCTAGCCGTGTTGTCTGCCAAGAATCAACAGCGCCATCTTCCAAGAAGAGCAAATCAATTTTCCTTTGGGAAATTACCCCACCCCATCCTCTCCTGGCTAAGGGTGGGGCTACGAGTTGAGCCAATCCCCTTTCTCTCCCTGGCATTTGAACCTTAAGCAAAAGAAATTAAAGGAAAGAAAATGGTTGGAGCTAATTCATCCCAGCAGTGCCTAAAGAGTTTGTCCATTAGTTCATGCTACCTCAATGGCTATAGTTGTCTTGGTTTCTGTCCTTTCTGAGACCCGGTAATGTAACTCTTCCTTTGCATCAGTGAGTTTCCCTTTATCCTTTAACGAATTCCTTTGGTCCATAAGTTTAGCAAGAGTCCATTTCAATAGCTATAAACTGAGAATTCAACGGATGTGCTATAAGATCCTTGCTCTAGGTCAGTAGTTCTTAATGTTGGCTGCACATTAGAATCACTGGGGAGTTTTTAAAATCCCAGCACTCAGGCCACACCCCAAGCCAATTAAAGGGGACTCTATGAGGCTACAACCAATCCTTGTTAAAGTACCCCAGGTGATCTCTAATGTGCAGCCCAAGTTGAGAGTCACTGCTCAAGAGTTAATGGAAGTATGTCCACCTTATTCTCAGAAAATGAAGGAGCCTTGCAATACCCCTCGGTATTTTACAAGTGACACGTTTTTTAAGACAGAATTTAACCCTAGAGAAAGAACTAAACTCCCACTCAGAATTCGTGTTTTCCCCAAGAATTAAAGAACTAGGAGAGTTTTCATCTTTAATTACTATTTTTACTACCAAGTAAATTTAAAGAGTTCCACAACTGTAAGCACTTTCTAATCATTTCATTAACAACACAAGTAAAGCACAGGATGAGGGAAGAAGATATCCCTGCTGGTTTTCATTCAAAATAGACCACAATAATCTATCCCAAGCTTGGAAATATTTCTACTGAAGAATCCCTAGATCCATGTTTAAAGTGGGGCTGTCTTTGGTGACATCTGTTGACTAGAAGGTGAGCATGAGAAGGGAGAAAACTGACACCTTTTCACTTCCTCTACTCCTTCTGTCTTGTGAGAGACCATTTTCTTAATGTTGTGGGAAATGCAGTGAGGAAAAAGCCAGCTAAGGAGCCAAGCAATTAAATTGCAGAGAAAACAATAAACGTGTCTATAACAAGCGTGAAAGATAAGTTGAAATATTTAGTTTCCTAAAGTGAAGACTTGCCTTTTCTTAAGAACAGTTTCTATAGAGAGACTAAGACAATACGGTGACATTCCAGAAGAAATCCCAGCTGTGTGCATGCCCTGCACAGGGAATCAAACAGTTACACAAGGACTCAAAAGGAGATGCCTCAATGGAGGCACATTTCTACTGCTGCTTGGCTGCCACCCTCTTCTCTCTTGCCCATGACTCCTCCTCAGGGCATGCAGACTTGAGACATACACGGGCTACTGTGAGCTCTGCCAGCCTTCGTGGAGTGATGCTGCACCTGTAGAATCAGCTCTGCTTCCCACAGCCTTGGGTGGGACCCGGTGTCCCTCGAAATCAATTGGGTCCATCCTCTTCTATCAGCTACACAAGGTGATGGTGTTTTTCTTTTTTTCTATTTTTGTTTTTAGCCCTGATGAGATTGAGTCAATTTGAGAACAGATTTATGTACAGTGAAGCACTGCATAAGTTGAGCAACAGAACTTAGGCACTTTATGGAATGTACTGCAGTTGAATGCAGAAAGGAAGGGAATGGGGCTCCGCTCCCAAGGAACAAGGGAAAGGAGAGTGAGGGGAATACTGGTGTGTCTGGCACGTGTTCAGGGTGTCCTTTTTTTAAAAAATTCTTCCCGCTTCTAAATTCAAATATCATGTAAGAATGCATTTTAAAACATTTTTTAAAGCCAAATTAATTTAAATTAGATGGTATTCGTTTGTTGTCTTTTATTTTCATTTATCAGTATAAGAGGAAATAACTCCTTCTGAGAATAGGCCAATAACTAGGAAACCACTTAGAAACATGTCTTCCCACGGGTCAAATATTTTTGTTATAAACATGAATTCAAAAGATATTTAACTGAGACCCTAGTATGTGCTAAACATATGCAGTCAAAAAAATAAAATTCACACGTTCACGATTATAATACAATAAGCCCCCTCTCGTGCTGTGCTTCAACTCATTATGTCATTATTCCAAAGCTATTTTTGAGCAACTAATTGGGGGAATCTTGGGCAAGACACTGTCTTTCCTAAACTGAGAATGTGATACTAATTCTCTCTTTATGATAGAGTGCATAAGAACAGTCCACTTGGACAGTATAATGGGTAAAAATGCAATGGAATTGTTCCCTGTGCGTTATTGACTGACCACAGGGCAATACAACTCATGAAAATAGAAGACGTATATGATAATGGAAAGACAGCTGGGCTTGGGATCTGAATACCCAAGTCTGAATCCTGGCCTCTCAAGACACAAGCTGTGAAACCACACACCGGTCACCTCCTGTTACAGCTTCTTTCATTATAAAATGAGGATGACAACTATAGCTGCCTCCCCAACTGTTAATGAGAAACAAATCAATAACATATGTTCACGCACCAAACACAGTGGCCTGTGCTCCAGCTTCTGCTGAACCCCAGCCTGAATTCCATTAGCATCAAGCAATGAACATCTGAATTGGCTGCCGTGAATGCCTTTTTACTTTACCATGCATAAGTCAGGAATGACCGTGGATTACCTGTGATCTTTGCTTTCTTCTTTATACTTTTCTGTATTTTCCAGTTTTCCTACAGTGATCATGTATAAATTTTATACATTTTATGACTAAAAAGATGTGGGTGAATTTTAGAGGCTGGACTTAGACTGAAGGCATTGGATTCAGTGAACACACATGAGTTAAGAGCATTTTGATAACTGTTCGAACTGACCAAAGGACAGAATGTCAGCAAGTCAGAACACTAAAATTATTGAAGTGAGAAGCTTGCTCCATTCTTATTATTTCTGTATGAGAAAAACCGTCCTTAATGAGCTCATTGTATACTTTTATATAGTTGACCCTTGAACAACATGAGTTTGAACTGCACGGATCCACTTACAAGCGAATTTTTTCAGTAAATACCTAGTACAGTACTACACGATCTGTGGTTGGTTGAATCCACGGATGTGGAACTGTAGATATGGAGGGCCGACTATAAAGTTATATAAAGATTTTTGACTGTGCAGAGGGTCAATGCCCCAACCCCCGTATTGTTTAGGGTCATCTGTAGTTTAAAATGTTCATTTATTGTCTGTTTATAATAACATAATGGCCATTATTGAGCACTTATTATGTGTCAGGTGTTTTGCAAACAACCTTACCAACACTATAAGAAATGTACTTTTATCCCTATTTTATCTACAGAGAAATTCAACCAAAGTAATTTTCCCAAGGTTGTGGCCAGTAAATTGTTGTGTCTCGTACCACCATTAATCCACTCTACTCTCTCCCATTATACTTTCCCATACTATGGAGGCTAGTTTTCAGACTCCCTTGCAGCTCTGGTTCAGCCAAGCAGATACACCCATGCAAGACAGGGGATTTAAATGTGAGCACCAAATGAAGAGATAGGATTCTTTGCCAAGGGCGGTCTTTGGTTCTTCGAGTGCAGTGGTCAAGGAGGCTATGTGTTCAATGCATAGGAGTGATGAGCAGCAGACAGAGTCAGTAGTGAGGGCTTATATAAAGAAGTCCCTTGCAATTCTGGAGTGTTTCTGCTGGCTGCATTATTTCTGTTTTTACAGCATGCAAACATGTTTCCCAGGCCTGGAAAGTCTGCAAGTTATCCAGTACTCTGTAATAAAGTCATTTCCATTTAAACTACTTAGAGTGAATTCTGTTGTGTGCAACTAAAGAACTGAGGCTAACCAATGGATCTTCTATACTCCGTGCTTTTCCCACATTGTCTATGTTTTTTCTAACTATTAGAAACTGTCTTTTTTTAATAGAAATGGCAAAAAGGAAAAAACAAACAAACCTGGATCTGGGATTCCTAAGACCAAAAAGATGACTTTAAGGCAATGTAGCTGTGACTAAAAAGAGTTAAGAACCAAAAAAGTTCAATAAAAGGACTTGCTTAAGGCAAGGATTCCAGGAAAGATTAAATCAACAAAGATCTGAAAAAGCAGCTGAAAGGGGAAAGCAGAAGTGTCAGCTAGGGTGAGAGAGCAGTTCAAAAGTATCTGGACACACGTTCCAGAAGAGTTCAGGGGTAACACTGCTGTGGACAAAACACAGCAGTTTGACCTAGGCCTGGTCACAAAAATCACACTGGGAATCCCATTAACTGTTTCAAAGATTGCAGGCTAAAAATCATACAGCCTAGGTCAAGGGTTAATAAACTCTGGCTCACAAACAAATTCCTGCCTGCTGGCTTTTTTGTAAATAAAGCTTTATTGGAACACAGACACACCCATTCACTTACAAATTGCCTACGGATGCTTTCACATCATAGGGTTGAGCAGTTGTCACAGAGACCATATAACCCGCAAAGCCTAAAGTATTTATCTGGCCCTTTACAGAAAAATTTGCTGACTCTTGGTCTAGGAGGTTGGGAGGGCAAAGTCATTTGGAATTGATAAGTCAATTTTTTATATCTGTCAACAGAAAAGGGACTATGTGGACAGATACAGGGACCAAGATTGCTTCCTGAAGAGAAGAAGACTTTTAACCCCCGTTAGTGGAAGCAGTCTCCAGGACTATTTAGTCTGCAGGTGTCCTTGTGTGTGTGTTGGGGG
>NW_020174057.1:665335-672969 GCF_003031525.2 Neophocaena asiaeorientalis asiaeorientalis
TGGGGGGTTCGGGGGGGGGGGGTTGGGAATGAGAAACATCAGAGGTGCTGAAGCGAGTAAGGAATTGAAGAGGTTGAAAGAAATAAAACTGTAACCAGAGGATGTAGATGATAAATCCAGGGAGAGAATGCAAATAGAGGTGGAAAGTTTAGAAACTCAGGCTACAGCTCCAGAGGTATTTAAGTGAGAAAGAGGAGGTACAGATGGGTAGTCAGAGAAATAACAGGCAGCCCATTTGAGACCATACCTCAAGGGCCAAGTCATTGTGGGTGATGATTTTTCAGTGTGTTCCTATTATGCACTAGGCACTGAGTTGGGTCCTCAGAGAGTCTGCAGACTAGAGAAGGATAAAGGTGTAGCTCATAGCTCCAAAACAGTGGAGTGGCTAAGAAGCAGCCTTTGAATCTGACAGTTGAGGGAACCTTCAGCAATCTTAGTAAAGAGAGGTGGACTCTGTGTAATTTGGAGGAATAACAGTTGCTCTGAAAGGGGTCTCTGGGAATTTCAAATAGTGAGATGGAACAGTGCTCCAGAAGTGATTAAGATGAAAGGAAGGAGATGAAACGATAGCTGGAAGCCATAAATGGGTCTCATGTTGCTTTCTGAAAGATGGGTGCTATAGCCAAAAACCCTTTTCATCATACAGAGATGGCGGCCGTGGCAGCATTCTTTGTAACAGAATTTGACCTGTGGGTGAGCGGTTTCCCATTCTCTCTGACTACCAGAAGATTTTTCTTAGCTGTGTTTTGGAAAAACAGAAAGAAATGCCAATTCTACTGCAAACCACTATAAATGTTACCTACACTGTGCCTGTGGCTACTTTATCCAAGGGTAATGAGAGGATGACCAGAATAAAAATACTCTGCAGCCTCTCTCAGCAGCAAACAGGCAGTGTGACTGAGTAAGCACAGAAGAAAAAGGGAGAGCCCTTCCGGAGTGGACGAGAGCAACAAAAGGCGGTTATTCAACCATCAACCCACTTGGGCCCCTGCAAGAACCTGCTGCTGCAGCTGCCTCGGCTCTGCCAGGGGAGGGGGGTCAAGTCAGCCCCTGGGAGTCGTGCTAGGTAAGCTGAAGAAGCGAAGAGAATCTTATACGGCCCAAACTCATGAGACTCTGAAAGTTCCGATTTCTTCATTTTCCGGCCACCATTTTTGTCACCTCTGAAGACTTGCAACTCAAACCTGAGGAAGCCACTTAACCTTTTTGGGTCCCTTTTTCCATCTGTAATAATGAAGATGATAAACATTGTGCCTTCCTCCTCAAGGAGTTTGAGCTACTGCTATCAAAATGTCTTACAAAGAGAAAGTTGCTTCTGTAGAAACTCAACACTTATGTGCTAAGGTTTGGCAATTTTCTCTAAGGAGCACTTTGGGAACCACTGAGAAGCGAGATTTAGATGCTTGTCGTGCCTAACAGTAAAGCTAAAGGAAGTCTGGATTCTGCAAGATCCTGCAGAGTGACATCTCAGCAGATTTTCCAACTACGTGGGGCATTTCCTAGCAAAGCAAGGTGTATGTGAGAAAGGCTGATGACTGCAGGGGAAGTAATACTTACAGGATACTGGTTAAGAGATTGGATTCTAGAGACAGACCACCCAGCTCCATCACCCTCTACTGCGTGACTTGTTACAAATCCACCATCCTCTCTGACCTTCAGTTCCTTCACCTGTCAAGTGTAGATAACTGTACATACTTCAGTAGGTCCTATTAAAGAGTAAAAGAAATACTGAATGTAAAGTACTCAGCACAGTGCCTGGGACACAGGAAGCAACCCAAAATGTTAGCTATTAATATAATTATATTTTGATATTAATGAAGGCTCAAGGAACCTGCCATGGGAAGGAGGTTACAGAGGGACTGACCTCACTTGGAATCAGGGAGTCAATAAAGATATTTCTGGAGAGGGAATTCCCTGGTGGTCCAGTGGTTAGGGCTCCACACTCTCAAGGCCGAGGGCCCAGGTTTGATCCCTGGTCAGGGAACTAAAATCCCACAAGCTGGGTGGTGTGGCTAAAAAAAAAATTTTTTTTTCTGGAGAAAGAAGAGGGGAAATAAAAAATACTAATGGTCTGGGCAGGAGCATACCTACACCCAGAGGTTGGGGATTAGATGGAGAAACATCTAATGGAAAAACCTGGGCTTAATCACCTAAGATAGGAAATCTGAGGCCCTGAAAAGGAGCTATAAGGGAAGAGGTTCCAGAGGAGCATGCCAAGGACATCTCCAGGTGTGTGAGCAGCAGGGACCAGCTCTGAATTGAGGACCAAAGCTCATTGGCCATCGGAGGCCCAGAGATACATGAGGTCATATAAAGTAATCATCAGACTCACTCACTGAGCATGTAATACGGGAAAAAAGGAAACATGTCTCAGGCAGCCCAGAAATAAACTCCAGGGACTCTTTCCAATCAAGGGATCCAACTCCCCTTTGGCTCCAAAATGCTACCAAGAGGTAAACCGGTAAAGAAACAGAAGTCCACACCTCCCAAGTTCTATTCAAAACAACTTTGTTTTCTGTTACAGTTATTTGACAAAGTCAAATATAATTTTCAAGACAATGAAAAAGTAAAAACAATATTAAAAACCTTCCAAAAATGAAATTATATGCCCCACTCTCTAGATTTAGCAAACATCTTTCTTCCTGCAGTGCTGCCCTTTATTAAAATCTAATACTAATGTGGGGTTAATATGACAGCCCTGAGTACACAGATTAAGTTATAAAAGAAATAAGCTTTTATTACTTTTCCAAAGACAAAGCAATAACTTAGAATAACAGAATGATGTTAAACTTTCTACCACTTTCCACCCTCACATTTTCCCCTTTTCTTTCTCCATATAACAGGGAAATTTTCTTTAAAAAAATTAAGACTCCATTTACAAGTTTACAATAGAGCAATAAGTAAGAATAATACCATATTCTTCGTGACAACATCTTCTAGAGGCAGGGAAAACTGTCTTTGAAGTTAGCCCCCAAATTTAACCCTATGTTTCTTACTTTTAAGTACACTGGATTAACATACTGTTACACAGTACTTCCACCTTTTGCTCATTCCCCACAGTTCTTTTTTTCTTTAACCTCCTGAATATCTCTCAAATCTGTTGTCTTCTTTCAGGCCTCCTCATATTTCAGATGCTGTCAATCTCAAATACATCCTCCTAGCCATCAGATCAGGACCTGTGTCAAGAGGACATCTAATTTCCTCCTTCCCTGCTTAAAAAATGAACTTCCTGTCACTTACAGAATCATGGCATCACTCTTGGGTATGCCCCACTTACATGTGCATCTACTTTGTCCTCGATCCTCCCTGCCCCTCCCACCTGTCCAACACCGCCACACCCATAGCATGGCCACCACCCAACACCACCATCTCAACCACTACAGCTCTGGAGAGTCTGTGGGTCTCTAACCCATCACGCTGTTGTAATCTCTGCATTTTCACAACCTGTGTCTCAATTACCCTTCCTTCTTTTTTTTTTTTTCTGCTATTGCTTTTATTTTATTTTTTCAATTTTTAATTGGACTATAGTTGATTTACAATGTTGTGTCAATCTCTGCTGTACAGCAAATGACTGAGTTATACACATACATTTTTTATATTCTTTTCCACTTTGGTTTATCACAGGACATTGAATGTAGTTCCCAGTGCTGTACAGTAGGACCCTGTTGTTTATCCATTCTAAATGTAATAGTTTGCACCTACCAATTCCACGCCTATTGCTTTTTTTTTTTTTCATTTTTTTAACATCTTTACTGGAGTATGATTGCTTTACAATGGTGTGTTAGTTTCTGCTGTATAACAAAGTGAATAAGCTATACGTATACATATATCCCCATATCCCCTCCCTCTTGCATCTCCCTCCCACCCTCCCTATCCCACCCTTCTAGGTGGTCACAAAGCACTGAGCTGATCTCCCTGTGCTATGCAGCTGCTTCCCACTAGCTACTTTACATTTGGTAGTGTATATATGTCCATGCCACTATCTCACTTCATCCCAGCTTACCCTTCCCCCTCCCCGTGTCCTCAAGTACATTCTCTATGTCTGCTTCTTTATTCCTGTCCTGCCCCTAGGTTCTTCAGAACCATTTTGTATTTTAAGGTTCCGTATATATGTGTTCGCATATGGTATTTGTTTTCCTATTTCTGATTTACTTCACCCTGTATGAGACTCTAGGTCCATCCACCTCACTACAAATAACTCAAGTTCATTTCTTTATATGGCTGAGTAATATTCTATTGTATATAGAGCTGCAATTAACATTGTGGTACGTGACTCTTTTTGAATTATGGTTTTCTCGGGGTATATGCCCAGTAGTGGGATTGCTGGGTCATATGGTAATTCTATTTGTAGTTTCTTAAGGAACCTCCATACGGTCCTCCACAGTGGCTATATCAATTTACAGTCCCAATAACAGTGCAAGAGGGTTCTCTTTTCTCCACACCCTCTCTAACATTTATTGTTTGTAGATGTTTTGATGATGGCCATTGTGACCGGTGTGAGGTGATACCTCATTGTAGTTTCGATTTGCATTTCTCTAAGGATTAGTGATGTTGAGCATCCTTTCATGTGTTTGTTGGCAATCTGTGTATCGTCTTTGGAAGATACCTCATTGTAGTTTCGATTTGCATTTCTCTAAGGATTAGTGATGTTGAGCATCCTTTCAGGTGTTTGTTGGCAATCTGTGTATCTTCTTTGGAGAAATGTCTATTTAGGTCTTCTGCCCATTTTTGGATTGGGTTGTTTTTTTGATATTGAGCTGCATGAGCTGCTTGTATACTTTGGAGATTAATCCTTGGTCAGCTGCTTCATTTGCAAACATTTTCTCCCATTATGAGGGTTGTCTTTTCATTTTGTTTATGGCTTTCTTTGCTGTGCAAAAGCTTTTAAGTTTCATTAAGTCCCATTTGTTTATTACTCCATTACTCTAGGAGGTGGGTCAAAAAGGATCTTGCTGTGATTTATGTCATAGAGTGTTCTGCCTGTGTTTTCCTCTAAGAGTTTTATAGTGTCTGATCTTACATTTAGGTCTTTAATCCATTTTGAGTTTATTTTTGGGTATGGTGGTAGGGAGTTTTCTAATTTCATTCTTTTACATGTAGCTGTCCAGTTTCCCGAGCACCACTTATTGAAGAGGCTGTCTTTTCCCTATTGTATATTCTTGCCTCCTTTATGAAAGACAAGGTGACCATATGTGAGTGTGTTTATCTCTGTGCTTACTATCCTATTTCATTGCTCTATATTTCTGTTTTTGGGCCAGTACCATACTGTCTTGATTACTGCAGCTTTGTAGTATAGTCTGAAGTCAGGGAGCCTGATTCCTCCAGCTCTGTTTTTCTTTACCAGATTGCTTTGGTTATTCAAGGTCTTTTGTGTTTCCATACAAATTGAGATATTCTTGTGCTAGTTCTGTGAAAAATGCATTGGTAGTTCGATAGGGATTGCATGAATCTGTACATTGCTTTGGGAAGTATATTCATTTTCACAATGTTGATTCTTCCAATCCAAGAACATGGCATATCTCTCCATCTGTTTGTATCATCTTTAATTCTTTCATCAGTATCTTACAGTTTTCTGCATACAGGTCTTTTGTCTCCTTAGGTAGGTTTATTCCTAGGTATTTTATTCTTTTTGTTGCAATGGTAAGTGGCAGTGTTTCCTTAATTTCTCTTTCAGATTTTTCATCATTAGTGTATAGCAATGCAAGAGATTTCTGTGCATTAATTTTGTATCCTGCTACTTTACCAAATTCATTGATTAGCTCTAGTAGTTTTCTGGTAACATCTTTAGGATTCTCTATGTATAGTATCATGTCATCTGCAAACAGTGACACTTTTACTTCTTCTTTTCTGATTTGGATTCCTTTTCTTTCTTTTTCTTCTCTGGTGGCTGGTGGCTAAAACTTGCAAAACTGTTGGATAATAGTGGTGACAGTGGGTAACCTTGTCTTGTTCCTAATCTTAGAGGAAATGCTTTCAGTTTTTCACCAGTGAGAACAATGTTGGCTGTGGGTTTGCCATATGTGGCCTTTAATAGGTTGACGTAAGTTCCCTCTATGCCTACTTTCTGAAGGGGTTTTATCATAAATGGGTGCTGACTTTTGTTGAAAGCTTTTTCTGCATCTACTGAGACTATCATATGGTTTTTCTCCTTCAGTTTGTTAATATGGTGTATCACATTGATTGATTTGTGTATATTGAAGAATCCATGCATTCCTGGGATAAGCCCCATTTGATCATGGTGTATGATCCTTTTAATGTGCTGTTAGATTTTGTTTGCTAGTATTTTGTTGAGGATTTTTACATCTATGTTCATCAGTGATGTTGGCCTGTAGTTTTCCTTTTATGTGACATCTTTTTCTGGTTTTGGTATCAGGGTGATGGTGGCCTCGTAGAATGAGTTTGGGAGTATTCCTCCCTCTACTATATTTTGAAAGAGTTTGAGAAGGATAGGTGTTAACTCTTCTCTAAATGTTTGATAGAATTCGCCTGTCAAGCCATCCAGTCCTGGGCTTTTGTCTGCTGGAAGATTTTTAATCACAGTTTCAATATCAGTGCTTGTGATTGGTAAGTTTATATTTTCTATGTCTTCCTGGTTCAGTCTCAGAAGCTTGTGCTTTTCTAAGAATTTATGCATTTCTTCCAGATTGTCCATTTTATCAGCATATAGTTGCTTGTAGTAATGTCATGATCCTTTGTATTTCTGCATTTTCATTTGTTATTTCTCCGTTTTCATTTCTAATTCTATTGATTTGAGTCTTCTCCCTTTTTTTCTTGATGATTCTGGCTAATGGTTTATCAATTTTGTTTATCTTCTCAAAGAACCAGCTTTTAATTTTATTGATCATTGCTACTGCTTCCTTCATTTCCTTTTCATTTATTTCTGATCTGATTTTTATGATTTCTTTCGTTCTGCCAACTTTGCTTTGTTTCCTTGTTCTTCGTTCTCTAATTGCTTTAGGTGTAAGGTTACTTTGTTTATTTGAGATGTTTCTTGTTTCTTGAGGTAAGATTGTATTGCTATAAACTTCCCCCTTAGAACTGCTTTTGCTGCATCCCACAGGTTTTGGGTCGTCATGTTTTCATTGTCACTTCTTTCTAGGTATTTTTTAATTTCCTCTTTGATTTCTTCAGTGATCTTTTGGTTATTTAGTAGTATATTGTTTAGCCTCCATGTGTTTGTATTTTTTACATATTATTTCCTCTGATTGATATCTAGTCTCATAGCGTTGTGGTCGGAAAAGATACTTGATACGATTTCAATGTTCTTAAGTTTACCAAAGCTTGATTTGTGACCCAAGATATGATCTATCCTAGAGAATGTTCCCTGAGCACTATTTAATTACTCTGTCGAATCTGAATGAGATTCTTGCTGGGTAGAGTAATCTTGGTTGTAGGTTTTTCCCTTTCATCACTTTAAATATGTCCTGCCACTCCCCACTGGCTTGCAGAGTTTCTGCTGAAAGATCATCTGTTAACTTAATGGGGATTCCCTTGTATGTTATTTGTTGCTTTTCCCTTGCTGCTTTTAATATTTTTTCTTTGTATTTAATTTTTGATAGTTTGATTAATATGTGTCTTGGCATGTTTCTCCTTGGATTTATCCTGTATTGGACTCTCTGCACTTCCTGGACTTG
>NW_020174057.1:673316-759269 GCF_003031525.2 Neophocaena asiaeorientalis asiaeorientalis
TTGCTGGTCGTAGAGTGGAGCTGGGTCTTAGCATTGAGATGGACATCTCTGGGAGAGCTCTCACTGATTGATATTACATGGGGCCTGGAGGTCTTTGGTGGTCCAATGTCCTGAACTCAGCTCTCTCACCTCAGAGGATCAGGCCTAACACCCAGCCAGCGCACCAAGACCCTGTCAGCCATACGGCTCAGAAGAAAAGGGAGAAAAAAGGAAAAGAAAGAAAAAAATAATAAAAGAAAGTTATTAAAATAAAAAAATTATTAAAATTCAAAAACTAATTTAAAAAAAAAGAGAGCAACCAAACCAATAAACAAATCCACCAATAATAACAAGCACTGAAAAGTACACTAAGATAAACATAAAAATCAGAAATTGGTCAGTCGCATAGAGCAAACCCCATGTCTACAGTTGCTCCAAAATTCACTGCCTCAATTTTGGGATGATTCGTTTTTTATTCAGCTATTCCACAGATGCAGTGTACATCAAGTTGATGGTGGAGATTTAATCTGCTGCTCCTGAGGCTGCATGGAGAGATTTCCCTTTCTCTCCTTTGCTTGCACAGTTCCTGGGGTTCAGCTTTGGATGTGGCCCCGCCTCTGCATGTAGGTCGCCCTCTGGCATCTGTTCTTCGCCCAGACAGCAGGGAGTTAAAGGAGCAGCTGATTAGGGGGTTCTGGCTCACTCTGGCCCGGTGGGGAGGGTGGGGTATGGAATGTGGGGCGACCCTGCAGTGGCAGATGACGCTGTAACCGCCTGAGTTGCGCCATGTGTTCTCCCAAGGAAGCTGTCCCTGGATCGTGGGACCCTGGCAGTGGCGGGCTGCACAGGCTCCCGGGAGGGGAGGTGTGGACAGTGACCAGTGCTCACACACAGGCTTCTTGGTGGCTCCAGCAGCAGTCTTAGCATTTCATGGTGTCCACACTAATAGCCATGGCTCGCGCCCGTCTCTGGAGCTCGTTTAGGCAGTGCTCTGAATCCCCTCTCCTCGCGCACCCCGAAACAATGGTCTCCTGCCTCTTAGACAGTTCCAAACTTTTTCCCAGACTCCCTCCCATCTATCTGTGGTGCACTAGCCCCCTTCAGGCTGTGTTCACACAGCCAACCCCAGTCCTCTCCCTAGGATCTGGACTCCGAAGCCCAAGCCTCAGCTCCCAGCCCACACCCTCCCTGTTGGGTGAGCAGACAAGCCACTCAGGCTGGTGAGTGCTGGTCGGCACCGATCCTCTGTGCAGGAATCTCTCCACTTTGCCCTCTGCACCCCTGTTGCTGGGCTCTCCTCCATGGCTCTGAAGCTTCACCCCCGCCCACTCCCCATTTCCACCAGTGGTGGGGCTTCCTAAAGTGTGGAAACTTTTCCTCCTTCACAGCTCCTTCCCAGAGGTGCAGGCCCTATCCCTATTCTTTTGTCCTGTTTATTCTTTTTTCTTTTGCCCTACCCAAGTACTTGGGAAGTTTCTTGCCTTTTGGGAAGTCTGAGGTCTTCTGCCAGCGTTCAGTAGGTGTTCTGTCGGAGCTGTTCCACATGTAGATGTATTTTTGATGTATCTGTGGGGAGGAAGGTGATCTCCATGTCTTACTCCTCCACCATCTTGAAGGTCTCCTTAACCTTCCTTCTATAACAAATAGTTATAGAGCTCTTATCATGTGCCACGTCTTATTTAATGCTTTATGAGTATTAACTCATTTAATCATTGTATCCTTGTGAGAAAGATACTATTATTGCCCTCATTTTATAGAGGAGGACACCTAAGTACAGATCAGTTAGGAAACTTGCCCAGAGTCACACAGCCAGTAAATTGGTGGAAGAAGAAAGGAAGCATTATTCAAACTCAGACATTCCAGCTCCTTATCCATACACTGCACTGCCTCTTTCTGCTTCTTCAATCCCTCATTCTGTGTCATCTCCTCTGCAAAGCTTTCTCTGAGAACCTCAATTGCTCATCAATCCCTCCTATGTACCTCATGAAGAGACTTATTATATGATAACTATCACAACTCTTCTTCTCATTTTAGACCATTAAATTACTAGAAGGCAGACACCATAATTCATCACGGTATCCTAACACAGGTTCTCAATACCTATTTGACAAATGACCCAGTAAGGATGACAGATAGCCTTATTATATGTTCCACAGTTGGTATAAGAAGAAATTCAAAGAAATTGGAACCTAAGGATTACTCGGTTCTTTTAGCATTTAATGTGTCCAGCAAACATTATACCTAAGCCATAAACTGCAGGCAAAACTTGCATGCGTGTCCCTACCCCATTCTCAGTAGCTCTGTTACATAGATCAGTACTGTCCAAGAGGATGTTCTGAGAGCCTAGAAATGCTCTATATCTGCACTGTCCAGAGGGTGGCCATGTGCCTGTCGATCGCTTGGCTAGAGAGTCTGAGAAACTGAATTTTTTGTTTTACTTTATTTTAATTATTTTAAATTTAAATAATCACATGTAGCTAGTGGCTAACATATTGTACTGTGCATGTCTGGACCACTGACAAACTATAAAGTGGCAGAGCACAGAGCAATGAAGGGAAATAGAAAGTAGGAAAGAATATGCAAAGAACACTCGGTGCTGGGGTGACCACCTGCCCAGTTTGACTGGGACCATGCAGTTTCACGGGACTTTCAATGCTCAAAATATGACAGTCCCAGCAAACCGGAACCATTGGTCAACCTACTCAGTGCCTAGGAGGAGCTAAGAGAAGATTCCACACAAGAACTAAAGAAGCTGAAGCAGGAGATGGAGTAGGATAAAGACTGAGATTGGGACACAGTGAAGATAAAAACACATGATGGTTGGGAGGAAGGTCGTTGTCTTGGAAACCCTACACTCTTCAGATTTCCATGTATCTGCAGATTCCAACACTCAGGTTCTAGTGTAGAGATTTCAAAAAAATGCGTATAACTTGCTTTTATACCTGCTTTTTTTTCAAATACACGTGCTTCATTTTACTCATCTCTTAGTTGGGGAAATCAAGAAGACAGCCTACTCAGCTCTTTTTGATCTGTCATTTAAATTTCCATTCTCATCCTATAATCTGTTAATCTTTCCAGTATCTCGGTGCAAGGCTGAATTAAATTCCCATATTGAATCCCAACATGAAAGGCATTTCTTTGTGAGCAGCTCAATATAATGTTCTTCTAAATGACATTTAAAGTGTTCAGCTCAGTAATGGAATGATAAAGAAGGGCACCCGGTGTTAGTACACATCAGCAAAAAGAACATTTTTTTATTAGTCAGAAACCAAAAAGATAGAACAAGATAATTAAAAAAGAAAAAGCTTATCCCTGCTAGATTGCCGCAGGAGCGTTATGACTCAAAGTGTAACAGTCACTGAATTCCTGCAGGAATCTTTCTTAAAAAGACATCAGACATCAAAGTCTGAGTCACGCCACATTAACCACCAATGGCCAAAGAAAAGTTCGAATGCCACTGGAAAAGTTAAATATTAGACTTTCCCTGAAACATTTAAACTCAGAGAAGTAGGTATTGCAGTTGTCATACCAACTTGTGTGCATTCTTTGCAGGCTTCCAAACCCATCTTTGTACCCCCCTTCTGTTGCTATGGTAACCCAAATAAATTCTCTCCTGAGGTCCATTTCTCTCATATGCCAATGCATCCGGTCAAGCGGGCAGGCTAGCAAATAATGCCCTGGCCCTGAACGTTCTCGCTCTCCAGGCAGCCACAAAGAGCTCTTCCTCCACATATCCCACCCTATTTCAACGTTTTCAAAGCTATAATTCCATTCGATCGAGAAAAAAATATTCTATGCTTTGGTACTTCTTTTATTTGTCTAACCAACGAGAGGAACCCCTGCAAAAGGCGAAAAATAAGGATCTAAAAGTAAGAAATTCTCCTAACATCCACTTCATCACTCTTATGTTCACCAATGAGAACTGAATGAGAGTTCTCAGTGGAATAAAGAGAAATCCAAGCACTCTCACTGTCTGACCTCCGTATAGCACTAGTAGATAACGTTGTTTAGTACTTAGAATTAGGCACTGGGGAGATGGTTGTGGGGAAGACTGAGGTGTTACCAAAAAATTTTTTGAAAGAAAGCACTTGATTCATAGAAAATATGCAGACATAATTCTAGAGAAAAAGGCTTAAGCCTTTTTGTCATTGGAGATACTATCATTTAAAGCCTCTAGAGTTTGGGCACCATCCCCTCCATATATGTTAAACACGTATTGCATATGGTACAAATATTTCTCAAGATAGAGCAGCCAGCCAGACAAGCAGCATTTCACAGTAACAGTATATATGAAACAGGAGACAAAGAAATGCTACCTGCATTCCCTAAAAATCTAAGTCTATTAATTTTACCCAGAGATGAACAACATTTTGACCTCAAAACTAATACAAGACACCCAATAAGAAAGGATGATTTGGGCATTCTACTCTGGAGCTGCTAGTAATAGCAGCTCACACTATGAACACTTAGTCTCTGTCCCTTAGTAATGCCTCACCACAATCCTATTAAGGTCATTACCCCCATTTTCTAGATGATGAAACCGAGGCACAGAGGTATAAATAACTTGCCAAGAGTCACACAGCCAAGAAGAATTGGTACTGGGGTTTAAATCTCAGCTCAACTCTCTGGGCTTGCTACACCCATGCTCTATGGTCCCCGAGGGTCCCCAATGCACTTGGACAAGCCAAATCTTGACTAGAGATTTTCTACCTTCAAATGCTTCTATATCACTATCTATCTTCCACCTCTCAACGCACATCCCCCCTCCCTGTCTCTCTCTCCCTCCATCTCCCAGTGCTGCTAGATGAGAGTATCAGTGGCCAGATGTTCTCTGGGGCGTTAGCGCTGCTGGGACAAGACATGTCTCCTCTACCAATTCTGTGGTCCAGAACAGAGCTGAAACTCTCATGAGCCAGAGACCACATGCCAGAGGAAGTTTTCACCGAGCCCAGGAGAGCAGCCAGAGGCTACCATCATCCTGGAAGGATGACACGGACAGGAGTGGTGAGACCAGGAAGACGCAAAGCAGCATGTCTACACTTTCTATTTTGATGCCATGGTTTCCCCAGAAGCAGTAAGAAAGAGAGGATTGGCCACTCCCACACATGCAGTCAGGGACTTCGGTCCGACTGTAGGGAGAGGGTGATTCAACCCCAGGGTTGGATAAGCCAGAATGTAAAGCTTCGAGCACACAAATAACAAGTGCAGTGAGATTAGAAGAATTCAAAGAGAATAAATAAGAGCAAAGGAGAGCAAGTGAGCACGTCAGTCCATAACGAGGCCCCTCGTCGCCTGCCCTTCCCAGGCTCCGGGCCCACACGGTGAGCTCAGCAAGGGCCTGGCTATCCTTCCCTGTTCATCAGCTCCTTAGGATTTGCTCCTTCCTTCTCTCCACTACAGGTTTAAACCGAGTTTGGTATTTTGAGGGTCAGCATGGGTATTTTTCAGGGATTTTTGAATATTATTAACCTCTTCTTATAAACCACTGTGTTTTTTCTTCCTAGGAACTCAACACTATATATGCTGGAGAGTCTTTGGTCTTGAAATGCCGGTTGGATTTCTTAATGGCCATCCCGGCAAATGGGACTGAAATGTGAAGAAATTTGCCTTAAAGGCAGCTAACTTTTGGAGGGGAATACATCTATTCTATATACCAAGGGATACCTGTTTTCAACATCAAAGGGGTTACAAACATCCCTATTCCTCCCCAAAGGACAGCTGGGAATCTTATAAGCAGAGTCCTAGGATGACTTACTTGTTAGTGTTTGCCGACCGGGGCAAAAAATGTCTCATCAACGGGACTTGGGGTTTCGAGTAACTGCCTCTTAAGTGGATTCAGCTCTTAACCTGGATTTCACATTTTCCTCCTTCATTACAAATGATTTAATTTCTCAAGAATTAAATTATTTTTTAGAGTTCTTCTAAATTAAATGAAGAGTAAATTAAAAGGCCTTAGACAAAAACTGAGTAATTTTATTAGGAATATGATAAATGGATAGGTTGCAGTATCCTGAAAATCCCATTATATGCAATTAAGGAGCTACATTAATATAACTGTAGACTTCCTAGCATTTTAGCCAAGCACATACAATATTTACAGATAATTGCATGGTAAGGGGGAAAATGCAAGCTGTGCGTCTAGCATGCACGTGACTCACATCAAATTAAAACCTGGCTGGGTTTCTCCTTGAGTTATTATCTCTAAAAAGCTTAGTTTCTTTCTTTTCAAGATGGGAAAATGCACAGGTATGCAAACAAAATGTTTCCTGTTAAGAACGATACAAAGTGCAATGAAATTACAGATGCTATTAAAATAAAGTAATAGTCATTTGGATAGTACTACTTTGTACTATCCAAATTTGTAACTCTTTGACTAGAGCTTTACTGAACAACAAAAAACCCCAACAAAATCTAAGGCAAATTAATACTGTAAACAGTACGCAAGAGGGCAGGTAACCTACTTTTACATTTATGAGACCTCTGATATAAACACAGTTTGCATAGAAATGAGGCTAAAACTACAAAAACGTCCACGAATGGACAGGAAGATATCACTGAAAAAGTGCTCAACTAGGCTGAAAGAAATCTGAGTTCATACTCTTGAAGCAGGCCCTGCAAGACAAATTTATTTTTAAATACCTAAACGTTTCATTCAAGTTTATCTACACTCAGATATGATAGGGGAATAACATGGGCCAGACACCTTCAACATATCAGGAAATGTGAGAGCCACTTTCACATATACTGAATATGTGGGCCATATGGGTATGCTCTATTGGGGGAAAAAATTACCCAATGGAGTTTCTGCAGGGCTAATTTTACATTAAAAGAGATTATAATCATTTAAAGCCATTTAACTTAAATATGTGTCTAAGATCGTGGTCATGATCACAGCAGGCCTCATCCTAAAGCCTCCTTTTGACGACTAGCTACTGCACTGAGTACATTGGGCCCTTAACCCTCAGAAGCATGCTGCAGAGAAGGCACTAGGATTATCTCCATTTTACAGATGCACAAAGTAAGCCTCGGAGAGGCTGGGCAACTTGCCCAAGGCCACCCAGCCAGCATGTGTAGGAGCCAGGACTTGAACTCAGACTCTACATTTAAAGCAATGCACAAACTGGCTTGCACATGGACTCAAACAAGAAGTTATTCCTTTCTTCCCACTGCCCTCTACTCATGAAAGAAGTCAGAGGGAAGTAGATATGAATGAAATCTCAAATGATAGCTGCCCAGAACCACACAACAATACGTTATCACTCATATAGTTCATGGAACATTCATTGATTTTCTTTAACATCAAGTTTAACTTTGCAAGGGGCGAGTTGTGTTATAAAACTGCAAAAAAAAAAAAGAGTCCAAAAATTGGAAAATGTTGATATGATTGTCTATCTAGCAGAAGGGAGACAATTTGCAGTGAAATAATTGGTACATTTTCCCACTGCATTATGTTTCTCAAAACATGTTACTGTGGGAGGAGATTAGCTTCCCCTTTCTTCAGGAAGAAAATGACTTGTCTCATATAGTGAATAGAACTGTCATTCTGAGAGCTGACAAATGCTAACAACCTTTGGAGGCGCAGTGTGCAAGCACCTAAAAAACAAATAAAACGAAGAATCCAGTGACCAAAGAAAGGTCATGAAAGGAAATAATAGGGTAGGGACCCTTAAACACACACACAAAAAGTACCGGGAACCTGCTTAAATCTTCCTAATGTTAGAAATAACACAGTCATACACTAAAGTGAAGGAAACAGAAACAAATCATTCTAAATTAAAATCACTTCAATTCGTTTACTTTCTTATGTAAGGTTCCACAGCACCAAATTAAATATAATGGATTCTATTCTATTTTGCTAAAAATATAGTTACCCTAGGAAGACAATTAATACAGCCAGCCACAGATGTTCAAAATAATAGTGGCCAGAGTCAGAGACAGGCTCATCAGCTGAGGTGGCACCTGCTCCATCATGTACCTTTTGTAGCCTTGGTCCCCATGATCCTGGTGGGATTAGAATAAGATTGGTGACAGAGAAAAATGGACAGAGACCATAGGATGATGCTCTGTGAGTAACGGGTCCCGAGAGGCAGTTATGACAGAACTGAGATTTTGGCAGATGGTAGCAGTCAAGAGAAGCTTCTGGCCAGTCCTGGTCTCCCTCTTTCCTGTCAGAAGAGGCTCCCAAATAATGATATTTTAGGGTATTATTTTATTTTTGCTGGTTTTTTCCACCAAATAAAAATCTGCAATCGACAAAACTCAGATTTTTGTCTGTCAAGATAGAATATTTACATTCTTGTTACCTTCAGTATATCCCCAACTACTTATCATCATAAAATTGGGGGAGGGAGGTGCTGCTAAAAACCAAAGTGTACCTTATGAACGTTCAGATGTTAGAGGTAGAAGGATCTTCAACAGATGTCTGAAAGTCTGCATAAGAAACGTGGTTCTTCACAAATAACCACAGCAGTAATATATGACTATTATCTATTGAGCACTGGCTAGGCACTGTGCATTGTACTATCTACTCCACATGTATGAAGTTATTTGCTCTTTACAATTCTATGAAATGTACTATTATTATCCTTATTTTGAAAATGAAGAAACAAAGGATTAGAGAATCTGAATACTTACTCAAGGTGGTCAGTGTTCAAGTTTAGATTAGGTAATTTTTTACTGAAGATAGACGTTGTGAATTTTACATTGTTGGAAGTTGGATATTTTTGTATTATTTTCTTGAGCTGTGTTCTGGAATGTAGTTAAGATACTTGGGAGAAATTGTTTCAGCTCTTGCTTTTAAGCTTTGCTAGGCAGGACCAAAGTAGTGTTCAGTCAAGGGCTAAGTATTCTCCACCACTGAGGCAAAATGCTACAGAATACATGATCTGATGCCACGTGAATTACGAGGTTTTATACTCTGGCTGGTGGGAACAGGAACTGGTCCCAGGTCTGCAGGAGCTGCTCAGATTATCCCTGTAATCTTTTCAGGTGATTCTTCCCCCACTCTTGCAGTTGCCTCACATTAATTTGCCGATCAGCACTCAGTCAGACTCAAGGGGGACCCTCTGCATATATCCAGACTTCTCTCTACTCTCTTCTCTCCTATACTCTGCCCTGTAAATTCTGGACTCTTAGCTCTGTCTTCTCAACTTAGGGAGACTGCCCTGTTCTATCTAGGTTCCCCTTCCCTGCACCTCAGCCTGGAAACTCTCTCTGGGCAGTCAGCAGGGGTAACTGTAGGACTCACCTAATTTGTATCCCATATCTCAGGGATCACTGTCCTTCACGGCATGATGTCCAATGTCTTAAAAACTGTCTAATGCCACACATGTTGTCTGGTTTTCTAGTTGTTTCAGGAAGGAAGGTAAATATAGCCCCTATCACTCCATCTTGGCCAGATGTCCACAAGCTCAGATTTGAAGCTAAGCAGTCAGGTTTCAGAACCTGAGACCCGAACTGCTACCCTAATTTTTTATAAAGCAATGAGTTGGGACCAAAGAGGTTAATTAAAGAACTAAAGAATATACCATAAAAAACTGAATCTCCTTCCTTATAATTCCGTTTTTTTTTTTCTCTAAAATGCCATTATTTGTACAGTGATAATAGAAAGGGGTAAAAGAAATAGATTTGGATCCTTTGTGGGTTAAATATTTTCCACTAAAGGGCTTCCCTGGTGGTGCAGTGGTTGGGGGTCCGCCTGCCGATGCGGGGGGCGCGGGTTTGTGCCCCGGTCCGGGAGGATCCCACGTGCCGCGGAGCGGCTGGGCCCGTGAGCCATGGCCGCTGAGCCTGCGCATGCGGAGCCTGTGCTCCGCGACAGGAGAGGCCACAGCAGTGAGAGGCCCGCGTACCACAAAAAATATATATATTTTCTACTCAGCTCAACGATCACATTTTCCTCTGAGGGAATGCTCACATTTTCTGGGAACATTAGTCCTGGGAGATCATCCATAGAAATTTCAGGAAAATTGCATGAAGCATCCTTTATGTCCTTCATGAATCTCACATCATTACCCACACAGAGCATGACTGAGGTGGGGTTTACTGATCTCTGACCATCAAAGGAAATCTGAGCACTGCAGACATGTCTCACTTTACTCAACACATCTGTCCCTAAAGAGTTGTGCTTAAGTCAAATTTCAGTCAGTTGAATGATTTCAAATGTACCAGTGAAGATTACTGTTTAAAACAATAATAAGCTCTTTTATGAATTGAATCAAAGCCCCCTTAGATGCTGAGTAGCATAGCGGTTAAGGGTACAGGTTTAGGAAGCTGGCGGGCCTGAGTTTAAATCCCCGCTTCCTAGCTATGTGACCTTGGCCAAGTCATTTAACTCATCAAAGCCCCAGATTCTTCTCCCATAAAATGAGGATAAGAATACCTACCTCTTGGTAGGTACTGGGTTGTTGGAAGGATTTGGTGAGCTAATCCCCATAAATGTGCTTAGTGAAAGTCTGTTTCTTAGCACTAAATAAAAGTTAACTATCATTAGCTCTCTTATATAGAAAAATGTAAAATTAATACAATCAGAGAGAATGAGAAATAAGTTGTCATCTCTAGTTAAAAGTCTTTTGAGGCATATGCTGGGTTTTAGTCTAATTTTAAATATATTAAAAGTTGGAATACCCAGCAATTTCTTAGAAGAGTTTTATACTTAAAATATTTCACCCTGGTATCACTCTCTTTAAATCTTCATTTACCGACTGACATGCATCAATACTTACGTGCCATGGTAATTAATTCTGCAGTGCTCGTATCCTTTGGATATTATTAGATAATCACCTCAACACACTACATTCCCTTAGTTACCATCTCAATCAACTACAAATATTTATTTCCTTTCTTTTTTTTCATCTTTCTAACTTACATGAATCAAATCTTTCAGCACTAACCATTCCTATCACTTTCCACAATTTTTAAAATATAGTAATTCAGAATAATGCTTCCCTCAGAATCATAAGAAAAATTCCAATGTCCTTTTTCAATATGCTATTTCTAATTCACACCCAAACATACCTACCTGGATAACCATGTCATACAGTCACACTAGACATCTATATCAATCCGTGAAAGCAGGTTAGGCCTAAAAGAATTGACCTAGCATGCTTAGATGACTAAGTATAATTACTATCATTATTTTCATAACTTTTTCTTAGGCTCTCCCAAAGCATCTGTGTTTGAAAATGAATTCTAAGTATACTTAGGGTTGTCTGTATTTTAATTTGATAAATCTGGCCACCCTTAATATGTTTGAAAGAGGTATATGCTTATATATTTACAAAGTCTAGGAAAGACTATATGTAAGCTATGCAACTTGGTAGAATATTTAAAAGGCTGAAGGTTGTCAATGGTATAAAATATGAATATTTATGATATCTGAGCACACCTTATCATAATTTCTCTTCCCCTGGTGATTCCAACAAGTTTTAATGCAACGCAAATATGAAATGTCACCAACGTACTTATTTAATACAGCATCCAAGTCAAACACTAAGATGGCAATTCATTTTTGAAATATCACCAGATGCACCATTATTTTATGTTAGCAGCCTTTTGTAGCATCTAGCAGACATCAATAGGTTCACACCAAAGCCAATTTCAATTAATTCAAGATGGAAAATTTAATGTGACACTATCAAACACTTTACCAAAATTGAAATAGATTGCACCTACCATTTCACATTACTGTTATCTACTGATCTTGCAGCTCTATCACAAAAAGCAATCAAGTTTTTCTGGCATGATGTGCTCTTTTTAAATTCCTATTTCATAATGTCCATTATAATTATCCTTATATGTTTCATCAATGCTTGCAGATTTTCTATTAATGTTCATTCTATTCTAATACAGATTTACCTTGATTTCGCTAGATAATTATGTCAGTGTTGTTCATTTTTTCGAAGAACAATAATCACTATCATTAGGATAATGTTCAAGAAATTACTCCTCAAATTTGGGTTGATAAAGGGATTCAGATCAATTCTACAAATACTTATTGCACATTTACTAATTGCTTATTGCTCTGCCAGGCAATGTAGGGAAGATAGATTGGAAGAAGGACACTTTCCTCTGGAAACCACTGATCTCACCGAGGAGATAAAATACAGACTAATGGGAATTCTGCATCCATTGATACCCAGTGTTTTACAAACCCCAGTAGGTAAAAAAAGAAAATCTTACTGTTAAAATTCAAGTTTCATACCTTATTTCTAGAGGTTCTGATTCAGCATTTGTGTTTTTAACAAGCAGCCGCCACCACCCAGGTGATTCCAACATAAGCATATCTTAAACTACACTTGAAAAAAACTGATACGGATAGTCAAAGTATCAGAGGACCAGAATAGAGTTTAGCCATTATAGGTCAATGGTGTACAAAAGGACTTCCCAGTAGAATCAGGACTTAAGGATAACAGACTAACAGAGTTCCTGCCATATCACCTGTGTTAGCATATTAGCAGTGCTAGAACTGTTCTGAAATATACGTGATTTACGAAGGTAGACATTTTCATTCACCATGTTCTTCTGCTCTTTGACCAAACCAATTAAGCAATGGAGGAAACACTACAATCACTTACCCATGCAAAAATAAGCATGTATCCCTATCAAAGGAGCTAAAATAAACTTAACATTGAGAAGCATTTATCTGGGTTGCTTTCCCATTATATACACTGGATACAATCCAGAACTTGGGAATTTATCAATTTTTAGTGACAATCCAGAAAGCAATACTTAAAAGATAATTTCAGAGTCACCAGGAGATTTTTATCTCATGGGTAAGCCTTGCAATACTTCTGTGAAAGCCTGTAGTGTTAAATATGATTACTCTAGATTCATGAAGTATCAGATAAAAATTATTATTTGAACGTGTATAACTGCCTCTCTCCAAATATCTCAGACTGGTCTACTGTATTATTTCATTCCTTGTATTATCCATGTAAAACCAGCGTATCAGTCAAGATCCAACCAAGAAAACAGTATTTAAAATAGAGGGAATTTAATACTGAAGGGATTTTATTGAACAGGTGATGAAAGAGATGAATAACCAAAGGGGACAGTAAAGCAAGTGACAGATTAGCAACACAGGAAGTTTCTTCCTCTAAACCAATGAAGGAGGTTAAGTGTGCGTTTCCAGAACCCAGGGGCAGGGTCACCCAACTCAAGCCAGAGCAACAGGGGCTCATCTGGAATGACTACAATCAAGAAGCAGCAGCCAAGGCAGAGAGAGTGGGGAAGAAATATCCTGCCTTTCCTGCCTTCCAATCATCTGCAAGTGCTTCCCACAGCTGAACCCAGCAAAATGTTAGCTGGCATGTGACCTTTGGAAACAGGCAGGCCTCTGCTCCTCAGACTAGAACAGGAAAAAGGCAAGAAAGGGGTCCAAGAACAAATAAGCCAAGGACTCTCTAGGAAAGGTGATGGTGATGGTGGTGGTGACTTTTTTTTTTTTAATAGCATTCCTTCAAAATGGAGAAACTAAGTTTGCACAAGAAATTTGAAATTTTTATAGATACGCAATCTGGTGCTTACTTATTCAACAATTCATGATGCCTCCAAATACATAACATTTTATTCCCTCATTCTTTACCACTCAAGTTTCCTATAATTTAGAATTCAATGCTTGAATAAGCTTCATTATTCTTTTTATAATATTACAAAATGCAAATCCATTCTCTCTACTCCTCTCTCTCGCACCTATACATCAGGAGATATTTTTATATCACTTCTGATATATTTTTAATTGTCCAAATGTCTTTACTTCATATTTTTAAAATGTACATTTCTATAGAACAATCTGGTATTTAAACCATTTACCTACCATAATTTTGCTCCCATCTTCATGCATTAATGGAATTTTTGTATCTAGTAATTTCTATTTCCCATACTGAAGGCCATATATCAGTCTCTTTAGCCAATTTATTAAGAAGAATGTGCTCAGAACAAAGCTTGCTATTTCTCCCCACTCCAGAAAAATCCATCATATTAATTACACACTACATGGAGCTTTATGCTTAGCAAAGTGCTTTGCATACTGTGTGTGTGTGTGTGTGTAAACAGAATGGCTTCAAAGATAAAAAAACAAAGACAGAATTGTAGGACCTGGTGTTTCCATCATTTATTTATGCCTAAATACATAAATGCAACAAGTAAATGCTATACAATCATGTTCTTAGAACATATTGTTCTTTTTCACCTCAGTTATCCAAAGTCCACAGATTATAATTCAGTTGATCTTCACTTCTCCTTAACAATCAACTCCTAGTCTCATCAGGTCAGTCTTCTCACTGGCCACCCAACACCCCCACGTTCAACTGGGCTCAAGATTGTTCTAGTCTACTTTCCCCCACACTCTATTACCCATAACTTCTCCATTCCCCAGTGCTGTATCTAAGTTCTATCTCCTTCATGGGATTCACCCTGATGGGCCAGCCCAGAGGGCTCTCTCTATCTTCTCCTGAACTCCTATTAGACTGATGTCTGTGGCTAATTGTTTATTCATTATTTCATGTACGTGTTTTGTATCCTCAAAAGTCCTTTAAGTTCTTAAGGACGGGGCCTGTAGTTTAAATCCTACAATACTGTTAAGTGAAGAGCAAGCACCCAAAATGTATCCACTGAATGCCACTGAAGTTTCATAATCAGTCCTGGAGAGGTGTTTCTGAAGTCACCAAAGGATGATGGGGAAAAGGCAAAAAGGAATGATGTCATAGTACAAAATATAGAAGAACAGATGAGTGACCAGTGACCTAGAAGGAAGTAGAAATAAATCGATTTCCAGTATGCAGGAATAGATCTCTAAAGAAACTTTTCATACACTTTGGGGAAGTTTCCAAGACATTGTTTTCCCTTTGGAAAGAAAGTCATATTTTTATCTTCACTGATTAAATTTCTTTTGTTTTAGCGAGCAATATATTTTTGCTGCCTCTCGCATCGTGAAGACTAACTCAAGAATTTCATCTCATAGTCACTCCTTATTACGTCTTCTACCCTGTCCTAATTCAGTTTCATCAGGAGGATCAAATCTAAAGCCCATCTGTAGCTGTGACTAGGTGTTCACTAAATGGGATTTTAAAACTCAAGTCTCATGATATCACCATTCTTGGAGCCCCCTGAAGGTCAACAGGGATTACACCAGGGACAATTAAACAAAATGGCTTTCCTGAAATCTCAACGCCAATACATCTTCAACTTAAGAATCAATTTTCTCTCCTGTTTCAGTTTCTTTTTCACAGTTGCTTCTTCATTTAATCTTCAGGGTCATCTCAATTCCCGTAAATCTAAACATAGCCATCAAATGTCTCGTCTCTTTAAAATGTCTCGTCACGGATGGGGCACAAATCCCCCCTCCTGATTGATTGGGCAATTTAAAAGAAAGAGGGTGAACAGAAGAAATTATATCTCCAGAGAAAGGCCATTTCATCGGAAACGTGGGGGTGGAGGGGAAGCTTTTGTTTTTTGTTATTGAAAGGGTTTATGTTTTAATCTCCGCTTTGAGAATGCTTTTTCTTGAAAAAAACAATCTTGCCATTTATGAATAAGATCTGAAAATCAAGGTTTTGATAACCCACTGCAAGTGTTGTGTTTACTAAAACGAGAAGCCTCCTACTAAAGCTGAAGTGGGCTCAGTCTCCCCCAGACCACCATATATAAATAACTACTATACCACTTAAAATGTCTGCAGTAAGCTTTCCTGCTAGGGTTCTCTGTTTCTATGCTCACTAATTTTTTACTAAGTGTCTACTTAGTGAGCACTTATGATCAGCAAGGCATTAATCTAGGTTTTATGAAGCCAATTAGGATTAATACGACTCAGCCCCTGTTCTCAGTGACACGAATGTGAGAGGCATGGATACAAACAGCCGTAAAGCAAGGCAGTACGCGGCAAGTAATATACTTCATGTATTGATTCCGCAAGCATTTATTGAGTGCTTTCTCTGCCAGGGACTAAGGAGACAACAAAGAGAAAAACAGGCACCTTCCTCCCCTTTTCAAGCTTCCAGTCTTGAAAGTGGATGACAAACATTAATGGAATGTACAGACCGAGATAAGGGTTGTGAAGACAGCATATACCAAAGGGGACTAATGTAGACCCAGCAGATGGAGACGGAAGTTTGGGCTGAGACCTTAGGATGGATAGGAGGCGACAAGGCTGAGAGGCTAGAGAAGAACATTCCACACATAGCCAAATAAAGGAAACTGCCATGGGAACTTCCAGAGGGAGAAACTCTTTCAGGAGTGCGGGGGGAGGGAGAGAGGGTGCATCCTGGAGTAGACGGAGCACTGGCACTAGCTAAGGGCTGGTGAGGGGTGAGTCTAAGCCAGAGAAGATAAAGAGGAAGGCCAGGCTCAGCAGTGTTCAGGGAGAAAAAAACAGCATGATTTAGTTAAGTGTATGCAGGGAATTCAGTGACGAGGATGAAAAAGAAAAGAGATTCAAACATGGAGGCCCTCACCTATCTGGGCTAAGAGGTTTGGGATTTTTCTAGGCATGTAATGGAAAACCACTGAAGGCTTCAGACCAGGCCTATCATACATTTGGAATCATGTTTTAAGGGTATCAGTCTGAACTTGGGATACCAATCTGCCATTCCTGGCAGCAGGAGTGAAAAAGAAGATACAGATGCAAGAGACAGTCACAGAAGTAGAGCTAACAAGATGAATCTTTAAAGGAAGTTTTAGATGTCCAGGAGCTGTAAAGAAATTTTATTTTGAGAAAGATACTAATATCTATTGAGAATTATATCTGCGAGACTCTACGTTAGGAGCTCTCATGAACTGTTTTATTTAATTCCCAGGAATCCTTGAAATGCGTACTATTACCCTTTTTATACAAGTGAGAAACTAAGGTTCAGAGAAATTAAGTAACTTGCCAAAGAGCAAGACAATAAGTTATGGAGCCAAGATCTGACTTCAAGATCAGCTTGTTTTACTTCAAGACAAAAATATCCCTCTAAGGTCTTTCTTCCTTCCTAGTTCATGATTCTTACCCTGTTCACCATTCCTCAGACTCTATTGACATTCAAATAGATTCTCGTGCTCTGTAAACCTCTGATTGAATATAAGAACCTCCCAAAGGGTCACCTAGCCAATGTCATGCATATTTATCTCTGGAATAAGAGAGAGAAGATCTCCAATAAAACACACAGATGGAAGAGGCAGGGGGAAATAATCCATTTCCGAGATGCCTGGTCCAGCTCTCCCTGAAATTTCAATGGCAGGGCATTTGCAGTACTTGAAAACTAGTTAGTGGATTCAGTATATTAACTTTCACTTTGTTGTTTTTATTTTCCCTGTAGGGATCAAAAGATGACAAACTCTTGTCAAAGCTTGTAACTCCCTAATTACTTAATTATTAACAGTGAAAATCTGATTTTCAAAGTTGTTTAATGGTCATGTAATAAACCAACGCGAGAGGACTGTTGATGCTGCAGCTCAGGTCGCCAAAGAGTTGAGTAATGTTGTAGTTACTGTTATTTCCAAGGTGCAAATAGAAAAGCCAGGACTACAATACTGCCTGGGATTCCCAATCACACACTGAACAGGCAATAAGTCTTTTAGACGTGTATGGGATCAAGGAGGAGACTGTTAACGTAAGTTTTTCCCCAACCAGTCTTTGTCATAGCAGGTAAAAATAAAGTTAGGCAGAGGGGGAAAAAAATGAACCAATTATTAAGCATATTGCATTATTCTTAGAGTTGTTTTCTGACTCCTGTTACCACCACTGGCTGTGAATTTCAGCATTAATTATCTAAAGGCATCAAAAGTGTACTGATATTATAATTTGAAACCATTATTCCAAGTATCTCCACTCCAGCTCATCATGCCTGGCAACAAATAGGAAGGTGAAATGCAAAGTAGCCATCAAAAAGAAGAGGGAACAAAAGAATAATACGTAGACAACTTTATGTTAGTCACGGGAATGATGAATACCCATGTACAAATACACTACACTGACCACAATGCTCTGAAGGTCTGTCCACAGAGTGGTAATGTCATTAAGAAAGGGAAATGGCTTATTTCTGAACTAACACCAAAAGGAAGTATTTCAAGAGGACTTGGCAATTCAGAACATTTTAGAGTAGTCCTTACTGAGGAGAGGTAGCCCCTAAAAGGGGTGGTCCTAGCACAGACTTGTCTTCCTCCTGCACAGAGAAAATGGAAGCCATCAGATGGGGCTCTGGCAATTTTGACCAAATCCACAAGTCAGTCACAGCGCACATGGTCCCTCCTCCTTCCTGTGAGAACATAGGTTGTGCCTTCCTCCCGTGGAAAGCCACTCCTACTCGTACTTTGGTTTCTATCTCCTCCTACATTCTGGTTCTCCTAGCAATTACCTCTCTCTACTTAATGTATCACTGTCCATCATCCTTTCTCTCTCTTTCTCTCTTCCTCTCCCCCCACACCCTCTCTGTCTCCTCCCCTCTCTCCCCCTCTTCATTTCTTTCCTTTTCTCTTTTCCTAGACAGCATTTCTCATGCTCAAGTCTCTTCCGCATTAAAAAAAAAAAACAAAAAAACCTTCCATCCAATCTCCCGTCGACAATGTTTCTTGCTTTTTCCTTTTCTGTCCCAAATAAATTCCGCCCATCTTTCTCCTCTCCCTCACTCCTCATGACCTTAAATCTGGACCTCTACTTTGCACTCCACTGCAACAGCTTTGCAAGATCATCACTCTCCCCCATGTTGCTAAATCACGTTTTAGTTACAATTTCCTGACCTCTCAGCATCATCTGACACAATTGACCAGTCCCTCCTTCTTGAAATTCTCATTTTTTCTTGACAGCACATACTCTTAAGTTTTCTTCCTACCACTTTGGCCACTTCTCATCTTCTATTGATTTCATAATTTTAATGTTTCTCTGGGCTCACTCCTCTCACTTAAAGGAGCCTAGACACTCCCGTATTTCAAGCACCATCCTTAGGCTGATGAGTTTGCAGTCAGTATCTCCAGATCAAAACTGATTTCTTAGCTCCAGTGCGATATATCCAAAGGCCAACTGGACATCTCTGGGGGTCTTGCAAAAATCTTAAACTACTTAAAAAAGAACTTAACTTCTTCCCTCCAAACTTGCTCCTATCTTGGTAAATGGCATAACTAAATAACCACTTACTCAAATCAGAAATCTGTGAAGGATTTGGGGCACCTTTTTCTCCTTTCTCTGTCTCTCACCACTCACATTAAATCAACCATAAGTCTATTCATTTATCCACTCATTCATTCATTCCACAAATATTTATTGAGTCTATCATCCGTGTTAGGTGCTGTGGAAGACAAAGCAACCAAATTCCCTGTCCTCATGAAACTTGCAGCTTAGTGGGGAAAACAGTAGTCGATAAACAAGTAAACAAACAAATAAGAAAGCAGGAAATACAAGGAAAAATTAGACAGGTTGAAAAATAACTCTCTGGACTAGAGGTGGGGCAGTGAAGAAAGAAAGAGGCATGTAGCCCTGAGAGGTGGAATTGAAAGTTTTCCTGATTCATTGGATGTAGGCATTAGAAAAGGAGAAACCAAGGAATATTTCCAGCTTCTCAATTGAGTATCTGGGTGGATGGTAGTGCTATTTGAGGTGGTGGAAGGGTAGGGAATCAACAAGTAAGTTTAGATGTGTTGAGCTTGAAATGTCTATTAGACTTCCCCATGGGCTTGTCAAGTTAACAATTGGGGAATTATGAGCCTGGAACTTCAAGAAGAAGTCTAGGCCTGAGACATAAACTTGTGAGTCAGCAGCATACAGACAGTAAAATCAACTAGAAAAACAGCAGAGACACTACATCGTAGAGAGAGAAGGAAAGCAATCCCAGGATCAACCCTGCTGAACTTCATCACAGGTGGTTAAAAGGGAGAAAAATCATTAAAAAGAGACTAGAAGAGTAGGTTAGAAAGAAGAGAAATTGGTGAAAATAAACTGACAAGGAGAAAAGTAGCTAAAAGAAAAAATGTGGTCCAAAAGTCAAGAGGTCAACTATCTACAACACTGTCAGATAAAAAGGGAACAGAGAAGTGTTCATAGGCTCAGCAACATTAAGTGACTGCGACTATGACAGAGGTGGTATTAGGGGAATGATGAGGGCATAGATCAGAAATCCTATAGTTCCACGTTCTAAATATTTCCCAGATATGCCTCATTCATTCCATCCTAACTCAAGTTGAAACTACTATCCTGGCTCACATGTATCATTTTTACATCTCCTTCACCTTACTCCCCGTCCCACATCCAGAATAATTTTGCCAAAACAACAGCAACAACAATTCTAAGCATGTCACTTCCCTGCCCAACTTAGGATCAGACCAAATTCCTCATGATACCTTCAACGGTCCCCAGAGTCTGGCCCCTGCCTGCTGCTTCCATCTCATCTCATTCCACTCTCCCTTTCAAGTTCAGAGCATCAGTCACAATGAACATCGAAGACTCCAGGCACACCTAATATTAAGGCATCACGGGATTGACTGTGAGGCAGAGCAAAGTGAAATGAGAAAAGTGCATGTATGTAAGCTTGAGGGAAATACCCTAAGTGTGAACCAGATAAGTGTTGTACAAGTGAACTGATCTTCTTTCCCACTCTCGCTTTTTTTCTTTAGCCTGGGTCATTCTCCCACTTCAGAATTGTACTTTCACCTCTGTTGACATCTCCCATGATCAGGGAGGAAGACTGATGCTACTTGTTTTATGCCTACTTTGCAATGCTGGGCCTTTTCCAGAGGAGTTATGTTCCTTGTGTTCCCAACTAAGATTGTAAACTCTTTAAAGTTAGGGAACATCAAGAGGCCAAGAGTATGGACAGCTGTGTTTGAATCCTGGTTTCTGGAGTCCTTGAGCCACTTTTTAAGTCTCTCTGGGATTCAGTTTCTCCATCAGTAAAATTTATATAATAATAGGGTTATTTTGAGGGTTCCATGATATAACAACTGTAAAGTGCTTACTACCATGCCTGGCACACTGAGAGAGCACTCAACAAATTCCATTATTCGTTTTCATTATATTATTTTCTTGATCTTAGAATGCTTTACACAGTACTGGGCAGAACTAGTACTTAACAAATACTGATTGGCTACCTGATAATGCTGTTGCACTGACCGTTTTCCCATGGTTGTTATGGTGTATTATTCAAGGACAAGAGTGGTGCACCCATCCTTATGATTAATTCCTTCTTCCGTTTTCATGTTGAGTTAGGTAAATCGAGCTTGCACATTTCACCCTTCAGACAGAAATGGAGTGGTTCTAATTTGATCTAACTTTAGATGAGGGGGGGAACACAGGAGACTGTAGAAGTTAAAACTTTCTGGTGTAAATGAAACAGCAGGCTGCCTTATGTTTTCAACATTAGCATTTAAGTTCACTGCAGCTGAATTCAATTCATATCAGTGGAGATTTATATCAAACAGTGGGAAGGCAAGTCATATCCTACTGCTGTCTTACAGAATTATCATCAGGAACGTAGCCAACTTTAGCACAAATAAATGGTAGTTAGGGAAGTGACTTGTATGATCAAGTCCTATAATGGTCATTCTTTGATTTAGAAATATGTTCTAAACCTGTCACTTTGCATGAGGCTGATTTTCAAAGAAAAAAATCACTATGCTTTCTCCTGTGGGAATAGCACATATACAATAACAAAATAGAGAAAGTTAAAGAAAATTCCGCTTACTATTTTAAGTGTACAGAAAATAACTTCAAGGGGTGGATGCATACTTAAGGATTAAATCATATACAACACAGCTCACTATCATTACTGTTACACATCACTAAACCAAGATATTCCTAAAACTGTCATCTTGTTGGCAGTCAAAAGACAGCTGAAACGCTGGTTTGAATTTTATCTCTTTTATCTCCTTTATGAAGTAGGAGAAGCACTTTATAAGAGTCACATACAAATGGAGAAAACAACCTGGTTTTAGTGAATGAAATGAAGGTATTTAGACCAGGAAGGGACCTGAAAGGTCACCATTTCAACTGCCTCAGTTTAAAAATCAGAAAAAAAAGACCCAAAAAAATCAAAATAGCCAACCCAGGGATACATGTGACTGGGGGTGGCATCTATATCTCTTCCTACCACTAAGTAATTCCCAAGCCTGGTCAAACAACAGTCACCTGGGAGCAAACATACAGGTTCCTGGACACACACACTTGCAGAATCAGACTCTTTGGGGAGTGGAATCCAAAATCCTGTGGATTTAAAAAACTCCCCAAATGATTCAAATGCAGAACGTCCAGTGACCAATGTTTATGAAGCACTGAGCTACACTGTCTGTGACTATAGGCTGGACATTCAAATTGGGACTAGGGGCAGACATAACCTGTTCATATTTAAATAGCTATGTTATTTAGTTTAAATAGCTAGTGATTACAAAATACCAAATTGTAAAATGTCATTTTCTACCAACCCAACTATTTACTCTACATCCACCCTAAAAGCACTCAGGTTTACTATAGATCTTTTCTGGTTTATAAAAGCATAGTATGCATTATTGTGTCTCTACAAAGAAACTCACAGGATGCTTTGCAAAATACACATTTTTGTTTTTCCTAAAGTGAAAAATCAATGTCTTAATTACCTGATAGTGCTTCTGATATCAGCCGTGTGATACCAATGAACATCAAATGGATGAAAAGTATAGTCACCCCAAAACAATCCTATACGTGGTATTTATTTGTCCACCATTCGCCCTTTAGTCTACTTACGTATCCTGAGTGCCTGCCATGGGAACAGCCTTGCATCACTAAAGGAGAACTTGAGAAAGAAATAACTCTTTCCTAACCACAAAATCTGATGGATTCAAAGCTGTTTCTCCAGCTCTAATCTTTCTCTTAAGTTTCAGGCTCATTTATCCATGTGTCTACCAGACATGTCTATCCTCTTTCCCTATGAGTAATACAAACTCAACATGCTCCAAACCAAAGTCATCATTTTTCCCCAAACCTGTACCTCCTCTATGTTTCACATATTGGTTAATCCACCCAATCACTCAAGGCAAAAATCTGAGTTTCACCTGTATTTGCTAGAATTTCAAATTCAGTCTCAAGTAAAAGAAACTCAACTGAAGCTGGCTTGACTAGAAAACATAATTTATTGAATCACTTGATTGGAAAGTCCAAAAGGAAACTATCTGTAAGTGTGACCAGACCCAGCTAGGTGATATTATAAAATTACTCTCCTGCTCTCTTTCTCTTCTCAACTCTTCTCCATTGTTGGCTCCATTCTCGATTGGGTATGTCAAGTTCACATCCATCTAAGCTTTAATCCCTAAGAAAAGACATTCTCCTTCCTAATAATTTCAGCAAGAGTCCCGGCCTCATCAGACCAACTTAGTTCATGGACCCACTCCTGCCTAGTTACTGTGGACAGGGATATGGAACTGTTGGGTCATCTGCACACATCCTGGATGAATGGGATTGGTTAATGGACTGAGTATGGGGGAGGATTAATCACCCAGAAGAAAACTGAGATGCTATTTAAAAAAAAAAAAAAAAAAAAAAGAAGGAGGAGGAACACTGTGTAGGTAGAAAATCAGATATCTTCTATATCATCCTGGACTCCTCCCTCACCTCTTAATCCAAAGAATTCCTTAAAATGTCTCTAATTTGCCTCCTCTCAGATACCACTATTACTGACTTACCTCAAGCCCTCACTGTGTCTCACCTGCAATTGTAATGTCCCTACTTACAGTCAAATAGTTCAAATAGTCATATAGTTCAAATCTGATCATGGTGTTTCCTAGCTTAAAAATCCATCAAGGCCTGACTACTTATAATGTGAAGACCAAACTCCTTAGCAGGACATTTAAGGCCCTCTAGAATTTGTCCTGCTTTGTCAACACTTCCTATCACACACCTTAAGGTGGCTGATATCACACTAACACTAATAAAAAAATAATAAGATTTGTTGAGTTCTTACTAGGCATCAGGTTCTATACAAAGAGTCCCTTGTGCCCTCATGACAACCTGATTACAATCCTCATTTTACAGATGAGAAAACCCAGCCTTTGTGAGACGAAACAAGTTGCCCAAAGTCACACATCTAAGAAGAGCTAAAGCCAGTACTGGAACTCAGACAGGTCTTAACTATTACACTATATTGCCACACTAAACTACTTGCAGTTCTACAGACTTGCCATGTTTTCTTCCTCCACTGGGTATGTTCTCATCTTACATGTCTGGCTGGTCAACCCCCTGGGCAACTTCAAGATTTAGCCTAAGTGCCTCCTTTTTGATGAAGCCTTTCCTGACATACAAGCAGAGTTGAAAACCTTCCCTTTTATGAGTGACACAGAACGACTCGTGAATACTGAAAACGTAAAGATTTAAGATAATAAAATAAACAAATGATGGTCTATGGTAGAATATTAAACAATACCAAAAATCATGTTTTAGAAAAATATTAATAACTTGAAACACTGCTCCCAATACAAGGATACAAGGTGACTGCGGAGGGGACAGAGGAGTAAAGTACTGAATAATGCATGCTTCTACCTTCATAAGATTGACATACTCAAAATATAGAACAGTGGTTAAGAGAATGGGGCTTTAGTATCAGACAGAAATGGATCTGAGCTCCATCTTTGCCACTTACTAGCTCTGAACCCTTGGAAAAGGTCCATAACCTGTTTGAATCTCTGAACCTCTGAATATGTGTGGGTGAACACATACATGCATCTATATCTATCTATATTTATATCTATATCATATCTATATTGTTCTGTATCTGTATCTCTACCTATAGAGAGAATGAGAATGAGAAAAAGAGACTGGAAGGAACTAAATACCAAAAGATAATAATGATGGTAATTGGATTGATGTTGACTTTCTTCTTTATATTCTTCTATATTTTCCAAATATTCTACAAGGCATATGTGTTTCCCTTATTTATATTCTTATCCATTCTCTGCACTAATACTCTGTGTCTAATTTAAAATTTGGTCTCCAAGAGCAGAAACCACATCTAATCATCTAATTATGCATGCCACATCCCACCCTACATGGCATCAGTGTGAAATGACCTAGTGGTTAGCATTGTCACAGCCACGGTAGATCTATCTGGAACACGTGGGAGGTCTTTTTTGGAAAATAGTCAATTTTTAACAATTTAAGGGAAGATTATCTAGTCTTAAACTATCCATATCCTTATATTCTACAACACTTCCCTCCTGCTGACCAAATTTGAAGGTTTCATGGCTCCTTAATATCTCTACCATGACAAGAAGAGAGAAGCAAAAGTGATGATATTGTAATCAATCAAATTGCTTTCTCTGTGGAGCCATTGATCATTATGTTCCCTTTGGAAGCTCCAACATGAGAAATTTCTTTTTAAAACTTTGTCTCTCCTGAGAAAATACTCTATTTTCTTTTTTATTGATAAAACAATGTAGCTCATGTTTCACTTTTTTGTCTTGGATAGTTGAAGGCTTACCATTATTTGCTGCTCTGTCTTCCTCCTTTGCTAAATCTGATTTTCCTAATCAACTTATTTTTATGCCCTGTTTTGGTAGTTTGTCTCAACTTATTTTTTGAAGTTGGGGTAGAACTAAATTCACCAAACAAATATCAATTTTGAAAATTTGTGCTAATAAATATTAATACCTTATATTTTGTTTTGCTTTTTTATAGTAGTTTCACATTCATGATTTCATCTATTTCTCCTCATGCCATAAATAGAGCAGCCATTATCCCCATTTTACAGATAAGAAAACTGACAGACTCTGGGAGAATAAGAAGGAAAGACTATATTTTCAGGAGCTAGACTGCCTGAGTTTGAAATCTGGTTCTATTTTGGTTCTACCTCGAGCTATGCCCTTGGGCAAGTTGCTCAACTTCTCTGTCCCTCAGTATTTTCATCTGTAAAATGATAATAATAGTAGCTACCACAGAGGATTATTGTGAGGATTGGTAAAGTAAGTTATATACTTAAGGCACACAGATCAGTACCTGGTACATAGTAGGACTCATACGTGTTTGATATTGTTATACTTATGTTCTTGTTATTTAACTTCCTGCACTGACTATTCCTCTGTATTCCATTCATTTGCACTTTGTCAGTGTCTTAGTCAGCTGGGGCTGCCATAACAAAATACAATGTGGCTTAAACAATGGGAATCTGTTTCTCACAGTTCTGGAAACTGGAAAGGCCAAGTTCAAGGTGCTGGCCGAATTGATTCCCTGATGAAGGCTCTCTTCTTGGCTTGCAGAACAGCCAGCTTCTTGCTGGGTCCTCACATGGTTGAGAGAGAGAGGGAGACCTGATATCTCATCCTCTTCTTATAAGGGCACTAATCCCATCATGGGGACCCTAATTCCACAGCCTCATCCAAACCTAATTATCCCCCAAAGGTCCCACCTCCAAATACCATCACATTGAATGTTAGGGCTTCAGCATATGAATCTGGTGGGGATGCAATTCAGTCCAAAGCAGTCAGCATACAAAGCATATTGGACAGAGAACTGCTTTTGCCACAGACAAGAAGAAATGGTTTCGTGAAAACAGTGAACACATGATCATGGGGTCATATTAAACCTGATTTCAGAAGGAGAGAAAAACACCTTTAGGACTTTATATCACTAAAAACATATAAATTTCATTAAACAGTGCAATGGTTAACAGAGGCTTTTAGTAGCAGACAGGCCTGGGTGTGACTCACCCGTACCACTTGCTAGCTGTGTAGCCTCAAGCAAGCCCCATAAGGTCCAGAGCCATACTGTCCTCTGTTATAAAATGAAGATAATAATGGCTCTTACTTGGGATGATTACTCCATAAAGCACACAGCACGGTGCCAGGACCATACAGGCAGTCAACAAACATGACAGTGACCACTGTTGTGTTGCTACTATCACTATACAGTAGGCCAACTGTACCAAAAGCCATCAAATTCAATTTCTTTTACAATATTTTGCATTCAGACTTTAAAAAATTAATTCAGAATTTTCTCTGAGTTTAAATTACAGAGGATTTACTTCAGCTGAGGGAAAAATTATGCACCACAAAATACAAAGTTTTGTTGAGTTACTTCCCCCTGGTTTCTGGCTAACTCTAGTGCTCATTACATCAATATTTTTTTAACGGATTTAATATAGAATTAATCCGTTTTGTTATAAAGAATCCCAGAATTATACAATGAGTATAGACCTTAAAAGCTGTGATTCTCACCCTGATTCTGATAAATGTTGATAAAATGTAAGGCTTAGAGTTTTCAGTTGGGTATGTTTTTGTTTTGTGTTTGAGGTTCGGTTAGGGGGGACGGTTATGTGTTGAGTATTGGGAAGAATTAAGTCTAATTGTCTTCAGTGACCAAAATAAACTTAATTAAATTTGTGCTTAAATTTATACAAAAGACTTTATTGAAGGACAGTATTCACTGCATGCCTAGGGCTTAAAAAAATCACGTCAAGAACACAGGTAGGCCTTCCTTTAGGAAAATCTAAAATGAAAAGTTCTGAACCCACAAAATGGAGAGAGGGTGGCTATTTGCTTTTCAAAAGAGACTCTGTTTCATGGAAAAGTAGGTTTCTTTCAACATCAGGCTTTATGTGGTATCTGAAATGACTCAATGGTAAGAAATTTGATTTGCACAGACCACAAATATTGAATAAAATGAAATACGCTTGTGTCTGGAGAAAATAAAAAGCTCACTTTTTTCACTTTGATGTCATTGTTTTCATGCATCTTCTAGCAGATTCCTGTAGTTTAAAAATAAAAATCAGTTTGGATGTACTAGCCTTTACAATTTTAAAATGGGTCTGGTGATCGTGTGTACCTCACTGCGACTGATGTGAAAAATGCAGTGCCCTGACAGGTCACGTTAGACATCACACAGAAAAAGTATAATTAGCATTTCTGTGCTAATTAAAAGTGATGCTGGGTTAGTTCCAATATCATGCTTTTAAATGGCTGATGTCTCAAGAGAACAAAGTTGAGGAGAAAAAAGGCATTTCAAATGGAAAAACCCTGTGCAAACTTTCTTAAATGTCTTAGATTTGTTGCTGTTGTTATTTACATCTCATTATAATGGGAGACTTCAAGATGACTTCTTTTAATCAGGCTACAATTTTCACCTTCCCCACTTTGCAAGCAGTAGGGAATTCAAGATGTTTTTCTGCTTCTTTAAATCCTTTGACTGTCTGCTTTCACACAAAATTAATTAAGGATTTTCTAAATAGAGAACATGCCATGACAGAAAGAAGCAATTCAGGATTTTCAGTTTTTCTTTTGTACAGTGCAAAGTACATAGTGTACTCAGCCACTTCAGCTTTTCCTACAAGTGAAAATTTTAAAGACAATACCACCTCCCCAACCCAACAGTTTTTCAAATAAACAGATGATTGTCACTGATTAAATACTTTTTTCAAACATAGTCCAATTATTTAAAACCACAAAGGTTCTACATGGTGCTAAATCTGATTTTCTTTCCAGATGAAATGTCGGAGGATCACCAAGAGGTGAGGAGAGAGGGAAGCTATTGTTCCACCACATTCCATTCCTGTTAAATCAACTTGATATACGTGATAAATTAAGTCTGCACTGCAGGTCAGTGAATTTCTATTAACTACTTATTATGGAAGAAAGGAAAGCAGCCCAGTCAAGAACTCTTACACATCAGCTAAAGCAAGATGTCACTCTGTTTAACTTTTACAATAAATGTTCCTCCATCTTATACATGTGAAAGAAAAAAAAAAAAAAACACATCATTTGGCATTTAAGCCCTCACTGCCAGTGTGCATTAAGGCAAAGAATCAGCCTGGATTGATTACTTCTCCTGATTTAAAAGGCTAAGAAACTCTCTGGATTTTGCTAAGATTTTGCTGATTTATAATGTCACCGTTTTAAGACACGCCTCTAGGGACTCTGAAAATACGGCCACCTGGCTAAGGCTTGTTAGCGCTGTACTCCCAGCTCTAGTCTATCTGCTTCTTTTGGGTCCAACAACTGCTGCGTGGAAATGAGGCCTCCCCTCGAGTGAGACCCCAAAGGAGGAGATGGTTCACATTTTTCACCTAGGAGCTAAATGAGCAAGAGATTACGGGAGACCAACCTCAGACAGGCCTAGCATGAGGATAACAACTCCTGAGATGCTGGAGAGAGCTTGGTCCACGGCACTCAGTGGGTCCTAAGTGTCCTGAGCATGCCTAGGATCCTTAGATAAGAAGTAGTAGATAAGTGGATAAAAAGGAACTAAAAAGGTGGGCCTGGTCCTCCCTGTCCCCAGGCTTGCAGAGTCTAAGAAACACTGGGACATGATGATTCCTCCTGGTGCCTCTGTGGGAGGCTGGAGCTATGCCAACTGCCCAGAATGCAGAGCCCATTGCCTCTATCGCTCACTTCCTGAGCTGCTCCCACTTCCGATCTCCAACACCAGACCTTAGTCTCAGTGAGGATGCCAAAAAGTAAACAAATGAATGAATGCATAAAATATATATTTTTTAAATTATAATAAAGCCAGAGAGAGTAAGGTCTTTCTAAGAGTAAGGAAATTTGAACACAAAAAGAAATATGAGTGATCCATGTGCACAGAGGAAAGACCACGTGAATTCACAGTAAGAAGTTGGCCACCTACAAGCCACAGAGAGGGGTCTCAAAAGAAACAAAACCTGTACTGTGATCTGATAAACAGATAATTCCAGTGTTATTTAAACCACTCTAGGGCATAGAAAATTGAGGCAATCTCATTAGTTAAATCTAGCTTTACTATAATACTAAATTGTAATAAGACAGTAGAAAAAAAACCCCACTGATACAATGTCACTTAAAAATCAGTCCATGTGGGGGATTCCCTGGTGGCGCAGTGGTTGAGAGTCCGCCTGCCAATGCAGGGGACACAGGTTCGTGCCCCGGTCTGGGAGGATCCCACATGCCGTGGAGCGGCTGGGCCTGTGAGCCATGGCCGCTGAGCCTGCGCGTAATCAGATAAGAAGACTTAATACCACGAAAATGTCTATATAAACACCGATCTATACACCTATATAATTTTACCAACTTCAATTAGAGTTCCAATATTTTTAAATTTTTGTCTCTAATGATTCATACATTTTATATGAAAGGACAAATCTCTAAGGACAGTTGAGAAAAGGATAAAAAGGAAGAAAAACGAAGATTTGGTTTACCAGCTATCAGAACATACTATAATGAGAATATGGTATTAACTTAGAAACAGAAAATTAAATCACTGAAACATAATAGAAAATCAAGAATCAGATGCCAGCATATGAGGATTTAATATATGACAAGGGTCGCATTTCATTTCACTGGATAAAAAATGGATTACTCAATAAATTATTCTGGTTATCCAACTGGAAAAAAAACCGTTTGGACTAACATCTTACACTATATACCAAAACAAATTTTATATGCATTAAAGACATAAACATGAAAATACTGAACAAAAATATTTCAAGAAAGTCTAGAAGGTTATGTGTTTGTTGAGGGGGCAGGGGAGAACTTCCTAATTTCAAAGTGAAAACTCACATACTATAAAAGAGAAAATAGACATTTGGCTAACTAAAAACAAGACGCTTTTGATGACAAAAGCTACCCTAAACAAATTCAAAAGACAAACAATGTATTTGGAAAAATATACTACAAAATAGAGGAAAAACAGATAGTTAATACACGATGTGTATACAGAAAACTCCTACAAATTAACAGGAAGACGGTTTTTCTCCATGGAAAAAGAACAGGAGGAGAAAACTCACAGAAGTGTTGATATAAGTGGCATGAAAATATTCAAAGATGTTTGATTTCACTAGTGGTGCAGGAAAAGTAAATGACAATAAATGAGATATCCTTTATGCTCCTCAGATTGGCAAAGTATGAAAGACTAATAATTACAAAAAAAAAAGACTAATAATTACTATTGCTGATGCTGAGCTTGAAAAACATGTCCATTTCACATTACTTAAAGAGGACAAAAATGAGGGCAAAAATGTTAAAAGGAAATGTGAATTGTAAAAGGCTTTTGATAAGCAATCTGTCCACATTCATTCAAAACACACATATTTTGACCCCAAACTACCCCCTCTTGGGAGTTTAGGCAAATAAATAAAAGCTGAAATACAGAATATTTATTATATCACTGTTTGTAAAAGCTAACAACAACAACAAAATAGAAACAAAGTGAATGCCCATCAACTGGACCCATGGTGGAATATTATACAGCCCTCAAAAAGAATGAATTACAGCTCTGCCATTTGGGATAAAAGGGGTTTCCATAAAGTGTTCTGAGTGACAAAATCTAAATGTAGAAAAATTCTTATAAGAAGCATATTATTCACTGTTTGCAGATGACATGATACTATACATAGAAAATCCTAAAGATGCTACCAGAAAACTACTAGAGCTAATCAATAAATTTGGTAAAGTAGCAGGACACAAAATTAATGCACAGAAATCCTTGCATTCCTATACACTAATGATGAAAAATCTGAAAGAGAAATTAAGGAAACACTCCCATTTACCATTGCAACAAAAAGAATAAAATACCTAGGAATAAACCTACCTAAGGAGAAAAAAGACCAGTATGCAGAAAACTATAAGACACTGATGAAAGAAATTAAAGATGATACAAAGAGATGGAGAGATATACTATGTTCTTGGATTGGAAGAATCAACATTGTGAAAATGACTCTAATACCCAAAGCAATCTACAGATTCATGAAATCCCTATCGAACTACCAATGGCATTTTTCATAGAACTAGAACAAAAGATTTCACGATTTGTATGGAAACACAAAAGACCCCGAATAGCCAAAGCAAACTTGAGAAAGAAAAACAGAACTGGAGGAATCAGGCTCTCAGACTTCAGACTATACCACAAAGCTACAGTAATCAAGACAGTATGGTACTGGCACAAAAACAGAAATATACATCAATGGAACAGGATAGAAAGACCAGAGATAAGCCCACACACATATCGTCACCTTATCTTTGATAAAGGAAGCAAGACTATGTAATGGAGGAAAGACAGACTCTTCAATAGGTGGTGCTGGGAAAACTGGACAGCTACATGTCAAAGAATGAAATTAGAACACTCCCTAACACCATACACAAAAAGAAACTCAAAATGGATTAAAGACCTAAATGTAAGGCCAGACACTATAAAACTCTTAGAGCAAAACACAGGCAGAACACTCTATGACATAAATCACAGCAAGATCCTTTTTGACCCACCTCCTAGAGAAACGGAAATAAAAACCAAACATAAACAAATGGGACCTAATGAAACTTAAAAGCTTTTGCACACCAAAGGAAAACATAAACAAGACGAAAAGACAACCCTCAGAATGGGAGAAAATATTTGCAAATGAAGCAACTGACAAAGGATTCATCTCCAAAATTTACAAGCAGCTCATGCAGCTCAATATCAAAAAAACAAACAACCCAATTATAAAGCAGAAACTAACACACCATGTAAAGCAATTATACTCCAATAAAGATGTTTAAATAAAAGCACATTATTATAGAACAATGATAAAACATCCTAAAATCTTAATTTATGTGTTTGTGTATATAGGTTTATATATGATCATATATATGGATAAATGGAAGATAAATATGGATTATATATAATATACATTTTTATATATTAGATTATACAATTTAAATTAATTATATGATATGTGTGTACAATTAACTATATGAGATAGATAGATAGATAGATAGATAGATAGGGAGCCGGGGAGATGGAGAGAGAGAGATACAGCAGCAACGGTGGGGGAAAGGAGAGATAAACAGACTGCACTATAATGTATTTATGTAACATTGTAAGTGTGCTATATAGTGGTAAAAGTCAGATATATACACCTTATTTCACTGGCTCTAAGATATTCTTTTTTGCCTTTTATTATCTCTGAACTCAAATGCATTTTCCAATTGATGGCATCTTGTATCACCTAATGAACTGGCAAAATTTTTTCCTTAATGGTACATAGAACACTGGTGCCTTGAGTGGATGAGATATGGTATTATACTAACATCATACCCCTCAAAAAGTGCTTTTAACACAAATTGAAAATGGTGCATCCAATTGAAGAGCAGAGCTTTAAAAATCACTTATATTTTTCACATTTCTTAAGTGGATTAAAAAAAGTTAAAGGGTGAAAATGGACCATTAGGACAGAGTCCTCTAGTAGACAAATAATCTAACAGTGTTATACTCTTGTAAGTGGATTAAAGGAAGAGAGGTCATGTCTTGAAATCCACATTGGAGGACAGCTTAAGAGTATTTCATTGTCTCTCCTGCAACCCTTAGGCAGACAACCAGAGCAAGACAACAAAGGATTTCTCCAGCTTCAATTGCCATCTCACTGGCAACCTCAGGCCCTGATCTCTGCAATCCCCTTCCTTCTACTCTAGAGGGAACAGAAGGCCAGGAAGGCAGTGTTTCTCTGATGTGAAGTAACTGAATACCCAGAGGAAACTGAAATTTGGCCATAGGGCTCACTAAGGTAGAATCCTTAGTATGAATCGTACTGGGCCCATTTAAAATAGTAGGTCTTTCTGGTTTCACCTGAGATCTTTCCAAAAGTCACCATTTAGAAACATGAAATGTAATCAGCACAAATTTTCCATTTGCTTTAAAAATAGTCCCTTATGATTAATATGCAGTAAACAGAATGCATTCATTTACAGTCTCTCAGTGACCAAAACACTTCCATTCTTAGAATTTGAATCTTCAGATGATTTTCAGACAATCTAAAGCCAGTTTTTATACTTATGACTCCTAAAGTCATTTTTTCCTTCTCTTTTTAAGATCTCCTCGCCTAGAAAGGAAAGAGAAGAAATGCGGATCCACAAAAGAATAAAGGTACTTTGGGTGTAAAGACCATTGGTCAGAAATCAAATTGAATTTTACTCCATATTTTTTTAACAAAAAATACTCTATTTATTTACTCCATATTTTAATGGCTTTATTACAGGCCTGGCACTGGCTGGATACTAGAATATATAAAATAAGTATCTGACTCAACTTCAGAGCTTAGACGACTTATACTCAGGAAATAAATCACAGAATAATGTACAGACTGCCGTACTGCTAATCAATCCCTCAGTATATGCTATTGGCAAATGTACTATTTATATGAATGTCCTTTCTTCCTAAAATGATGCCCTTTTCCCTTCTCCCCGGATTTCCTCCTCCACCTGTGCAATATCCAAGCTGTCCCTGGCTAACAGGGTCAGCTGGTGGCTGGCACACAATGGTGTTCTGCCCCAAATTCTCTTCATCACCTTCCCAACCCCTCCTCAGTAGAATCATGCATGCTATCCTAGCCCATTTTCCTGTTCTCCTATTTATAGCTCATTAGTTTTATCTCAGTAACCATTTTTCACCAGTACACATTATCTTTAACTTACTTCTTTGCCCAATTTCTTCTAATGCCAATTTCTTCAGGAAAGATTTAAGAAAATTTTCAAACATATTATAATGAGTGATTTAATTTGAAGGAATTTTTAAAACTTCTCTGAGTTGATAAACATTTAAAACTTGGAAGTTTTTAAGAGGAAAGAGAATTAGCACTTTTAAAATACTTGATCCCCAAAACAGGATCCAAAATAGAAAATACAAATCACTGAAACTGGGTCTTTTAGAAACAATTACCTACTACTTGAATAGTTTGAAGTATGTTACAGAAAGGGATGGGGGTGTGGGGAAATCAAGTAGAAAATGAGAATATTCATTGACAGGTAATGTGAAAACCTTTTTTAAATGACCAAGCAAAGAAAGCCCAGGATCAGCAGAAGCCACATGTCAAAACATAATTTTAGGGCTTCCCTGGTGGCGCAGTGGTTGAGAGTCCGCCTGCCGATGCAGGGGACGCAGGTTCGTGCCCCGGTCCGGGAAGATCCCACATGCCGCGGAGCGGCTAGGCCCGTGAGCCATGGCCACTGAGCCCGCACAGCTGGAGCCTGTGCTCCACAACGGGAGGGGCTACGGCAGTGAGAGGCATGTGTACCGCAAAAAAAATAAATAAATAAAAATAATAACTTTAATTAAATGGAGTCAACTGCATGAAAAAAAAAAATAGAGGTAGAAAGCAAGGCTGAGAGTTGCACGCAGAAAGGTAGTCTTCCTTTTGATTTTGAGGCGTGATAGAAAGTAAGCACTTAAGATTCACTAGGTCCAGGGCCTACGTGTATGGTTGCACAGGTTGTGAACTGCACAAAGGCTCCCAATAAAGATACTGAGTGAGGCTGGATGCAAAGTGTTTTCCCTGGTGTGGGGCTTCATATCTTTGGAGAAAGGGGTAGTTTTTTCTTGTCTGAAGGGATATGTCTGTCTCAAGGGAGCATCTTTTTCTAAATAGCATGTGGTGATTTTAGTTTTTAATTTATTTTTATTTATTTATTTATTTTCATGGAAATATATTTGATTTACAATATTATATTGGTTTCAGGTGTACAACATAGTAATTTGATATTTTTATAGATTATACTTCATATAAAATTATAAAGTACTGTCCATATTCACTACGTTATACATTACATCCTTGTAACTTATCTATTTTATACCTAGTAGTTTGTATCTCGTAATCCCCCTCACCCATTTTTCCTCTCCCCTCTGGCAACCGCCAGTCTGTTCTCTGTATCTCTAAGTCTGTTTCTGTTTTATCTATTCGTTTATTTCTTAGATTCCACAGATAAGTGAAAATATACAGTATTTGTCTTTCTCTCTTTGACTTATTTCACTAAGCATAATACCTACAGGTGGGGACTTTTTTAAATGGTTTCCAAATTCTTTGATATTCCTCCTGTCAAGAAGTGTGATCTATACTCCGTTCCCTTTGAACCTAAGCTTTTAACTGCTCGATCAATAAAACATTGGAAGTGACGAAGTGGCAGCTTCCTCTTCCTGCCTTTTGGGACATTTACTCCTGGAATGTGGCCACCATGCCCTGAGGAAGCCCAGATAACACGGAGATGCCACGTGCAGGCGGTCTGCCTGACAATCTCACGTCTAAGTTCTTGGTCAACAGCCAGCGTCAACCAGCAAACACAAATGTGAAGACAACTCCAGGTGATACTGGGCTGTTGCATCACCTCCACCCTTCTCGTCTCTCCACCAATGCCCCAGACATTGTGGAGCAGATACAAGCCATCACTGCTGGGCCCCGTCTAACTTCCTGATCCACAGCGTCTGAGAGTACAATAAAAGGGCTGTTTCATGCCACTCTGCTTTGGATTGGTTGGTTCTGCAGCAATAGGTAACTGGGACATCACCCACCAGGACCTATTTCTAACTCACGCAGAGGCTCTGTACAGGCTAGCAGCAGCCCCAACTTAAGCTCCTTCTAAATGCTGAGCCAGGCTAAGGTTACTGAATTGAATCCTCAGGTTCACACTATTGTTACTTCCATTTCAAGGAGCCAGGTCTCTGAAGCTCAACTGTCTTCTCTTGGTGTACAGGTCCCTTGGCTTCTCTCTCTTGAACCATCTTTCTCCAGGTTCCCAAATCCCACACCGTGTTCTGCCGGCACTCTCACTTCCCAGAACACAGCTCTCTCTTGCCTTTGGGTCTCTGCGTATGCTGATGCCTCTACCGGAAACATCTTTCCTCCCTTCCCACCCTTCACCTCCATTGTGGTATTCTTGCGTTCTTCTTTAACTTTCTAACACCAAAACTGTCAGTATGCAAGGTGGTTCTGTATTCTTTCATCCTAAACTGACCATAACTCTGGAAATTTCTTCCACAATACACCTTTCTCAATAGCTTCCCAAGGAGCTTCCTAATACACCTCCCTCTCCACTAGAAATGCCTTCTGATGGTAGCGAGGGGAGAAACGTGGCTGCTGGCCAGATTCCAAAAAACACCACCTTCGTATTTGTCACTATGTAGCAGACTCAGATGAAAAGTTTGGAAACTCATTCCCACAAAGAAATGATGTAAATTCAAAAAGCCATAAAGTCAATTCGAACCCACTTTCGCAAGGGCATGCATCACAAAGGCTTCAGGATGTTTAAATCTCTTACTGACTAGAAGCTTAGGAGTAAGCAAAAGTGGAAATTGCCTAGAAATCATATTTAGGCTTCATTTCATTTGGCCTGAGAAAAGCTGTTATCAGGTGGCGGTGGCACTGGACTGCAGTAACATGATGACCACAGCCTAACCTGGCTGCAGTGGGTGTTTGAGATGACTAAGCTCGAAATTAAGGCTATGGAAGTTTAATACAACAGCTTAAGAGCTGTGAGCAGGGAGGAACTGATTTCCTCCCAATGAGTTTTTCACTCTTACTTTTGGTTTCTTCTACATGTAATCCCCACCGTGAAACAATTAGGACAAAAGCAAAAAGTGACTGGATTTGAGAAAATGATAGCTTCGATTTGAAAAAAAAAAATGTACACAGAATGAAATGAATGCTGGTCTCAATAAAATCTTTCAGGTGTTGTGAAACAAGACAGCCCTAATCTCTCAAATAACAAAGATTAGGCAAAAATGATTGAATGTCAGAGACTCACAGGTATAACTGGAAAATTGATAGACACCCTGGAGTTTCCAAAACGCTTTTTAAAAACCCGAACACATTCTCTGACACAATACAAAGTCTGTGGCATTCCATGGGAAAATAAATGTTTATTTCCAATATAAGCTTTCAAATTTGTAAATGAAAGGAGACAGGCTCTTCTCCCCAATGCTGAAGGCACTGGCATGCTAACAAGCATTTCAATGAAAAAAAGTGTATGTATCCCTCTGAATTAAAGAAAATGATGTCTGTCTATCTCACTCTTCCTCGCCTGCCTGCCTTTTTTTTTCTTCTGTCAGCTCCATTTTGTCTGTGTGCCCTATCTCTCCTTTATTATTATTATTATTATTATTATTATTACCCTTTAATTTTTCTTCTCACTGTAACTCTATGTTCAGTCAAATGACCTCTTATTGTGGTCCTACCCTACGCAAGTAAATTTGCTGGGCCTCAGGACAAATGTGAATACAATGTGGGGTCCTCGTCAGACTGGAGAGTACAAACAAGCTGCAAGATAAGACAGGAACCCAGACTGTCACAAAACAAGGCAGAATCTGACCGTAAATGCTGACATGTTTCAAGAGCTGGACCTTGGAAGATGACCCTAGTAGGAAGGAAGAACATTCACCCAGGGGATTTTGTGAGCAAAGATCTAGGGGTAAGAGAGGACAATATTTGCTGCAAAGTTCAGCCCAGTAGACTGCTTTGCCATAAATGAAGGCTTCACGCAGGGAGTGGTAAGACAGAGGGCTGCAAAAGCAGAGTGGATGCAAATTGTAGGTGGACTTGAATGCCAGGTAAGGGATTTAGACTCCACTGTCCACCACAGAAAGCCAACGGTGTTTTTCTGGTGGGGTTTTAAAGATCTGCCTTTGAGAATCCTCCCCTCCCTATCCTCTCATTCTGGCCAACTATCCTTTTGGTTGTCTGTTACATTTACAGAATAAATAAAATATATTCCTCATTCTACGCTCTATTATAAAAGTAGTTGAGCTAAAGGTTTCATATTACCTTTTTAAGTCACATACATTGCTTGGGCTTCTGTGAATAAGTAACAAAAAATAAATAAATAATAACACAGTTCTGGTTATTTAGAAGTATAAGATTTTGAAGATTCCATCTCAGATAAAAAGAAAAAAAGATAAGTCCAAGTCCAGTATAAAATCCAGGAAATGTCATTTGGGATATCCAACCTATCCCATAGAGGTTGTAAAGAATTATAACCAAATACTTCTGATTTAAATGGAATCTGGGGACTTCCCAGGTGGCACAGTGGTTAGGAATCCGCCTGCAAATGCAGGGGACATGGGTTTGATCCCTGGTCCAGGAAGATCCCACATGCTGAAGAGCAACAAAGCCCGTGCACCACAACTACTGAGCCTGCTCTCTAGAGCCCGTGAACCACAACTACTGAGCCCATATGCTGCAACTACTGAAGCCCACATGCCTAGAACCCGTGCTCTGCAACAAGAGAAGCCACCTCAATGAGAAGCCCACGCGCCGCAACGAAGAGTAGCCCCCGCTCGCCGCAACTAGAGAAAACCCACGCGCAGCAATGAAGACCCAACGCAGCCAAAAAATAAATAAAATTTAAAATAAATAAATAAATAAATGAATGGAATCTGGCTGGCAACCCTTGATATGGCTTTTCTTGATTCCTAGCTGAAATACTTACATAGAAAAATACAAAACCCACACTGCCATCAAAAAATAATAAGACGGCTTCCCTGGTGGTACAGTGGTTGAGAGCCCGCCTGCCGATGTAGGGGACGCGGGTACTGTGCCCCGGTCTGGGAAGATCCCACATGCCGCAGAGCGGCGGGGCCCGTGAGCCATGGCCGCTGAGCCTGCGCGTCTGGAGCCTGTGCTCCGCAACGGAAGAGGCCACAACAGTGAGAGGCCCGCGTACCGCAAAAAAAAAAAAAGAAGAAGAAGAAGAAGAGTTAAGACAAGTATTACTAAACTCTGAGAAGTATTTCAGCCAAATATATGGTTCACGAACGTGGATTAAAATGTTTGCTCGCCAGGCCACCGAGACCCTGGGCTGAAGGACCACAACCTAAGCAGCCAAGGCTGTGTATTCCCTCTCGCCACTCTCCTCCCACCTCCTCTAACTCACCACTTTCTCCATTTCTTCAGACTGAAAATCCCAGAAAATAGTAAGGCAAGAACTAGATAGTAGACGGTGCATGATGTCCTCTTCTCTTGCTGCACACTGTAGGAAGACCTCTTCCCTTCCCAAAGGTGCTCGAAAAATGGTATGGAAAAGGATCTTGGAGGAAGCACACTCCTGAAAATGCTTTACTTGGAGCAATCAGGAAAAAATTCTAAAAATTAATTTGACAGTCAATTGTATATTATTCAATACTGTCCAAGAGGCTGTGCCCTCTAAGATACCCAAAGCAAAAGCCATCAGAAAAGAAGAGATCAAGAAAAAAAGATAACAGGATGAGTTTTGAAGGCAATAAGCTGAGTGCAAAAGAAGCTGGGTAGAACAAGAAAGATTTTCAAGAAAACTAAAACTGCCATAACAGAATGAAAATTCATATTGAAGATGGTGAAAAGTAGAATTCACACTGCATAAAATCAAATCAGAAATGAGGATGGGGAAACCATGAGTACTGAATTCTTTATGAATGGCAGGTAAGAAGGCAGGACAAATAACGGCACGTGATTTGCAGGACATCGGTTGTGGTAAGAGATTCAGGCAAAGGCATGAAAGATCAGCAATGCAACTGTATGAGTGGTGGCTCTTCATTTGCATGAAGAGCTTGCAAATGAGTGGAGTTCAATCAGGCAGCAAAGAAGGGGAAGGAAGTTAACTACAATCTTAGTTGTATTGTAAAACTAAAGGCATAACTTGAACCTAGGAAAGGTCACCCTCTAAAGTGTTTGGACTCAAAGGCCTGTTTGATTTTAGCTACAACAGAGAAAGAAATTGCATTTCATAGTGAGTAAGCCCAAAGACACTGCCAGGAATTGAAATCCTGGATCCGTCACTATGTGACCTTGGTCAAGTTACTTTATTTCTTTCTGCCTAAAAAATTAAATTGATAATTAAATTATAAGATGGGAATAATCATAGTTCCTTCCACGTGGGACTGCTGTGAAGATGAAAAGAGTGATGTTATGTAAAGCACTTCATCTGGCACATAGCAAATGCTCAGTAAGTCAGTTGTTGTGCTGCTGTTGTCATTATTCAAATCAGAGGACAGAATTATATACATGGCCCTAGAGATGAAGAGAAGTACATTAAAATAGCTGAAAGAAGCTAAAGAAATACAAATTTCAAACAGGCACTTTTGGAACCAGTTGCAATACTTAGGGGGAGGTGCAAGATCCCCCCACTACCCAAATCCAAAAAATTGAATTGCATAATTCAAACCAGAAGGAAAAAACTTCATCTAAAGGCAGTGGATTAGGAGTCCCCTGTTGTCATAACAACTGTACTATGCTATCACCCTAGACTCTATGCATCCTAGTCAAAAATCTCTAGCCAGAATGCATTCTCAGCCAACTGATGGAACACAGCACCCAGGTCTCCCTGAATGGTAACTCCAACTTGTTTAGAATGGCAACCTTGATTTATTTTACATAATAAAATCTAGCAAGTAAGTGTCTTTTCCCTCCAGGAAGTTTGCATTAAATATAGAAATGATAAAGTAAATCAAACCTACAGAATTAATACTTTTATGGTACATTTAGGAACTGGTTTCAAATCATGGGGCAATATTTATATATGTAGTTTATAAAGAGGTTTAATGTTTAAGAGCATATGTCATATCAGTGAATATGACACATTAGCCTTGGGATTCCAATTTAAAAGGTATAACTGAGTAACGGATTTTAGACTTTTACCTTTAAGTGGAAAGATTTAGAGAATTTAATCAAGTTTGAAAGTATCGGAATGGCCAGGAGAACATGTGATTCGTTATTTAAGGTTAACTTATTAGATTTACTGGCGTTGTTAAGGTTTGGCTGGTAGGTCAGGCATTTGAAAAGCTGAAAAAGAAAACTGAATGTATTAAATATATAAATGGATTTTAAATACTTAAGGGGATTTTATTAACTAAGTTTTAAAGGGACCTGCTTGGGAGTTCAATGTGTTCAACTTAAATTGATCAAACATTATTCAAAGGCTCTCTTGAAAGCAATTGTTAAAATTTACTAGATTCATAAATCAAATAATAAAGTGTGTAAGGTGAAATTAAAGGTCTGAGAGAAACTGGGTTTCTAAAAAACTGTACCTTTAATAAAGTGAATACCAAATTGAAACCTTGAATGACAGCAGAGCCTTATTCTCTGTACAAAAGCAGCCCTCAGACATTTAAAAAATCATAATTGACATGGATTTTAATCTAAGAATTATAAATGTTTCTGGAAAAGAAACCCATATACATGAAACAGAAGCAACAACCAGACATGATTAAAAATTACTTTTCAAAGCTAGAAAAAAATGATTTGAGTAGATGGAATGGGCTTATTACGTTCTAGGCAAAATTAAGAACTAAGATTACATGCTAAAAAAATTGAATTACAAGGTTAAAGAAGAAAAAATTGTATTAGACTCCATGTAGAAAAAAAAAAATGGGATCCACAAGGGAAAAAATCAGGCTGGTCTCAGACTTCTCCTCTTTACAGTAAAGCCTTCAGAAAAATAGATCAACAACTACAGGGTTTGAAGGGAAAAACTTACTATCTAAATATTTCTACTTCACCAAGTTGTTATCCACATATGAAGTAACGATAAAGACATTCTCAGATATGTAAGAATTCTAAAAATATGCTAGAAGATACATTCCCATGAACAAAAGTGAATTAAATATAGGAGCCTACAGATCAGGCAGTTGTGTATGAGAGGACTGTGGTAAGCATTACATGAGTTAAAAATAAAAAGTTAAGCTTAAATAATTGCATTTTCTTGGCGGGGGAGCCAAATGGCATGAAGCACAGTCAGAGTTCCTGGGCCCCCAGAGACACCATTCCTCCTTAGACACAAGAACACACAGGTGCTTGAGAGGCTCAGGTTAAGGACCCATCAAGGTACTGTACCTGGAGCCATACTCTCTCTGCCACCCCCACCAGCATACTCTGGTCAACCGCCAGACATCTTCCTTTGGGGTGATTTTACTCGAGTCCTTCATGTGTGTCTTCCTCTAGAAATCCAGTCCATTCCACAGCTTAACTTTATTGATGGGCCTCCTTCTGCTTTCCTCCCAGAGGCAACTCAAGAATATAATTGGGAATCTTTTTCATTGTCTCCAATTGCCCATGACAATTAAGAAGCTCCCACAGTGTCTGTCACCAACAGACGCTGGTCTTCTCAGAGCACACAGAGAACCTCAGTGGACAACATTCCCTTTCTCTGCAAGCCAGCCACATCTTTCCACTGTCTTTTGAGTTAAAGTTTCAAAACTGAGTTTTTCTGTTTTGTGTGAAATACACCATTCACATGCATATATGTACACATCTAAATAATCAAAAATAATTTTTTAATTGTTAATAGCTTCTCTGGGATATAGAACAGCTTAAACTTCTATTATACCCCATTAAAAATAACCATGAGAATTTTTATTCATCAACTTAACAAATATTATTTTTGACTTACAAGACAGATATTGCAAGAGCTACTAAAATGAATAAACGTTTGGTCCCTGCTCTCAAGTACAGGAGAAAGAAGTGAGCAAAAATAATTGTGACACAACAGTGTATGAATTAAGTGTAATAAGAGTGGTACAAATAATGAAATATGATAGTTCACTAAAGGAAAAAAAGAATTTCAAAAAAGCATCTATTATATATAAAATAGATAACTAATAAGGACGTACTCTACATCAGAGGGAACTCTACTCAATACTCCGTACCGGCCGATATGGGGGGAAAAAATCTAAAATAGAGTGGATATATGTATATGTATAACTGATTCACTTTGCTGGACACCGGAAACTAACACCACCTTGTAAATCAACTACATTCCAATAAAAAATTTTTTTAAAAAAGCATCATTGGAGGGCAATATTAAAATACGCGTAAACAGAAACATTTCAAGGCTGTGGGGAGGTTGGGTTTTAATTTGTTGTTTTTTTTTTAAGTAATCGAAAGGCTTATTCACTATATTTTGTAAATATTTCGTTCTGGGGGCTTCCCTGGTGGCGCAGTGGTTGAGAGTCCGCCTGCCGATGCAGGGGACACGGCTTCGTGCCCCGGTCCGGGAAGATCCCACATGCCGCGGAGCGGCTGGGCCCGTGAGCCATGGCCGCTGAGCCTGTGTGTCCGGAGCCTGTGCTCCGCAGTGGAAGAGGCTACAACAGTGAGAGAACCGCGTACAGAAAAAAGAAAAAAAAAAATTTAGTTCTGGGTTCTATTAGTTAGGACTTGCAAACCTTAGAAATCCAACTTCAACTTTTTAGCTTAAGGGAAAAAAGGAATTTATTTACTTTTTAGAATAATACTGGAGATAGCTCAGGTGATCAGGAAGGGTGAAGGCAAGAGCTCTATAATGATTGGCCCAGTTTTTATTAAGTAGCCATCCCTGGACCAGAGGCTGTTTACAAAAATGGCCGCTCCTAGAGACCCACAACGTTGAAATAAAGGAAATAAGATTTACAAAAGGAGAGATAAAACCATAAAGCCTTGCATGCTCAATTATGTAAAATCTTAGTTCTTCAACATACAAGAAAGACTTCCCTCTGAGAATTATTCAATATCACATAAAGATAGCTGGGCAGCCATCCACCTGCTTCTATTTCAGGTGTAAACACAGACTACAAAAATCAACGGAACAACATGCACCATAAGGAGAAAAAGGAATACCTCTAGGCATCGCTAATAATCCTGAGAATACAGAGAAATCCTGGATACAAATTTCTCAGAGACCACCAAAAATACAGGCTGTGATTGATCTATTTCATGAGATGACATTAAAAACAGATATTCAATACCTCCTTTAATTTCTCCCATTCTATAACCAGGCTATGAAAAAAGCAAGTTTCACACTGGCCTCTTCACTGGATGTCTGAACAAATGAAACAAAATTTTATTTAACATCTGTTTCACCTGGTTAAATCTCAGGAAAACTGCCGTGGCTTCTAGAGGATCACTGTTCCCAAGCTATGACCTCATACAACTAAGACACTCAGTGGGAAAGACTGATTAGCTGGGGTTCTTCAGACCACCCCCAATCCGAAAGCTCTATGCCTACTGATGTCCACTTTTATACAGTAAGAGGGTCACTAAAGGTATACCTACTAGGGAACAACAGGCTTTGCTCTGATGAGTATCAGCACATTGTATAGGAATATCCATGGTTGTTACTAGCACTCCCCCAAGTTTTCCTGAGATAATAAAAGGGCTGGAGGCTCAGCACACAGCACCACAAACAACTCTCAGATTGTTCCCTGAGCCCTCCAAGGAGAGCTGCCAGATTTAGCAAATAAAAGTACGAAATATCCAGTTGAAGTTGAATTTCAGATAAACGAGTAATTTTTTCAGTACAATTACGTCCCAAACAATATTTGAGATGCACTTCTACCAAAAAATTAACTGCTATCTGAAATTCAACTTTAGCTAGGCATCCTGTATTTTATTTGGCAACCCAATCCTCCAAGTTATCTTTGGTAATGCCTTTAGCCCTTTTCCTGAAAGGTTCAAAGAATTAAATTTCAACCAGCTTTTCACCCAAACCCTATAAGTATTTTACTTCCTCCATTTTGTGGTCACCAAACTCTGAATTCAGAGAAGACCCAAGGTATAACAGAAAAGAGGGAAAGCAATAAATAAATAAATGTATTTTCTTTTTCAAATAATTCCTTTCCCTGGTACAAATCCACCCCCAAAATAAAGCACTTACAGTATTGTTGATGATTCCTTGGGTTAGGCCTATTTCAGACAGTACTGTACAGTACTGTAGAAATCTCCTATGGAAGTGTGCTATTGTTACTTCCTACAATACCGACAGAGCATGCTGACAACACCAAAGGCACCCTTGCCAGGATGCATGAGGCCCAGTACAGAGAAATGCTACTGCCCCAGCAGCTCCCTGTCCATACATCATAAGCATGTGCACAGGCACATCCTTACAACAGGCCTGCCACAAAGGAAGGAGGAGACCATACATCACCTCTCAACATCTAGAATTTACATTTAAAGCTACCCTCACAATGGCAGGTCTGGGAGGTCCTTGTATAAAACACAAATCATAAAATACTTGAAGAATGAACCTGAAAACCATAACTCTGCCTTCAACCCAATGCCTCTGTCACTTCTGTTTGAGAATTTTTAGTAGTTATTGATGAAGTCAGGGTATATATGGGAAGGTAAGAGGGTTACACTTAGCCAAGAAAAATGTATAATTCTATTACAGGGGGAAAAAAGCATTTCACCAAAGACCTTAGCAAATAGAGTTTTAAAAAAACTCCCTGGGTCACATTTGTTACGTGGCCACAAATCTGATTGCTAGAGCCCCAACACATGACTCTGAAGACTGATAAATGAAAGGAATGAATCAGGATTTATCCTGCTTCATGGTGACACTTCCTGTGTTCAGGGTAATCAAATAGCTAATGAGGGAAATTTCTTCTTTATGGGAAAACTCTCTATTAGTAAATGAAGAAGGTATGATAAAACTAATCAATCACATTTTGCAAGCTCGTCAATGAAATCATGGATCTAGACAACAGTCGTCAAGAAACCAAAACTTGCTAATGGAGGGATGAGGCTGACACACCTGTCCCCACGCATCAATCTGAGCATCACTTCAAGTGAGACAAACCCGACCTTCTGGCTTCATGACATGAAGCAACAGGCAGTACAGAGCACCACCCAGGAAGAGTCTTGCCTAAAAACTGAACCTGAATCTAACTGAACCTCTAGCTCATTATATCATCCTCTCTACTTTTGTGTATGTTTGAAATTTTTCATTTAAAAAGTTTTAAAAACCAGGTATTGAGGATGTTCTTGGAACCTTTGCTTCGACCTTTGTTTCAAATCCTTCTAAGATGCATTAGCTCCCTTTCTAGCCTACGTACATTCACGATCCAGAACACAGCTAAGTTTTCCTTTGATGACTGAGGTCATCACTTCAGGCTTAATACAATAAACTTCAAGTACGAGTTTCCATAGTTACTGATTTAAATCATGTAAAGGAGATGGCACTTAATCTACATTAATCCCAGGGTATTTATTCACTGATCACAAATAGTTTGCAGGATCTTTCATGTACTAAGTATTGCTACCATCATTTTCCTGATATTTGACCTTTTTCTGAAGAAAATTTTAAAAAATATTCAAAACCACAGTGAGTAGAGGTGAGAGCTGGGGCTGTTAAAACATACTGGTTAATTGGGTTCTGGTTACAGTTGGTTTACTTTATATAAATGAACTTACAGCAGAGGATGGGGAGGCTTGGTAAAGACAACCTTCTGCAAAGGTGCTGCTACCCACTCTTCCCATTCTGCATGCCAGACTCTTGACTGAAATAGGATCGACGGTACGTAATAAAAGCTGTCTGTAGGTGAGGTTGACTTGTAACTTCATGAAGATAACTAGCACACTGAGAACAACTGAACTTTATTCACACACAAATATAAAGGAAAGAAAGTAGGGCTCTGAAAGAAACACCTTGTTCTTTCTTATGGAAGAAATTGCTGAAAACCCTTAGCCAATGAGGGGAGGGAACAGTGCTTCTGATACATTCTGAATTGCTTTTTGCTCCTGCATTCTCGCCATCCTATTCTTACTCCACCCTGGTCCACGATGGAGTAACTACGTTTCTCATAAATGTCCTTTTGTTAAATTTCTCTTAATGCACTTCAGAGTTCACTTTATGCATTCTCATTCTCAGTCATTTTGCTGAGGATAATTTGCTTCCTGCCAATAGCCTCTATAACACGCTGGCTGCCGACCTTCCGTATTAACCGCTGGCATACACTGTTTGTCTCTCAGTTTATGGCGTGTTGTGACTTATTGCCTGTCTACTTTCTGAGCTCTTGATGGGCTGTTCTGCATTTTTTGTCTGCCTGTAGCAAAGGTAAGAGAAGGGTTTATTTGTTTTTATTTTCAGTTTTATTTTACATTTGTGGGAAGGGCAACTTCCTGATTGCTGAAAACGGACTTTTTTCTTCCTTAGCCTGTTTCTGATCTAATGCCATTAGTCTTGAATACACGCATCTCCCCTCTGGCTGCCCCTGTGGGGAAGTGTATGTTTCTCATCATGCCATCCCCAGTACAGCACAGACTCCAATAGCAACAAGCTATCTGAGGATAGCTTTGCTTTTTTCAAATCCCACAGACAAATTACTGAAACTTTGCTTATGGGTAAAAGTAGAGATCAAGGCTCTGAGAAAGAAAAGGAAATTCTACAAAACCCAGAACTGAGGTTAATAGAAAAGAATCCCTCTCGCTGTGATCCTTGCCCTTTTCTGATAAGAGTAAAATGAACATCTCTTGCCTCTTTCTTCCTTAAATACTCCCTTTCTCCCCCATCCAACCGCATTTCCTAGACACAATAAAACTTGAAGGCTAAGACCACCAAGCATCTGATACTCAAGAGGTACAATATAGAGAGACTCAAGTTGAAGGCCTGTGAGAAAATGCCAACACCTAAAAAGAGTATTGTAAATTCAGAGGGAAGAGATGTAAGTGCTAATGGGTACCCACAGGGGAAGGAGGGCAAAGAACAAGAGTCCAGGAGAATAACCAAAGAATTCACAGGAAAGAAAGTAATTATGCTGCAGACAGAGGAGGACCAGAATCTATAATAAAAACGAAAGAGCCAGGGAAGGAGAAAATTGGTCTAAAACCAGGGACTATCACCAGCCGACTGACTGTATTGAAAGAAAAAGGTAAGAATGGGGAGGCTGGACAAGTGAATGGAAAATCACCCAAATACAAATGTGAAATATGGTACTGCTCCTTAATGATCTGTGTCTCCAGCCAGAGGAAGAAAGGACATTCAGAAGAAATTGGACAGACCACTCTCTTCCAGATGACAAAAGGGAGGCTAAAGATAGAAACAGCTCCACTTGGGATTTAAGAGTAGAAGCAAGGTGAATGAACCAACATTCATAATTGAAGGGGACAGAACCTAGAGAAGAGGCTGTGGCAGAAAAAGGAGATAAATCTCTGCCATTCCCAGCACAGTAAGGATGGGATTTAATGTTCTAAACTTGAGTGAACTGAATTAAGGCAGCTCTATCCGTGGGAGGCCCCTAGGCCTTCTCACTCCTGCAGTCTTCAGTTCTGCACCCAAGTTTCCAGGATGGGCTGAGCCATGGTGGGTGAAGTGGGGTGTACGGAGGATCACTGAGGGAGAGAGAAACAGAGTAGGAACAAGATAGCCCAGGGAGATCAATTTTGAAGAAAAAAAATCTCTTTCCTGCCTTTCTAAAGAGAAGGGATCTAAGGTTACCCAACGCAATAATTTGTTTAAACTCAGACTTATGACCAACATTCCTTCAATAAATAGTTACTGATCACCTACCACATTCAAGCCACCGACAGTCAAAGCATCAAAAGAATCAAAAGAAAATTATCAAGAAGGTGACACTAAAAGGAATGTACTAGAAGAAGAATTAATTTCCAAGCTGGAGTATTAGTAGCCTTGGGTTATAAATGAATTTGGACTCTATCATCTGATCTAAATATAGGTTTTATGCATCCATGCATCTAGCCAAGTATCCAAAAAGCATGCCGAACATGTATTATACACCAAGATCTGTACCAGATGGTGGGAACAGAAAGATGTTAGATATGGTGCCTGACATGAATAGCTCTGCCCAGTAGGGAACAAGGGGAAAAAATGTTTAAACCAACATTACAGGGCAACATAAGCACAAATTAGAAAGATACCCAAGGTACTATGAGAGTCCGGGAACGTCCAGATGGTAAAAGGGGAAGGAGGCACTCCAATCAGAAGGAACAGCATGGGCAAAGACAAGGACGAGAGAAACAGCAAGGCATATTCATGAGGGGCAAGTAGTTCCCTGTGACTGGAGTCCTGGAAGCACAGGAGAAACGGGCAGATTAGATAAGAGCAGAGCTTCTTAAACTCAGCACTATGGACATTTTGGACTGTTCATCTCTTTGTTGTGGAAGCTGTCCTGTACATTGTAGAGTGTTTAATAGTATCTCTGGCCTCTACCTACCAGATGCCAGTACACACACACACACACCCATAGCAACAATCAAAAATGTCCACAGGCATTGTCAAACGTCCTCTGTGAGGCAAAACTGACAAATTGACCCTGGCTGAAAATCACTACATTAGAGAGGTAAAAATGGTTTATGATGGTTTTGCATGGGATTTGGATATTTTCTTCTAAACACTGGAAATCATGGAAGGAACTAACATGATCAGATATGACCCTGGGACCTAGCTCTTTTGTTTGGAGGATCTGCAGAGGCAAAGCTGGAGTAAAAAGCCCCGTTAGGAGGAGATCACTGTGAGAGTCCAGGCGAGGGTGAGAGGAGGGGCAAGGAATGCAAGCCTGACCCAGGGCAAAAAGCATTAGAGCAGAAGGTAGGAGAGAGCTGATACAGTGATGTCCTGTTCTCCTCCCTGCCCTCTCGGTCAAAATAATAACCAAAGAGCAAACTAAATCTTAAAATGCTTATAACTGGTAAATAGATTTACAGTGTGGTGATAGAAAAATGAATACTTCATGAAGCTTTCCTGAGAAAGCATTGCTACTTTTTCAAAAATCCTTTCACATTAAAATTAATATATTCATTTATTTAACAACAACACTATTAACTTCTGGGCTACCAGAAAATAGGAGAAACTGTGTGTACACACGTGTAGGGTTACATGTGTAAAATGAAACCATGAGAGTTGCTGGGTCTGTGGCCTGTGAAACTTAGAGACCTCAATCCTCTCTTGCTGAGCATGGCTTCAGAACTTTCCAGCATCCCAAGGACAAGAAAAAAATAAAACTTTAGGTGAACAACCTGCCTTTTTCAAGGAGATGCTCTTTCCTGTACACATGCAAGCACACGCTGTTCATGAACTTATATAGCACCATTTGCCCAATGATCTCAAAGTGTCAAGGCATTTCCAAAGGCAATTAATTGTGTTTCTTCTGAGAGTACCTTCACGGGAGAAAATTAAAATGCTTTTTTAGTGATGACTGTCAGATCGCAACACACAGGTATACCACTTACCATTACCTCGATTCCCACTGAGATCTGCAAAAGCAACAGCAGAACAAGGGTAGTTCCTGCCAACAACAACTCATCCCACACACTGAGCTGTCCAATCAGACAGCATCCCCACCTCAGTGGTCCTCCTACGGCCATTTCCAGCCTTCTCCCAGCACCAAACCTGAGTCTCACATCCACCGTCTTCTCCATAACAACTCTGCACGACCAAAACACAAGATCCTGTGTTCATGGAGGCCATCATGCAAAGTGAAATCAGGGTAAAACCACAGACAGTGGGTTAGCCAGCCTTGAAGATCACTCTGGTAGGAGAAGCACTGAACTGGCTAAATTAACATTTTTCTCCTTCAAAGTCTTTTTTATTCCCCTACCTCTTCTATTTCATTTTCAACACTCAGGTAACGGACTTATTAACTGATCTCTCTGGAGACTGCTGGTCTTTCCAAGGAGACTGTTAGAGAAAAAACTTATTCTGCCCAAACTTACTATTACTGGAACACCTCAGGAGACGTAACATTGATAAACTTCCTGTCACCCAATGTGCTGTTTAGAAGCCATTCATTTTAACTTAATTCGCAGGACTGAAAGTCTCAAGCTCTCTTGCTATATAAAAAGTGACTTTTTAAGCAATTGCCCATTATCACTTTGCCTCCTGCCAATGGTACAAAGTTAAAGAGCATGCAGAACTGGAAATGTTTTGTTTGTAGTTAAACAATGAGCTCCAAGACAGTTCTTACCCAGAAGGCAACTTTTTCCCCTCTTAAAATCTAATAATATCATATAGCAAGCTACTACTTCTCTTAGGATGCTGAGACTGGTGATGTACTACTTTCAGGTCAATGAATACTTCACGGAAATCTTTGAAAAATGTAAGCTTCGTTTTCCTGACACTTCATTTGTTTCTTCTAATATTTATTGAGTTTTTATTATTTATGTGCAGAAAACCAAAATGCTTACCCCCCAGAATATTCACTAATTGCTTATATAAGAAATTAAGTACCAGAAAAACCATATGATCATCTCAATAGATGCAGAGAAAGCTTTTGACAAAATTCAACACCGATTTATGATAAAAACCTGGCAGAAAGTAGGCATAGAGGGAACTTTCCTCAACATAATAAAGACCATATATGACAAACCCATAAAGCCTGGAGGGGTGTGATAGGGAGACGGTGGGAGGGAGGGAGACGCAAGAGGGAAGAGATATGTGAACATATGTATATATATAACTAATTCATTTTGTTGTAAAGCAGAAACTAACACACCATTGTAAAAAAAAAAAATCCTTGTACACTGAGTGCTAGGCTGTGACCTGGGACATGTTATTAATCACTCTGTGCTCTATTATTCTTAATAAAATGGGATGATGAAAAAGAAAAGAAATTAAGTACCAAATTATGGTATGGTAATGGATAAGCTAATCAAATGACTCACAAGTCCTTCTCCTAGTAGAGATCACAAATTTACAACCAAATACTATCAATACCATTAAGATCCTTAATGTTATACAACCTAGATTCCTGAAAAACAAATTAATAATCTGGACAACCTTGGCCCAGCTCGTTTCTGACCTGAGGTTACTGCCACCCACCTGGAACCAGAACTGACAAATAATGTGGTATGTAGTACAAGGTAGTTTTGGGGTAAGAATTCAGGACTGTGAAGTCATTATTCATTGAACTATATGGATGAGTTAGGATCTTATATTTGGGATGAGAAACAGTATTCTTTTCCACTAACTTTGAATCACTGAACAAATATTCTTAAGCCAGTCAAACAGAACCACATTATTTAGATATTTATGTTATATTCATTCTATTGCTCCCCTGAAACTATTTTTGGCAGGATCACCAATGGCCTCATTTTTGCTAAATCCATCCACTGGACACTTTTAAATCCTCACCTTATTTGACCTCTATCTTTTCTCTGCTTTTATCCTTTCTTGTCGGGCTACTCTTGGGGAAATTTCCTCAACTTTTTCTCCCAATTACAATGGAGAGAATGTTTTATTTGAGCAATCACCTCTCTAATTTCCAAGTGTTCTTCCTTATTCTTTGTAATTTTTCATTTTCCAAGCATCTTATTATCCTTTTATGGAGACAATAGCACCCTCATCTTCTCAAATCTGAGGACAGCGGAGTTGTCTCTGTTTTCTCTCTCTATATGTGTGTGTGTGTGTGTGTGTGTGTGTGTATATACACATACACACACACACACACACATACATATATAATGGAAGAAACACAATTATATTACTTCTAAGCACCAACGTAGGTTTTTTTTTTGTTTGTTTTTTTTACAGTAGGTCCTTCTTGGTTATCTATTTTAAATATAGTAGTGTATACATGTCAATCCTAAACTCCCAATCTATCTCTCCCCACCATCCTTCCTCCCTGGTAACCATAAGTTCATTCTCTAAGTCTGTGAGTCTGTTACTGTTTTGTATATAAGTTCATTTGTCTCATTTTTTTTAGATTCCACATATAAGCAATATCATACAGCATTTGTCTTTCTCTGTCTGACTTACTTCACTTGGCATGATAATCTCCAGGTTCATCCATGTTGCTGCAAATGGCATTATTTCATTCTTTTTAATTGCTGAGTAATATTCCATTGTATATATGTGCCACATCTTCTTTATCCATTCATCTGTCGATGAACATTTAGGTTGCTTCCGTGTCTTGGCTATTGTAAACAGTGCTGCAATGAATACTGGGGCGAATGCATCCTTTTGAATGATGTTTTTCTCTGGATATATGCCCAGGAGTGGGATTGCAGGATCATATGGTAGCTCTATTTTTAGTTTTTTAGGGAACCTCTCATAGTGACTGTACCATTTTACATTTCCACCAATGGTGTAGGAGGGTTCCCTTTTCTCCACACCCTCTCCAGCATTTATTGTTTGTAGATTTTTTGATGATGGCCATTCTGACCAGTGTGAAGTGACACCTCATTGTAGTTTTGATTTGTATTTCTCTAATAACTAGTGATGTTGAGCCTCTTTTCATGTGCCTCTTGGCCATCTGTATGTCTTCTTTGGAGAAATGTCTACTTAGGTCTTCTGCCCATTTTTTGATTGGGTTGTTTGTTTTTTGGATATTGAGCCACAAGACCTGTTTGTAAATTTTGGAGACTTGTCAGCTGCATCATTTGCAAATATTTTCTCCCATTCTGTGGGTTGTTGTTTCATTTTGTTTGTGGTTTCCTTTGCTGTGCAAAAGCTTTTGAGTTTAATTAGGTCCCGTTTGTTTATGTTTGTTTTTATTTCCATTACTCAGGGAGACAGATTGAAAAAGATACTGCTGTGTTTTATGTCAAAGAGTGTTCTGCCTATGTTTTCCTCTAAGAGTTTTACAGTGTCTGGCCTTACATTTAGGTCTTTAATCCATTTTGAGTTTATTTTTCTGTATGGTGTTAAAGAATGTTCTAGTTTCATTTTTTTACACATAGCTGTCTGATTTTCCCAGCACCATTTATTGAAGAGACTGTCCTTTCTTCATTGTATATCCTCGCCTCCTTTGTTATAGATTAGTTGACCATAGGTGTGTGGGTGTATTTCTGGGCTTTCTGTCCTGTTCCATTGATCTGTATTTCTGTTTCTGTGCCAGTACCATACTGTTTTGATGACTGTAGCTTTGTAGTACAGTCTGAAGTCAGGGGGCCTCATTCCTCCAGCTCCATTTTGCTTTCTCAAGATTGCTCTGGCAATTCAAGGTCTTTTGTGTCCCCATACAAAATTTAAGATTTTCTGTTCTAGTTCTGTGAAAAATGCCATTGGTAGTTTGACAGGGATTGCATTGAATCTGTAGATTGCCTTGTGTAGTATAGTCATTTTAACAATATTGATTCTTCCAATCCAAGAACATAGTATATCTTTCCATCTGTTTGTGTCTTCGATTTTTTTCATCAGCATCTTAGAGTTTTCAGAGTACAGGTCTTTTGTCTCCCTAGGTAGGTTTATTCCTAGGTATTTTATTCTTTTTGATGCAATGGGAAACAGGATTGTTTTCTTAATTTCTCTTTCTGATATTTTGTTGTTAGTGTATAGAAATGGAGCAGATTTCTGTGTATGAATTCTGTATCCTGCAAGTTTACCAAATTCATTGATGAACTCTAGTAGGTTTCTGGTAGCATATTTAGGATTTTCTATGTATAGTATCATGTCATCTGCAAACAGTGACAGTTTTACTTCTTTTTTTCCAATTTGGATTCCCTTTTTCTTCTCCGATTTCTGTGGCTAGGGCTTCCAAAACTATGTTGAATAAACGTGGCGAGAGTGGACATCCTTGTCTTGTTCCTGATCTTAGAGAAATGCTTTCAGCTTTTCACCACCGAGTATGATGGTAGCTGTTGGTTTGTCATACATGGCCTTTATTATGTTGAGGTATGTACCCTCTATGCCCACTTTCTGGAGAGTTTTTATCATAAATGGGTGTTGAGTTTTGTCAAAAGCTTTTTCTGCATCTATTGAGATGATCATATGGTTTTCATTCTTCAATTTGTTGATGTGGTGTATCACACTGATTTGCTTATATTGAAAAATCCTTGCATCCCTGGGATAAATCTCACTTGATCATGGTGTATGATCCTTTTAATGTATTGTTGGATTCTGATTGCTAGTATTTTGTTGAGGATTTTTGTGTCTATGTTCATTAGTGATACTGGCCTATAATTTTCTTTTTTTGTGCTATCTTTGTCTGGTTTTGGTATCAGGGTGATGGTGACCTCATAGCATGAGTTTGGAAGTATTCCTTCTTCTGCAATTTTTTGGAATAGTTTCAGAAGGATAGGTGTTAACTCTTCTCTAAATAGAATGTTTGATAGAATTTGCCTGTGAAGCCATCTGGTCCTGGACTTTTGTTTATTGGGAGTTTTTTTTTTTTGGGGGGGGCGGTTTGCGGGCCTCTCACTGTTGCAGTCTCTGCCGCTGTGGAGCACAGGCTCTGGACACGCAGGCTCAGCGGCCATGGCTCACGGGCCCAGCCGCTCCACGGCACGTGGGATCCTCCCGGACCGGGGCACGAACCCGAGTCCCTGCATCGGCAGGCGGACTCTCAACCACTGCGCCACCAGGGAAGCCCTGTTGGGAGTTTTTAAATCACAGTTTCAATTTCAGTATTTGTGATTGGTCTGTTCATAGTTTCTATTTCTTCCTGTTTCAGTCTTGGGAGACTGTATTTTTTGTATTTTTCATTTTCCAAGCGTCTTATTACCCTTTTATGGAGACAACAGCACCCCCTATCTTCTCAAATCTGAGGATAGTAGAGCTGTCGTTGTTGCTTTTAAATTATCTTTGTTTCCCTGAATTCTCTGTTTCTTCAGGGGTCAGTTTTTTATGATTATCTTTCACTTTCTCTTCCATGTTGTGAACCTTCTGAAATATAAGGCTGACTAGGAGGAGAATTTGTCGACTCACAGGCTTTCCTTTAGGGTGAGAGAGTGAGGAAGTGACAGCCAGCTTTATGACAGAATTTAATGACAGAATGTGAAGGGCTTGACTCCAGGGCGATAACACCCTCACTAATAGCCAAGTTTTCCCAAAAACATGTGTTCAATTTCTTGAGAAAAGAACACTCTGGCTTTTGTTTTGTTGCTGTTGTTGTTTTTGCCTAGAGGAATATGTTTGGTTGCTAGACTTTCTGAAGGAGAAAGTAGACTGTGTGTTCTTATATGAACAAGTCTTTAAATATAAACCTTTAATTCTCTGCTTTCTGCAAACTCATTCCTACGCTCAGTTATCTGCTCTCTTTGAGCTTCAAGTATATATCCTTTTTTTCTTCCAGATTTATTGAGATATAATTGACATACAGCACTGTATAAGTATAAAGTGCACAGCATGATTTGACTTAGATACATCATGAAATAATTATCACCATAAGTCTAGTGAACATCAATCATCTCATATAGATACAAAATTAAATATATGGAAAAAAATTTTTCTTGTGATGAGAACTATTATGATTTATTCTCTTAACAACTTTCATATATAACATACAGCAGTGTTAATTATATGTATCGTGTTGTACATTACATCCCTAGTAGTTATTTATCTTATAACTGGAAGTTTGTACCTTTTGACTGCCTTCATCTAATTCCCACTTTCCCCACCCTGGCCTCTGGTAACCACAAATCTGACTTCTTTCTCTGTGAGGTTTGGTTGGTTGTTTGTTTTTGAAGTATCAATATAATCGGCCTATAACACTATGTTAGTTCCTGTTATACAACATAGTGATTTGTTATTCCTATACATTTCAAAATGATCACCACCGTGAGTCTGATCATGATATGTCACCATCCAAAGATATTACATAGTTATTGACTACATTCCCCACACAGTACATTTCACACCCGTGAGCCATTTATTTTTCAACTGGAAGTTTGTACTGCTTAATCTCCCTCACTTATTTCTTTCTTCCCTCTACCCTGTTCCCCTCTGGCAACCACCTGTTTGTTCTCTGTATCTATAACTCTGGTTTTATTTTGTTATGTTTATTCATTTGTTTTGTTTCGTTTTTCCTTTTTTTTTTGGCCATGCCACACAGCTTTTGGGACTTAGTTCCCCGACCAGGGATCAAACCCAGGACCTGGTAGTGGAATTGTGGAGTCCTAACCACTGGACCGTCAGGGAATTCCTGATGTTTTGTTTTTGATTTCACATACAAATGAAATCATACAGTTTCTGTCTTTCTCTGTCTGCCTTATTTCACTTAGCAGAACACCTCCTAAGTCCATCCATGTTGTGGCAAATGGCAAGATTTCTCTCTCTTATGGCTGATAATACACCACATCATCTTTATCCATTTATCTATTGATAGGTACTTGGGTTGCTTCCATTTCTTGGCTATTGTAAATAATGCTGCAATGATCCTAGGTGGGCATATATCTTTTCTAATTAGTGTTTTTGTTTTCTTCAGATAAATACCCAGGAGTGGAATTGCTGGATCATATGGTGGTTCTATTTTTAATTTTTTGAGGACTCTTCATATTGTTTTCCATAGCAGCTGCACCAATTTATGTTCCCACCAACAGTGCACAAAGGGTTCTCTTTTTTCCACATCCTCATCAACACTTGTTATTTGTTGTCTTTTTGATAACAGCCATTTTGACACCTGTGAGGTGATATCTCGTTGTGGTTTTGATTTGCATTTCCCTGATGATTAGTGATGTTGAGCATCTTTTCATGTGCCTGCTGGCCATCTGTATGTCTTCTCTGGAAAAACATATATTCAGATCCTCTGTCCATTTTTTAATTGGGTTAGATTCTTATTGGAATATTCTAGGCAGACTGGCTCCTTCCTCAGCTGCAACCTCCTCTGCAAATATTATGGCTGGAAATTTTCTCCATTCTGTTCCACCAGTCGTCAATTTGCTTCCCAGAACTGGAAACAGTTCATTTGTCACTTCTCCCTGTGTAAGTTGAGAACTCAGCATTGTCTCCCCTATAACTACTTGTCTGTCTTTGTTAAACCAGTATGAAATTTGAAATCCATTTAATTGTTATTAAGTTTCCTGTAATGTGTATTTTGTCATTCCAGAGGCCATCAGCTGATTATTTTCCAGAAATCATAAAAGTGTCATAGCCTTTCTGAATCCTTGTATATTAGATAATGCTTTTTTGGTGCTTTTACACATTAATAAAAACTTGGATGAATACTTTGTTCAAAACTTTTTCTCTCATAATTGTTATTATCTAGTGCTTCTATATTATAGAGGTTACCCTATCATCAGTGTTTAATATGGTAGAGATGAAGTCTGAATTCAGCTTGATTTCTGTTCCTCTGTACAAAAACTTTGGGAATTCAGAGTTTTGTATCAATGTTTTTATTTGTCTATAAAGTTCAAACATTTTTTTGCCTGGACATGCCTGAAAGCAAGTCTTACTCTGTTTATTTTCTGTGGGAATTACTGAGTGCTATCAAAGGCTGACTCAGTCTTTCTTCAATTTTGGAAAGTTTTCTTCTTTATATCTTTTATTATTACTTTGATACCATTTGTGCCGACTTCATTTTCAGAAATTCCTGATACTCATGGTTTCCTCATCTATTCTCTGCCTTCCATATTGATCAACTTTGTTATTGTCATGTTCATCTCATTTCCTCTGCATTCTAAAGGAGCCTCTCAACTTTTTTTTTTTAACATCTTTATTGGAGTATAATTGCTTTACAATGGTGCGTTAGTTTCTGCTGTATAACAAAGTGAATCAGCTATACATATACATATATTCCCATATCTCCTCCCTCTTGCATCTCCCTCCCACCCTCCCTATCCCACCCCTCTAGGTGGTCACAAAGCACCCAGCTGATCTCCCTGTGCTATGTGGCTTCTTCCCACTAGCTATCTATTTTACATTTGGTAGTGTATATTTGTCCATGCCACTCTCTCACTTCGTCCCAGCTTACCCTTCCCCCTCCCCATGTCCTCATCAACTTTCTCTTCATGGTAACTGATGCAATTGTTTTCTGTCTCAATTATGTCCTTTCTTCCCTCCAAAGAGGATTTCAGAAATATGTTTTTTGTTTAACAGGTCATTTTTCAAAGTATACATTCCATCTGTATCCTCAAGACAATGGTCCCCTTCTTTCAAGTTGCAGAAACTTTCCAAAGGTCCTATGTTGGTTTCATTTGTTTGCTCATCCTTTACAGAAGAGTTTTATCCAGTTCCTCTCTTCAGATGGATAAGTTGCAAATATTGCTCTTAATCCCCTACTTTCTTCTCACCCCCAAATAAACACATCCTAGATGACAAGCATTCCCTGTCATCTAGATGCCGATTGAATTCCTCTCTCAGATCTTAAAGTAGGAAAAAAGGTGATTATTTATACACACACACACATACATACCCTTGTGATAGTAGATTGTATTTCATTGTCCACAAAAGCTAAGACAGTATTTACTCTCCCACATGCTCTTCTGTAATGTAACCTTACCTGGCCTCCATCAAGAGGTGGCAACTAATACCGTCCCCTTGAATATGAGCCAGCCTCAGTGATTCACTCATGCCAACAGAATGCAACAACAGTGATGACTGCTTCATGATTTCTGAAAGTAGACCATGTCAGAAAAGGCCACGTAGCTTCCATCTGCTTTATCTCCAGATTCTCCCATTTGTAATCCAGCTGCTGTGCTGTGAGAAGCCCAAGCCACAAAAAGAAGTCATATGTAGGTGCTCTGGTTGACATTTTCAGTTGATCGCAGCCTTCAAGTCATCCCCACCCAGGTGCCAGACATGTGAGTGAAGAAACTCTGAGATGATTCAGCCGCTTAGCCATTTGGAGGTCCCATTCATTGTGGAGATGAGACTAACCATCCAAATTACTGACTCACTGAATCCATGAGCGTAATTCAATTGTTGTTGCTTTAAGCCCTTAAGTTTTAGAGTGGTTTGTTACACAGCAGTAGATAACCAAGCAAGTTTCTAACTAAATTTCCTATATGACTCAGCCATGTATACAGCATAATTTTGATAGGCTAAGAAGGAATGAACTCTGGGTCCTGCTGCTTGGTGTATTATGACTAGGATAATTTATTTATGGATACATTTTGTTAGAATCTGGGAAAGAGTTTAAAGAACGCTAACAGTCCCTGCTTTGATTTCGCTTCTTATCTCCACCTCTTTCTATGGCTGACTTCACATCTCAGGATAGAGTGTTCCCCTGTCTGTCTGCTCCAACTGTCAGTCCTTTGCATGACTGAAAGCAGAAAGGTCATGCCTGCCTCATGAATGAATTCCCATGTGTGACACTGAGGAGTATTCACATGGCTTTCTCATTGGTATAGACCTCATGGGGTACACAATGGCATCAGCGGCAGTCTCTTCCTGCCTTTGCCCTCTCTGGCCCTGCTAATGGGTTTAGAGGTTACATAATGCAGCCTCCACTACACTGTTGTCTCATTCCCACCCCAGCCTCCCTGTGTCAATGAAAACAGCTCCCAGAAACTGACAAACCATGGCCTTCAAGATGGGATGGAGAGTTTTCTTAAAGCAAGAAATCCCTACATAGTGAGAAAATTGTTTCCATTATTTAAAAGTTTTAAGGCCCCTGACTGAATAAGGTATTCCCCCTATAAGGACATAAATTTTGTCATATTGGATCACCTGCAGAGTAAACACAGCTTAGCCTTCTGTGTCAGACATGGTAGCAGCCCGAACACAAAACGCCAAAGGGGTGCCGCAGAACGATATAATTCACTCTCAGGAAACCATTGTGTCTCTACAGTTCATAAATATATTACACCTTCTGTGTAATATACTTTCAACCCAGACCATATCTTGGGAATGACTTCGTTCAAAATTTTATGACTCACTGTGTAAACTAATGATTTTTTTCTATTTGTCCTAAATTTCTCTTCTTTCAGGCTTCAAAGAGTCCTCCCTGCCCACTCTTGTGCTTTGGAATTCGGTGAATTCAGACATATTGATGCCCTTCATGGCTTCATCGACTTTGATCAGCTCCCCATGCAGCCTTCATCTCTGTGGGCTGAAAGTCTTAATCTTCTTAGTTTGACCCCATGTTTCAGCCCACATATTCCCTTAATTCTTTCATCTGCCCTTCACTGGCCCTTCTAAGAATCATATTTCTTTGTTAAGGGGTACTAACCACAGACACTATTTCAAGAGCAGGCTTTCCCAGCCTTATCTTTTTTTTTTTTTTTTTTTTTTACTTATCTTTTACTCTCTCTAGTGGACTATTCAATTAAGCATGCTTATATGTTTTCAGGCGGCAGGGGCAAACAGGAAGAGAGAAATATTTCAAAGTCAATGTCAGAGCACAGTTTGGAAATATTTTGTCGCCAGAATGATGCAAACGGAAATTATTCCCTGGGCTCCCTTAGTATCTGTTCAAACTTGAATGGCATGATTTCCAAAGCATGTGGGAGCTACAGCGGTAGGCACTGTAGGAAAAACAAAGAGCCTATTTTTATACACAATGTTCAGGGGTGGGGGCGGGTGAGACACAAAAACCAGAAAAACAACCCTAAATTTTGTAGGGGAAAAAAATAAAAATAGGATGGCAGCTTCGTTTTGATATTTTGGTTCTTAGAAGCTGTTGTTTTTGTAGAAATGGAGAAAAAATAAACAAATGGAACAGAAGGTGTTATACACAGGAGGAAAATAAACACAGACTCGTAGTATGTTAGTGCTTAGAGGAGAACTCCAAGGTTCCAGCACAACAGGGGCTTGCAAAATCCAGCCTTTGGACCAGAGATGGTCTGCGGCTGTGATATGCACCTAGGGGGCTTGTTACAAAAACCCCTGGGGATCCTACTCCTAAAAATATTGATTTAGTAAATCAAAGGTAAGGTCTGGGGAGTCTGTATTTTTTTAATTCCTTAGAATAATTTGATATATAGGTATGTTTGTGAAACACTAATCTAGACCCGTGGTTTCCAAACTTTCAATTGTGTGGGTTTTCATAGTTTTGAAATCCTACATGGAGCCAAAACATATAAAATCCATAAGAGCAGTTGCCCTGATTAGACTCGGGGTGGCCAGGCTGAGACTGCCTTTTCAACTGTACCCACCTGCATCACCAGGGAATTCAAAAGGTGACACAGACACAGCTTGAAGATGACCGCTCTGGTCTCATCTCTTAATTATACTGATGAGGGGGCTGGAGTCCAGAGAGGGGGCACCTACAAAGTTCACAGAGTAAATTAGAAGTCGGGTTGACTAGACTCCAGAACAAAATCCCAGGCTGTGTGCAGAGCCCCTCCCTATATCCACCAGCAGCTGCCAAGGGCAGTGGGTGGGCACAAGGTCCATGGTCGGCTCCCTCATCAGCACCAGACTAGGGGCCCCTCACCTTCCTGGTGGTTCCAGGCTATTCTCCCTCCAGAAGGTGGGGCCGGTCCCTCACCCTGCAGGCTGCCGTCAAGCAGTCCAAGGCGGCTGCACACACTCATCCTCCCAAGAAGCACCACCTCAGTGATGACGCCAGGGGTTTCCCTTGGCCTCCCATAGCAGGAGCTCCTGCTAAACCAGGAAGAGAGCAAAGCTACACCCTTAATCGCTGCTATACAGTCCCTGCTGTTAGCTACCCGCTTCCCTTTGGTCAACTACCATCGGTTCTCTTTTTCTTTAACAGAATATTCGGACATCTGATGAACATATATATGTAAATTATGAATGAAGCATAATAAAACAAATTCCCCCAAAACTGCCACCCAACTTAAGAAACAGAACATTTCCAAAAGAAGTTTCCATGTGCTCCTCCCCAGAGCCAAGCTGGGGCTCCCAACCCTCTAGTGCTGCAACTACGATCCTGAACTTGGGTTCTTTAGCCTTCTTTTGTATTTATGTAGAGATGTACCACAAATGCCTATATGACTAAATCTTCTATTATTTGGTTTTGCTTGACTTTGTGGTGATTCTTTTGTTCCACATTTCCCATTCATGCTTCTGACATCCGACCGTGTCGACGCATGCAGCTGCTTCATCATTCACAGCCTTCTCGTATCCCACATAATGGGATTATATAAATACACCACATTCATTGCTAAAAAAAGAGCTGAGTGCTTACTATGTACCAGGCATTGTTCTCGGTGCTAGGCATGCAGCAGTGAACACACAGACACACTCTCCCTTCACAGCGCTTAAATTCCAGTGGGGAGCATGACCTACACAATTTATCCTATCTTCTGTCAAGGCACATTTGTTTGTTTTGTTTTGTTCCAGAGTTTTTTGCTATTACTAACAGTGCTGCCATGGACACACTGTAGTCCTTCGTGCTCCTGCACTGGAGTTTCTCCAGGGCAGTGGATCCCAGTGATGAGGGCATATGAGAACCACCTGGGGAGCTTTGAAAACCACCAGTGTTCAGACCCCACCTCCAGAGGTTCTGTTTGGGTGGGGCCTGAGAACTGAGGTTTTTTACAGGCTCCACATGATTTTAATAGGCAATCTGCTCTAAGATATATGAGTCCATCCACTGACTGCTTTCATGCCTCTATTCCCTCTGCACCCACAAAGTTTCCTTAAGAAAGAACCAGTTCAAATGACACCCCTCCTGTTCAGCCTACTGTGACAGCCCTCCTCTACATCATCTCCCACCCCCATCATACACACACACTCAGAATCATTCAGTTCCTTTTCTGTGTGCACGCTGCCTCTTGTTCATGCCACCAGGTAACATAGGATTGCAGGTGTCCACTAACACGTTGGTCTCCTTCATAGTCTGCGAGCATTATGATGGACAGGCTGTCTCGTTTGTCATTGTTCTTCCCACACAGTGCCTGGCACAGAACAAATGTTGGCTGAAAGAATAAATAAATAATAGAAGAGATGTCTAATGCTTTATTACAAGTTATATTGAAAAATTACTGGGAAATGGAAATGTAACAAAGCAAGAGAGGACTGGTGCAGAAGGGGGAGGAGAGGCAGGAACATCTACATTCAACCTCTTGAAAAGGAAACCCAGGTCACTGTAACATATTACAGCTACTAATAATAACAGATCAAGAGCTTGGAATCCTCAAGGTGCAAATTACAGCCCTGCCACACATGCAGACATGAGCTACAGGGAGCACACATAGTTCCTAGCTTCATGGAGACTAGTGACTTTTCAAGACATTATAAAGCTGATTATTGATCATTTTACTATGAAGGAAATTCAGTACCGCCTGTTGTATTCAAAAGAATATGGATTTGGAAATTGGACAAACTCATTTATCCTCCTGACGTGGCACAAACAAGTAAAATAACTGTCCTTTTTGACAAGCCTATGAAATGGGAATATTTATCATTCCTAGATCAGAGGCTTGGGGTAATCATTGGTAACACTTGGTCAGTGATAGTTACTGTTCACTGCGTTTGCCTCATGCCAGGTACTGTGCTGGAGGCCCTGCAGACATCCTCTCACTGAGTCTCAGGTGGCAGGTCTTCTCTCCACGGTAGACAAGTTAACGGACATGCCCAAGTTCCCTCAACTGCCATCCAGGATTTGAGCCCAGATCCATCTGATTCCAGACTTTTGTTTCACCGGTTACTAGATGTGGGCAAGTTCCTTAACCTTTCTGAGCTTGGGTTGCCTCCTCTGTAAAAAGGCAGGTATTAATAGTAATTACCACATTCCATTGTTGCCCGTATTCAACAAGGCAATCCATGTATTCTCAAAAAAACATACAAAGGGCTCAAATGATGCTCATGGCTCTTACTACTATCAACACCAGTGCCTTCCTTTTGTTTTGGTTTTTCCAGTTCTCATGAAGGACATCACCATCTGCTCAGTTGTTCAAGCCAGAAGCATGTAAATAATTCTTGATGACACCCCCTCAACCTCCATGTCCATTCCCCGAGGCCATCAGGTCTCCACCTCTTCCCACATCACTGACACTCTACTACCTTGGGTGAAGGCTACTGCCATGTCTCACCTGTTACGTCAATGGACTCCCTACTGATCACCCTGACTGCCTCCCATATGCAACCTCCACCATCCAGCAAAAGTGAATTTCTAAGACAAAATCTTATCGCCAAACTCTCCTGTTCAAACTCCTGATGGCTCCACATGTCATTCAAGACAAAGTCTAAACTCCTCGGCACACGAGGCAAGGTCCAGCCTGATCTGGCCTGACTACTCTCTCCAGTTTCTCCAGTCCCACCTATCACCATTTTGGCAGACTTAAAAACTCAAAAAAAACAAAAAACAAAAAACAAAAAAATCACCTTGCGTAAAAGAGCCATTCTATCAACTAATAATAATTTTCAATACTATTCTCACTGTGCTAAGTGCTCTACCCACATTACCTCTTTTAACACTGAAAGACCAGGCTATGACTTTTCAAGACCTCAAAGACAAATGTCTTCACATGTGCAAAAAATTAATAGGATTTACAAGAGAATCCCAGTTCTGGCTGCACATCTGCCAAGTTCAGCAAAGAAACTAATCCTCAACTACTAATGTATTTAGCCTTCTCAAAATTATAGGCCCAGAATCAAATGCTTATTAGTATTGCCAAAAACTCGGTACCACCTGACAGAAGACGACTAGGTGAAGAATATCTGGGTCTTAGCCTGGCAGGATATCAGCCAGCATGTGTCAGGTGTCCAAACTATACAGCCCATGACGTTTAACTCTATTGGGAGAAACTGCCCATCAGGGAACTACTCAAGGCATCTTTTTGGCCATATCTGGGGGAGAATCCCAGTAGACAAATGTATCGTCTCTCAAAGCAAACAATGCTGACTTCTAGCAAAGCTGAGAAGTGTCTTTCTTTCCTATCCAATATATTCAAAACCTCCTAACTCCCATTTTCCTTTTTAGCCCCATGTGCCTCAGTGGGTTCTGACAGGTGGCATGGCCCCCACTCCTCCACTGTCTCCCAAAAGCAGACATCTTCTGTCCTGTGACTTAGGACTGCTCTGATCTGACTTTTGGGGACGTTCCTTCTCAACTCACATTTGTTTCAGCTGCAGAATCGCCCTCAGCAGATTCCGGAACTGAAGCTTCCACAGTTTAGGCCCCTGGCAGCATAGAGACAATCAACACCTTTGCCACAGGCACGCCAAGACAGTCTTTCCTAAACCTTTGAATATTCTAGACAAAGTAGCATTTCCACATACAACATCTTTTGTTGAAGGAAGGCATGCCTCTGTAGTTGTTCCCTGCACTCCCTTTTTATCCCATTCAGGAGGACTAAGCAGAGGTTGTAACAGCTTTAATCTCTTGAATTGGCCCCTCTTGTCCCAATGCAAGTAAGTCTAGTATAGTTTTGTGAAGGTGAATGGCTCTTTTCCTTGTACTACCCCTTTGTTTTCTGGTCAAGTCATCTGTTTTTCTAACGTTCTTCTAAAGGGTCTAGTGTGATCTCCCAAAGTGAGAGAGAGCTATCAAGTCCACAAGTTTTGAGTCCTCCAGTAGGTTTCTTCATTCAAACAAATCCTGTCTATCTTTCTAATCTTTACTTTCCCTAATGGAATAATACCAACTAGGACATATGTTCTCATCAGATCAGCATCTAACCCAGACTCAGACTCCATCTATTAACATCCAGCTGGTTCCCCATTAATGTTTCCTCTTGCAGGTACCATCCTTACATCTAATTCTATACAGTTATTGAGCATATGACCCACCACCACATCACCTTGAAACACCCAGTAATCCCTTGAGTATTTCACACTGATCTTCCTGGTCTTCTCTCCTCACATCTGTCCAGATTATCTGTAACCAGTTGGTACAGCTGTCAAAATTCTTGAGGGAGAGGGGAGGGGGTACATTCTCAATGGCTTTTGGAGCAAACTCTGTCTGTAACTTTAAGAGAGTATTTCTTATTGCTTTCCTGGATACTGTCTCTCGTGGTTGGAGTCATTCCAATGAACTCTTTAAGATCTTGCCCCTCTTCTCCAGATATTTTGGGCCCCAGCCACCACTTCTGATCTAATAACAATGGAAACTCGAAACTCTAAACTCCATCTTGCCAGTTGCTCAGGCCAAAATCCTTAGAGTCATCCTCGATTCTTCTCTTTCATATCCTGCAACCACTCAATCTGGGAATCTTTTTGGCTCTACCTTCAAAGATATATCCACAAGCTGACCAATCTTCATTGTCACCACTTATTCCAAACTACCTTCATCCCTCTCCTGGATTGCTGTAACAATCGGGGGCCTCCCTTATTCTTCGTTCAGGGTAAAAGTCAAAGTCCTTACAATGACTTTGAAGGGTCTACACAATATGGCCTCTTGCTACCTCTCTAAGGTCACCTCTTACTATTCCTCCCCTTGCCCCCTTCCCCACTCCTACTTCACTGGCCTCCTTGATCCTCATCAAACACACTGGACACACTCGTACCGCAGGGTGTTTGCACTGCCTGTTTCCTCTACTTGCAATGCTCTTCTCCTTGAAACCATAGGGCTCACTCCCTCACCTCCCCCAAATCTTTATTCCAGTATCACCTTCTCAGTAAGGCCCACCTTGACCACCACCACCCTTTACCTCCCAGGAACTCCTAATCCCCATTACTATGACATATTTTCTTATTTCTATAACACTCATCATTTTCTAACATGCAATATAATTTATGTTTATTGTCTGATTTTCCTACGAAAATATAAAATCCACAGAGATAGATTTTATCTTTTCTGTTTACTGATATATTTCTAATACCCAAGATCAGTGCCTGACACATAAGAAGCACTGAAAAAACATACGATAAATGATTATTGAACGAATGCCTCCCTTTTCTAGTACTTTCATTAGGAAGATGTAGATCTGAAACAATCTCACTTTACCTTTTGTATCTATCCCTAGCCTTCAATGTTATTTTTCTTATGCATGTCTGTTTGGTCTGACCAGGAATAAATCTTTTGTATTTGAGGAATCTCTCTTTTCCTCTAGTTAATCTGTCTTTTTTGGTTTTTATTCCTCCACTCCTGCTGCTGTGCTAGCAAAACTCAAGCATGTTTTCCAGACCACGCCAAGTCCTGCCTGACTTCCTAAGCAAACCTGGTTCCTAAGGTGTCCCACATATAGTCCAGGTTGTCTTCCTGAACTTTCAATCTGCAAAAATTCCATCGAATTGTTTCTCTACTGAAACCCAAGACTATGGCATATTCTCTTTATATTAAGCCAGTCTTCCTTCCTTCCTTCCTTCCTTCCTCCTTCCCTCCCTCCCTCCTTCCCTGTCTCCCTCCCTTCCTTCCTTCTTTCCTTCTCTTTCTTCTCTCTCTCTTTCTTTCTTTCCTGAAATCTAATGCTTCTTTATGGGTGAAGACGCTACTTCAGTCCTGCAAGTCTAAGTCCATGGCCAGAGCTTATATACAGTTGGCGCTCCACAGCCACAGATTCAACCAACCAACCAACCAACCAACTGCAGATTAAAATTCTTCAGGAAAAAAACTCTAGAAAGTTCCAAGAAGCAAAACTTGAATTTGCCACACACCGGCAACTATTTTCATAGCATTTACACTGTATTAGATATTGTAAGTAGTCTACAGATGATTTAAAGGGCATGGGAGGATATGCATAGGTTGTATGTAAAAACCACTCCATTTTATATGAGACTTGAGCATCTGCAGATTTTGCTATGGCAGGGGCAAGGAGGTACGGTGCGGGCAGAGAGACACAACTGTAGTTAACAATCCAAAGCCAAACTAAGACTACATAGTGGTCATGATCCTAAGGCATTCATGGTCAAGAAAATAAAATCCAAGGAGTTAGTTCCTTCATGACCTTCCCCCTTGGCCTCAAGATCAACATGAGAAAGGCCATTATTCGGAGAGTCCATGTCTGCCACCTGACACTCATCACTGAAAGCCGGTACTCAGAAGGGCACAGGGAACTCAGCCACCTTCCAGCAGCTGCAAGTCACCCCTGGAGATCTGGCTGAGAAACGGTCCAGATCCCTATCAGGAAAGGGAAGAGGCTGAGCCAGGTGTGCCTGGGTGCTCTGCCGAACTCACCACTACGGGGGGGTCTCCTCTCCTTCCCTAGGGAGGGATGAGTGACAGGGCATCAGAGGCCAGGTGGGATGTCTCACAGGTGTCCCTCCACATGGAGGAAACATCAGGAATGGAGAGTCAGTGTTTTCACCTACACCATGTAACGGGGTAAACAGAGTTGATTTATCTAGGTCAACATTCCTGCCTGTTGAATATCACTATGACCTGCTGTGTTTTCGCTTTCATTCTTCACATATATAATTAATTTTTAGTATTGCCTTGGTATACGAAACCGGGCCAGGGAACTTGCCCATTTGAGGCACCACCATAACCGCATATCCTAGCACGGTGCCTGGCACATAAAAGCCACTTCATTAATATTTGTTAAATGAACAATTCAGATCAAATACATTTCATTCCAACAAGAAGAAAATCGCTTTTACCTGACATATCCAGATTACTGAGGCTGCAGTACACAGTTTGATTGTTATTGTATTATTTGGAGGCCTAAATAACCCAATATTTATTGTGGGACCATTTTTACTTTGTGTCTGGAGACAGAAGCACAGGCTGTGAAATGGCAGGTGTTACAGTTAATAAAAGAAACCACTGAACACAATGAAGCATCTGAGTGTTTTCTTGCTGATAACTGTATTGTTTCAGAATATTCCTAACTAACAATCTAAGATCCAATCATGCAAGGAAAAACTATATTTACAATTATCCCCAATATACTTCCCACAGTGTTCCCACCATTTAGCCAAAATAAAAAGCTCCATTCCTTTTTCCTGTGAAGCATGTGCCCTTTTGAATCGTAAAAATGGATTTCATCACTGTTCAGCACTTGGCTAGCGGTTTAAAATTTTCTGAGTGAGCTGTAGGATAAACTGTGTACTTTAATATCAAATTTAAGAGTGTTTCAAAATGAGTTTATGGGACCAAGTACACACAGCCATGCAATGAGATGAAGCTGCCAGAGAGTCCCTTACCTACGCAGAATAAAAAATACAAACGTCACACTTTGAGGAAAGTGTCAATTAAATATAGGGAGTCTTCATTTAACATCCCACTCATGTCTTCTTACTTATGTGAATTTTTCATCTAGTTGAATTGATAATTTTTTAAGACTTGCTTTAGAGAAAGAGTTTTAAAAGTATTATATACATCCCAGCCTTTAAAGTGTATACACATGAATCCTCCAATGTTCTCTCTCTGCTGAGAACTTCTCGTGGCCTATTTAATAAGTTCTAACAAACTGGAGAACTGGGAGAGGAATATTCCTTGACCCAGCATTGCCCCTCTAGCTACCACCCTCATCTTTACTTCATAAATCTCTTTGAAGTATGGTCCACACTCACCTTCACCACATCCTCACTTCTTGCTGTTCCCTTGATTTCAAAACTGTTTCTGCTCGCCTACTGATGTGTATCAGCAGAAGTCCTCTATTCTTGAAGTCTCTGCATTTAATAATGAGGCTTCCAAGAAACTCCTTGCCTAGTTCCTTGGCAATTACCCCTCCTGTTGTTTTTCTATCTGTCTGCCCATTTCTTCCCAGTGATCCTCACCAAAGTCTCTGGTGTTTCCAGGGTTCTTTTCTGATTTTACTGCCTTGCCTTAAGCAATTCCACTCCCCGCTAACTGCCTCCATCCTAATGACCCCTCTATCTTGGTCCAGTCTTGACACCTCCACTTGGACACAGGCATCACAAGCGAACAGGACCCAAATGGAACTCACTGTCATCACCCAATCTGTTCTTTCCCCTGGTCTCCCCATATCGAAAGCCAGAAGCCTGACTTTTCTCTGTCTGTAATATCAGGTCCAAGTTTTCTAGATATGTCTCAGCTCCAATGTATCTTCTTTATTCTGCTGTCAATACCTTAATCCGGTCCCTATTCTTCCTCCTTGGAATTATTGCAACAGCCTTTTAACTGGATTGCCTTTTCTCTCCCAATTCTCTTGACAATTTTACATCTACACCCCTGCCGCCAACAAAGTTATTAAAGATCTAAATTGGATTCTGTCACCTCTGCTTTAAAATCCTTCTCTGGCTCCCAGCATGTGTAGAGTAAAGGCCAAAGTCATTAGAAGGGCATCTGAGGTCATCTTGACTTGATCCCCACCTACCGTTTCAACTATTACTTGCCACCTACCCCCGTCTCGGAATCTACCTTTCAGCAATTTACAGCTGCTTACAGCTCCCTAAGCACACGTGACCACTAAGAATTTGCTTCGTGATACACTCAAGAAACATCACATTTCTTTATTTTTCTAGATAAAATTAAAACTGGCTCAGCCTTTCTTTGCCAGGGTTGATGAGAAATCCAATCCCAGGCATTAGAGTCCTAGCCTCAGTCCCCTCCCTCTGCTGAGCTCTGTAAGGACCTCAGGGCTCCCACAGGAAGAGGCCTTGTCCCAGTCCACAGGGCTGCCGTACTGTGAATACCTCTGTCAAGGCTGTCTGCAGGCCCCAGGCACTGCTGATCCCAGAGGGCAGGAATAATAATGGCGCATACTTACACGGCACTTACTATGTGCTAGCCACTGTTGTAAGCCATTTTCAATATCCGCTTACATACTCCTCATAGCAACCATATGAGGCAGGTGCTAACCTTACCAGCCCCATTTGGCAGGTGTGGAAGCCGAGGCACAGAGGTTAAGCAACTAGTCCAGGGTGAATCGTGGGGCTGGGATTTGACCCATCAGCCTGACTCCAGACTCCTCCTACTGGCCATAGCCCTCTGCAACCTCTCGCAGTGCAGCTCTCCGCGCACAGCAGCACTGGCCAGGGAGAAACTGCATCACCGCTCACTTGCCAGGGCTTATTGACTGACCACATCCAAGCATCCATGTGCCCCTTTCCTACCACATGACACCTTCATATCTTATACTTCAGAAAATATCCAAATCTCTATCTCTCTCTAGAATTCTAAGAGGCTACCCCACCCCTCTTAGCCACTTTCCTTTTCAATTCAAAAAATGAAAGTTTGCTCTCCCTCCCTTGGGAAAAACTCCAGATGAACTCCTTGATGGCCCTAAATGCCTTCCCAGGGACTCAGGCATTCAGCTGTCTGTTTCCTATGCTCCCCAGTCTAGCCCCCAGCCTCCTGATGCTCCTTAACACACAAAGCAAGCTTATATGTTAGGGTCTTTACACTTGGCTATTCTCGCTGCCTGGTACTCTTTCCCCAAGACAGACGTTAAACCACAAGGGCCTCTGGGCTGTTCCTGGAGCACAGGAGTAGGGGCTGGGGAGTCTTGTTGCAACACTTTGCATCTATTGCACGGCCAAGAATAGAAGTGAACAGCTTAACAGCTTGCACTACCCCTCAGATCTTGCCGTTCCCTCTACCTGAAGGGCCTCCCTCCACCTGGGAAGGGCACCCTGGGAAGTTCTTGTCCCTTTTGCAAAATATAGCTCCTGGAGGGAGCCCTCCCTGCTTATCATTCCTTTTAGGGGTCCCATTCTGTACCTTGAACATATTTCTATTATTACACTTGCCACAATGCATTCTAATGTTTTTACTATTTTTTTATAGTTGTCACTTTTATAAGATTGGGTTCCTCGGGGATAGGAACTGGATCTTACATAACTAGATCCCAGTCCCTAACAAGATGCCTAGAAAACTACCAAATACTCCAAATTGCTTTGATAATTGAAGTAAACTGACCCAAGGTCAACACTGACTCCACCATTACTTTACCGCCTCTCCACCTTCACTGCTCCACCCTGGCTCCAGACTGCTGTCATTCCTCTCCTGAATTAGTGCAGTGACCTCCCTGCTGGCCACAGTGATTCCCCTTCATCCTTTGTGCCCTTACAGTTTATTTTCAACATAACAGCCAGGATAATCCTCTTAAAATATAAAACAGATAATGTCACTCAAAACCTCCCAGTGTGGGGCTTCCCTGGTGGCGCAGTGGTTGAGAGCCCGCCTGCCGATGCAGGGGACACGGGTTCATGCCCCGGTCTGGGAAGATCCCACATGCCGCGGAGCGGCTGGGCCCGTGAGCCATGGCAGCTGAGCCTGCGCGTCCGGAGCCTGTGCTCCGCAACGGGAGAGGCCACAACGGTGAGAGGCCGGCGTACAGCAAAAAAAAAACCAAAAAACCTTCCAGTGGTTTCCCACCTCAATCAGAAAACCCTATAATGGCCTACAAGATTCTATATGATCTGCACCTGTTCCCCACACTTACCTGCTCTCACCTCCTTCTGCACTGCTCATCGCTCCAGCCACAATGGACTCCTGCTGGTCCTCAAGAACACCAGGCATACTCCCACCTCAGGGCCTCTGGACTTCCTGATCCCTCTGCCTGGAATGTTCTCCCCCATATATTCTTATGGCTCACTCCCTCACTTTCTTCAAGTCACTGTGCAAATATCACCCTCCCTATTTTAAATCCCTTGCTTTATTTTTCTTCATAGCTTTTTTCCCATTCTGCATAATACAATATAATGTATATATGATACACTGCATAGTTTCCTTGTTTATATTATTTATTGCCTGTCTCCTCCACATTGAACATAAGTTCCAAGAAGACCTGGCACATAGTAGCCACTCAATAAATCATTGTAAAACTGACTCTTAGACCAAGGAACCTGCATCCAGTCTTATCTCTGCCTCTAACTAAAGAAGGCATTCACCCTAACTGCGCTCAGATGCTTCAGCTCTGAAACAGGTTGGGCCATAAGATCCCTTAGCAGGAGATTTATAGTAGAATAAGAAAAGAAAATCTAAGATTTTTCTTACCAGCTTTCTTTCTTTCTTTAAGGGGAAAGTGGCAATCAGGACCACAACCTCAAAACATTTTTGGTACAAAATAATGGCATAAAAATGCGACTATGTGGATGTGATGGAGAAAATATGAACTACATGTTTTCACAAACTTCCTTCTAAGGAGAAGGAGAACCCTCTGTCTTTGTGAGATGATCTAGTAGTGAACGAAGGAAAATTGAGAGAAGCAAGAAAGAATTAGTTAATTTACACTAGAAGGAAAGGGTCTGGAGCTGCTCTTGGAAAAAGAGAATTGATCCAGAGGTAACATAAGTAGACCAGTGTGAGGGGGGATGAAAATGGTGGCATTTTGAAATAAATGTTTGAAATAAAGTTTGGTAAAAAGAGAAGGACGTAAGTCTTTGGAATTTTTGGAAAAAGACTTTGTGCTTCAATGGAAAATTCTGCATTGTCTACAGTACACCCTTCTAGATTATCTGATTTTAGCTTTTCATTGTCATTAAGCTAGTTTACAACTCTAAAATGTAGATAACTGCTAGCTATTCCAAACAGTTCTTGTCTACAGACATGTAAATTCTACCTGATAGACGTTCAAATGACTCCTCTTTCCTATCATGGAAAAATCCAGTCTCACCTCCATTTGTACATTTACTTCAATATTCCTAATCTATAAATGTATCCATTCTTTGGATTCTCCTTTGAACTGGCTGTAACATCTTACAGGTTCCCTCTTTAATGGGTTAATAAATAAAATCTTTAACACATGTTCATTTTATATCTGTACGAGAGTCGTGATTTTATCTTTAAAAAAATTCATCCTTTATATGAGTGAAGACAATTGCAAAGATTTTTATATGTATTATGCAATATGATCAAGAGAATGTAGTAAAAATTTAGTTCTTTTTATTTTTTATACGTCATTGTGCTGAGAATGACCTGAAAGTGGCCAGATTATATTTAGATAAATGGAGATGATACAGTGTTCCAGGGTTTTAGGAAATTGACACCCCCAAACTGGACTCATTGCCTTCAGAGTTTGCTAAAGTAATCTTCTAAAGGACGACTCTGATCATGCCAGGTCCCAGTGAAAAACCACCACTGCCTAACAGGTGAAGCTCAAATGCCTTCACCTGACATTCAAGGCCAGACTGTAATGAGTCTTAAGTACACTCCAATTTTCCCTGCCTCAACTCCTCACACAACAGGAATCTTCTACACCATCCAAAAGCTTTCACTCAAAACCCATGAGTGTGCACCTCAGGTCACATATGTGACATCGTTCTCTGCTTGTGTAAATGCCCTCAAGGCTCAGATTATGTCTTACCTCTTCATAAAGCCAGCCCAGAATGACTTTCTCTTTTGAATGCACTGAACAACTCATCTATTTCCTCATTTATCGTATACTGTTCCAATGCTTACATGATCTTTTTTACACATCTAATTAGACTGTAAACTACTGATGAGCATACCATAGTTTATATTTTATTTATATTTCCACGGGATTTGACTCAGCCTTAGGGATGTGCTAATAAGGATCTATTGATCCTTATCCATAAGAATTAGCCTCTGAGAGAAATCCTTTGCTCCAATAGTGGCCTAATTTTTGATAAGTTGCCACACCCCACACACACACCACAACACGTACCCTACAGTGAGAAAGCATCAAAAATACTCCTCACCGGAACTCAAATGCCCAGACTTTGGAATCTTTCCCATTTGTGCAAACATCTATCTATTCACTCAAATCCTCCAAGTGATTCTGACCTGAAATGTATTCAAGGAATTGTACCACATCCGGAAGTCTCCTGACTGGATCCCCCTTTTCCTTCCTGGTCTTTCTAGGAAGCGCTCCTCTGCTGTGCCCCCATTCTCCCACTTAATCCCAGGTGCCTCTGCAAGGTTGCAGTCTGTTCTGCTTCCCGGGAACTCACTAAGCTCCTGCCCTGGCCCTTGCCGATTCTCCTTCTGGGCTCCACACTGGCCACTGGGAAAGTGCCTTCGTTTATGCAAATTCCCTGCTGGGGGTGCCAATTGTTACCCTTAATATATGCAGGGCCTCAGCTAGACCCTGGGTGAGATACAATAATGAATAAAGACATTATCTTTGCCCTCCAGGCGCTTACAGGCTAATAACACCTATAGAACTAATTAACTTCTAAGGGAGAAAGAAGTAATATGTTCAGTTGTCTCACCTTAGCTCACATTCAGGTTAGATAAAGCCACATGAATTGCTTGTTGGTCTTTGTGAACGAATACCAAGGAGAAACCACTACCAAGTCAATACATTTTAATTGGAAGTGTTTATGAAACCCAGGACAGGTCCCTAAATGTATTAATTGCTTCCCAAGGAAATATAAAATTCACAATTACTGAAACCATGAAAAATTAATACAGTGACAGCTCTAAAAATGTTGCCTTATAAACTGTTGCTAAATACATGGAAATCAACCAATTGACCTTTTAAAAAGTGGGAAAAAAAGCTCTAAATGATCAGTAGACAAGAACTGTTTGCCTTGGGACTAGCCAACTTAGGGCAGTAATATTAATGCATTGCAACTCATTTAAAAGAGATTTCATCAGCTGTATCATTAGTTTTAGAAAAGTCATTTCAACAAAGAAGGTAGCTAAAAGGTTAGATGTGAATTGTTCTCCCCTCCCTTCCCACACCCACAATATACTGGTACAGGTTTAAAAAAATATCTATTAGTTCTGAATTTAGACTTTAAAAAGTAGTTTGAAGTGAAAATAGCAATTATCTGTATTCTAAGATTCTTTTTCATTTAATGTTTCCACTGAATTGCATCAGAAAATATGTTACTTCTCCATAAAATGCAGTAATGCAGAGCTTTCAAAACTTGAAATTATTTCCCCTAGAAAAGAGCCTTCTCGTTCGCATGTTTACTTATTCAACAAACATTTGGAGCAGTTTCCATATATGCCTGCTGCTGGGTTGAGCACTAGAAAATAAAGGCAGACAACGCCAGTCCCCACCCCCAGGAGGTGCACAGTCTCAGGAGAATGCAGGTATTTGCTTCGCTAGCAGTACATGTCCTGGGAGGTGGGAGCCCGAGAGAAGGAGTACTTAAGTCTCTTCACGGAGGACAAAGCACTTCAACTGAGAACTGAAGGATGACGATGACGTTGCCAGGCAATCGAGATGGGCAAGGGCACGCCAACAGAAGGACCAACATGGGTGAAACACAAAGAAGTGGCAGGGTCAGAGAAGAGCAAGTAGCTAAGCCTGGACCTTCTAGTGTAGGGGGGGATCCATGGGACACATGGGGCTAGATAAGCAAGCAGAAGAAAAATAATAATGATTAATTTTGAGCACGCATTATGTGCTAAGCACAGTGATAGGTGTTTCACATGGATTATTATTTATTATTGCAAAATAGTCTCCCTTTGAGATAGGTACTATTATTATCCTAATTTCACAGACGAGTAAAGTGAGGCACAGAGGTTAAATTACTAGTTCAAGGACTTATAGCTAGTCAATGGCTTTGAAACCAGGCATTCTTTCTCCAGAGTCCACAAGCTTGACTACCTATCAAATTGTGAGGGATCTTGTACACCAGACACAGGAGCTGAGAAAGTATCTTTCGGGCAGTGCAATGCTGCTGAGGGATACTGAGCATGGGAGTGACATCATCAGATGTGTACAATAAAATAACGACTCTGATGATCTGGAAGACCGATTTTTTTTCAGTTTCGCTTGTATGTATGCTGGGGGCAAGGAGGGAGAAGAAGAGAGGCAGGGCACAAAGGCCAGAATTCCAGCAATGAAGGGAATGTAAATCTTAGTAAAAGAGAAAACAAAGGCCTGACTTGGGCAGTAGGTGGAAACAGAGTGGAAGGGCAGGCAGATACTTAGGAGGTGGAGTAAGAGAAAACCCAGTGATACTGGTGGATATTGGGAACAGGACAGGCGTCGACAAGTAGCAGGAAGGGGACGCCTCCTTCCCACTCCTGATGTTTCTTTAAACAGGAAAGGAAATGGTCTATATGGGAAAAGAATCTTAAGAGTGGATATACATATATGTATAACTGATGCACTTTGCTGTACACCTGAAACTAACACAACACTGTAAATCAACTATAATCCAACAAAAAAAACTTTTTAAATGAAAGGACATCAATTAAAATAAAACTCTTGGCCTCCCTCTGTCCTCTTACTTCCACCCGCCTCAAACTATAGCTACTGGTCTGAGGGTGAATTTGGTAGAGAAACGAGACGTGTAGCTCAGCCTCTTCCTCTTCCATCTCCCTCAAGGGCGAGCCACCCTCGAAAGCATACGGAAGCATAGTTTCAATTCTGCATTTCCACAGAGCAGGGAGGCTCACAGTTGGAGGAGATAACCTCAACCCCACCCCACCCCCGCCAACAAGTGGTGCGTGAATCAGAAACTTTGAGAAATAAGACATGTTGGCAATTAAAGGTAGAGCCTGTGACTTGGGGCCTTGGGTGGAGCCTGTGGTATGGGGCTGTTTGGTGGTGTGTAGCAACTTAGACGATCCATGAGGCTGGTTTTAACAGTCATGCAGTTGGCTTTGAACTGCTAGGCCTGCACAAAATGCCACGTATGTTTTCCCCTTGGCTTATCTCTGCAGCTTGTGGTGGCTCTGTCCACAAGCAAGTGACTTTCTCTAGAGGCACAGTGGCACATGAAGGACCCTACCAAGAGCCCCAGCTATACCAAAGAGGAGAGCCTCAGGGCTGGGGCCTTGGTTACCCAAGTGGTTAAGGCTAACAAGAGGACAAAAGGATGGGAACCAGTAGAAAGGGAATAGGTGTTCTTCACTCCTGATGTTTCCCTTTAAGTGAAGGGCCATCAATTAGTATAACATACCTGGCCTTGGTCCAGCTCTTCACTCTTTCAGCCTGAACCCTACCACAGACCTAGCATAGGAATGTTCTGGGGATGGGCCCAGGCATCAGTATGTTTTAAAAGCTCTCCAGGTGATTCTAATGTGCACGCAGGGCTGAGAATCAAAGAACTAAATGATCCCTAAAGGTACCTTCCGACTCTTAAATAAACTGCTGTGATCCTGCCAGAAGTTAGAGCAAATGACTTTAAGGCCCTTGGGACATCCTTTCTAGTAGCCCTGAGACTCAAATGCATAGTATGCAATCAACCTTCTAATGGGAAAAAATACACGAGCTTCATGCGTTGGTCCCAAAGCTTGCCTCTTAGGGCTTCCCTACCGAGTCATTGCCACACAATCAATGGTAGAACTGTTCTGAACTGTAACTTGAGAGGGAAATAATCAGGAAGAATCCAGCTACGCCACAGCCTAATCACAATGACTGATACTTCTCGGGCTGTGTTAATCAAGCATTCGTGTAGACAAATCCTTACGGTCAAACTGATTCTAGAATGATTCTGCCTCCAGGGCTGGAATCTTTTATAAACTGAAATTCTCCATTCAGCCTTTCCTCTCACCTAAGTGCAAAATCCCTCCTAATGGTAGCATCTGTTGCCTGCGGCAAACAGAGTTGATTACAGATGCTCTGAAAGGAATTTAAGTCCTTTCTCATGCTACTCAGGAGGTGATAGTGTGATGGGAAGCAGTGACTCTTCTGTTTAAAATAAAAATCTTTGGCTAAACAGTGAGTGAAATAATAAGGTAAAAGATATACTGTTGTATAAAATATTAATATTTGTTGGAGTTTTATCTTTTTCTTCAGTACTAAATATGACCAATAACCATACATGCACTGTCTCTTATAGCTATGGAGCCGGTGTGCAGGTAACTGGTTACCAAGCAACGTATTGGCTGGGGATTAGAGCACACAGTTGCATGGGCATAACTCTGAATAATGCAGACCTTGTTAAGTGATACATTTTTCATTATCCTAGTATCACATCAAGTTCTATACCACCTTTTTTTCTTCTTCTTTAATCTAGGGAACATATTCTATTAAGAACCTTGAAGAAATCTTACCATCAGATATATCTTTTTTATTAAAAACAATGAAAAGAACAGATTCATTATATCTTATCCATCAAACTTGTTATCTACCTAAACATCTGTTCAGTTTTTGTTGTTGTGTTTAGAAAGAATAATTATCCGGCAGACCTTATAAGAAATGAATTTCAATGGAGCGAATGAACTTTACTAATGACTTGCATTTATAGCTCCTCAAGGAAAAAGTTACCTAGTCTCATAATCCTGTTTATTCTTTCAAGATGAAAAGGTCTTTGGTGGTTATTTTAGATCTGAGAGGGTTTTTAAAAACTAGCTCTCAACAGCCTTGTGATCCTTAATAAATATGATCAAAATAGATTTTAAATGCTTAGAGCTCCTCAGTTGCTGAGTATAGAAAATGCCTCTGCTCTTTACCTTTACTTTCCTAATTTAAATATTAGCCTGCATTAAGGACTCAAAGTAGCAACTAGAAAATTTTTTGTTCATGGGAAAGTTCTCTGATACCTGTAATGACATCATTTTGCCTTTTACAAAAAATCACAATTAAATGGGAAGGAAGAGTGGAAGGAAGCAAGAAAGAAAGGAAAGGAGGGAGGGAGGGAGGGAAGAAAAGTATTCAAAAGGGGATCCTAATTCCCCATTCTTCGAAAACAAACAAGTAGGTCTTTCTTAAGAATATTACCCTTCTAAATATCCCATTAGAACAGCTCAGTTTTTAAAGGCTTCCTTGCAATTGCTTAAGTGATGTCCCTACTCTGGAGAGGTAGTTCTTTGTAGAAATGGTATATGAAGTGATTTTGGTGCAGGGGAACAAAGTAAATATCCTTGACCTTAATTTTAAGGTTAGTCATCCATGATATTAATTTTATTACAAAAATTGACAAATATATTTTTCTAAACCTGGATAGAAGCCAATGGGGTTTTGTCTTCATTCTGAGTAGAGAGAAGAAAACATTTTAGCCCAGTTCTTGGTGTTGATGTCACAGTTATGAATCTAGGGAAAAACACAGTTTACACAACCGTTTGCAGTTCACGCAGGGCTGTATGCAACTACTTGCCTCAGAGAATGGAGCAGTGGGAACTTGCTTCTGACCTGGTGCCTTACTGAAGCTCAAACCAGCAATTTCATACATTTCCAGCAGCTTTGTAACTGTGCCTATTATCTATGATTCAGCATCTTCAAATTCATCTAAGTATACTTAACATGAGCAAAACACTAAAAAATGGCAAGGGAGGCAGGTTCAAATTTCTTAGAGGAAAGAGCTATGAAAGCTATGCCCTCTCTCCCTACCTGCTCCTTTCTTTAGGAAAGAAATACAAGATTCTCTATACTGGGGATGCGATGGGAGTCAACACATAATTTCTTGAAATGAAATTGGGCATTTCTTTTCTTTACATTTAAAATGTATATGCGTTCTTATATCTAAAATAAGTATCTGGAAACTTTACCCCTTCAAAAGAGCAAAGTGAAATAGCTCCACTTATTTTTCAAGATGCTGCTTTTATTTTCAAGATGCTCATAGCTGTGTTTTCTCCATCACTGTTTCTCTTAGTTTTTCCCAGTCTACCCAGTGTTTTTCTGATCCAATTGTTGCTATGCTGTCTGAATGTGAAAAGGTCTTTTGACTAGTAAGCCATCAGAGTCGTTTAAAAAAAAAAGTAACTACAGGCTACGAGATCTGTTCAGCTTTAATTTACTCTATGACTTTTCTGTTAAAATAGGAAGGTGGACTTCCCTGGTGGCGCAGTGATTAAAAATCCGCCTGCCAAAGCAGGGGACACAGGTTCGAGCCCTGGTCCGGGAAGATCCCACATGCCGGGGAGCAACTCAGCCCGTGCACCACAACTACTGAGCCTGCGGTCTACAGCCCGCGAGCCACAACTACTGAGCCCACTTGCCACAGCTACTGAAGCCGGCACGCCTAGAGCCTGTGCTCCGCAACAAGAGAAGCCACCGCAATGAGAAGCCCACGCACCCTAACGAAGAGTAGCCCCTGCTCGCCGCAACTAGAGGAAGCCCGCACACAGCAATGAAGATCCAACACAGCCAAAAAATAAATATAAATAAATTTATAAAAAAAGAAAAAAAAAGATATTCTTATCAATCTCTCCTTACTAGTTCAGGCAGGAGACTCAAGCATGATATCTCTGTACAGAGTCTTTTTATAACTTTAAGCTAGTTTAACAGTAATTTCCTCATAAATCACAGTGGATTTATGATTTCCACATAAATTCAACTGAAATCGCACTGGAAAGATACTTATTACAAGAAATCAGAACTTTTTATCACAGCCAGACAGATTTATACACATACATTCCTGATCCTCCCCCATTCATAAAATTATGCAGTAATCATGTAATAAATACATGACACAACATAAAGTATGACTTGCTTGGTTCTACTCCTTATTCCGACAAGGACTCTTTCTAAAATTGTTTGCCTCAGAATAAGGTAATAAATGAAAGGGAGAAAAGATGGTCTGGAACCTGTTTTCTTCTGTAATCTTCCATGCAGAAAACAATTGGGCTACACTGCAGAACTGAATCTTTAGACTTACAAGTTAGCAAATATTGCCTAGCCTGTTGCTAATAAAAGAGCCATATTTGTGATTGCTTTTTTCTTTACAATGAAAAGACCTCAGAATTTTGAATTTGCAATCAATAATAATCAGTAACAAATTCATATTTTATGCCAGTTTTGACACAAACAAAAAATGCGTTGTGAGAACCAAAATGAATTAATGGAACCCTCCGTTAGTCTGTCTGATCTTATGAATCACCTTTCCTCTTCTTCCTGTCCCCCTGGAGCTGCCTGAGAATCACAGCCACGTTAGTTTGTTTGCTTTGTTCAGCAAAGAAAATGCTTGGTTTTGCCTTGACGTCTGAATTTATTAAAAGGTAAAGAAACTTCTACTCTAAACATCCTTATCAAACCTTTCCCCCCCACCACCAAAAAAAGTTTAAATGCAATCTAAACACTGGTCTCAGAGTGGACACCTAAGTAATTACATTTTCAGTTTATTGCATTTTCTTATGCTGCTTGAATCTTTTCAGAAGTAGGGTGGTCCAAAAATTATATTACTGAGAGAAAATTTATTAAAATGTCTACTATTCCCATATTTAAAATGTTAGCCTCATGATTCGTTACCTTTTGTCAATTCTCCTGTGTATGTGAACATGGTAATTAACAGTCTTTCTTAAAATCTGCTAGCCTCTTGAAGGTCAGAGGTTTTGGGGGCAGGAGGGACATAGACCTGTGATTAGCCCAGGTTAGGGCTGCAAAAGAGGTGACAGGATCAGGTCACAGGACTGAAGACCCCCTGAGATAGTCAGCCACGTCCCTCACCACGCCCACCCCAAACAGGCCAGGAGGACTGGGTACTGTCCTCCTTTCTGACTACTGAGGCAGGAAACCTGTTCCCCTGAGAAACAGATAAAGGATGTCAGCATGCTGAATTGCATCTTTATACTGCCAGGACCATGTTACCATCTACTGATAAACTCTGGACTATTAGAATATGTCCTTCTCATTATCAACTACAAGTTTAGTTCCATATGTGGGCATTTATGGATACGTACAAAAGGGAACGAATGTTTCCCAAGAACATTCTTGCACCTCGTGCTTTATGTACACTTTCTTATTTAATCCCCTCTATGACCCTTCATGGCTGTACTCTTATCCATCTATTATACATGAGACACACAAAACACAAAACTCAAAAAGCCCAAATAAGACCCTGTGCAAGGGAAAATTCTCGTAAAAAACTGATCGGGGATTCAAGTTCAGGTTGGTCCAGAGGCCTCATTCTTACTACAATACCATGGAGGCTGGTGAGATACAGATTTCCCCACAAGCTGAGGAAACTGAATTTGGCATTGAACAGCATGATCCAACTTTTACCTCTGAAAATAGTTCTGGCAGCTCCTCAAGTAACTGATCTGTATTTTGTTGTACAACATTCACTTCTGTTTGATAACATTTCCAATATTTAAGTATGCTGAAGATTTTGTTAATCTGCTGACATTTAAATTAGCTTTTGCATGCCTTTCCTTCAATTTTAGGTCATTGCATTTCAGAGCAGAGTCATCATTATAAAGAAGAGTTTCCTCAATATGTAAAAAGACTACCATATTATACACACAAAAAAAGGCCAAGGATGAAAGTCCAGAAACGATACACTTCTCAAAGTGGAGTCCAACAAACTCCTGTATCAGAATCACCTTGGTAGGTTAAGATGCAGGTTCCTGACCTCTATCCCTGAGATACTGATCCCATTTGTGGGACCCTATTATCTACATTTCAACATAAAAGTTCAGGAATTACCACTACAGACAATACACTGTGAAAAAAGTATTATAAAGACCCAAACCGTGGAAGTTTTCGTACTTTCAAGAGTTTTGAACAAAGCCCCATCTAGTTACTGAGGTCTTAGATCTGAAATGGACACAGATGAAATTAACTAGGCTTCTCTGTGCAAATGCTTTAATTATTTTTATGGCAAAAAATTAGCTTCAAGTGTGCCATTGTTGAAATGAATCATGGTAAACCAAATTAACCCATCCACATCTTCACCACAAACCAAACACAGGCCCCAAAACTAAGAGGAGACTCTGGGCCTATGGCAAATGCCCACTGTCCTTGCCTTCTCCCTTCTCCTTGCACGAACTTTATTCCTCCACCACTATATGGTCATAGGTCTTCTTTTCTTCCTCACCTCTTCATGTTTCATATCGATTACGCTTAAAACGTAACATGCCAGCCGAAAAGAACTTTTGTTTATGGATAATAATATGATAAGTATGATAAGTAAGGCCACTCATCATCAGGCCCTGTGCCCCCCTCTCACCATTCCTAACCTCTCATTTTGCCCTGAAACAACCCCAGCTGTAGCTCACTGAACACCTAATGCTGACTCACTCTGCATCCTTCCCTTTCGGTAAAATGGCCTTCAGCCCATCTTCTTTACCTGATTGATATCAATTAACTTCCTCTATATTGCCTCCTCCGGAAGCCTTCCCTGATGCTCTGCAGCCCCACTGTGGATGAAATGAATGGTTCTCACTTCTGACTGCACGTCAGAATCACCAAGATAGCTTTTGATACAAATACAGCCCCTCCAGCTCTCTTACAGTTACTGTTTGCATGATAACATCTTTTCCCATATTTCTACTTTTAACCTATTTGTGTCTTTGAATCTAAACTATGTTTCTTGAAGACAGCATATAGTTGGGTCTTGCTATTCTATCAAACCTAACAGTGTTTACCTTCTGATTGGAGTGTTAGTTACTCCATTCACATTTACTGGAATTATTGTTACAGGCAGATTTGTTTTTCCATCTAATGTGATGGATTTGCTTTTAGACTTTGTATTTTAAATTTTCCATGCAAGTGTTGATATAGTTGGATTTATTTATTTTCAGTATAGCTCTGAAGTCTGTAGCAGTGATTCCCAAACTTTTGTGTTTAAAATGTAGATAACAGGGTCCCATAAATGGGATCAGTATCTCTGGGATGGAGTTCAGGAACCTGCATCCATAATTACCTCCCAAGTGATTCTGTTTGTTCCTATGTTCTTCATGTACTGCCTTCCTCTGAGTTAACTATTTGTTAGGATACCATTATAATTCTTCTGTTGATTTTTTAGCCATTTTTTAAGTTATTTTCTTAGTAGTTGCTCTAGGGTTTACAATGTGCATCTCTAACTTATCACAATCTACCTCAAGTTAATACTGACTTAACTCTGGTAAAATATATCAACTTCATTTCAATAATGCTTCATTTCTTCCCCCATACTTTGTGCTATTACTGTCAGATATATTACATCTATATATGTTACAAACCCAACAATATAGTGTTATAATTATTGATTTAAACAATCTTATAGTATTAAACATATTAAGAGATTAAAAGACAAAAAATTAGATAGGTAGATAGATGCTATATCAACCTACATATTTACCATTTCCAGTGCTCTTCTGTAGTGTAAGTGCCTGGCATTCAGCTTTTGATTGCTGAGGCATCCATTTCAAAAGACATCCAACTTGAATAAACATGTTGACAGATGTATGACACAGCTACCAGCAAAACAAGCAGACAAGGAACTAGGCCACCCCACCCATGAAGGTCCCTCTTTCAGAAAGCCCTGGGTAACCTGGATAACTGACCACTTGAGTGACTCTTCTCCCGTCCCATGCCCTCATTCCTGCTCTGATGCTTTAAATTAGCCAAAAAAGAGTGAACCCACGAAACCCTAGCACTCTCAAACCCTAAAAAAGGCAGAGCCCTAGGTTCTCTCCCTCTCTCTCTCCCTCTCCCTCTCTCCCTCTCTCTCTCCCTCTCCCTC